>NC_136632.1:32967021-33567021 GCF_933228915.1 Telmatherina bonti
ATCACACACACACACACCATCACACACACCAGTACACACCATCAGACACCATCACACACACACCATCACACACACCAACACACACACACACACACCAGATCACACACACACACACACCATCACACACACCAGTACACACCATCACACACACCAGTACACACCATCACACACACCAGATCACACACACACACACCATCACACACACCAACACACACACCAGATCACACACACACACACACACACCATCACACACACCAGTACACACAAACACCCACCAACACACACCATCACACACACACCAACACACACACACCAGTACACACACACCAGTACACACTATCACACACACCAGTACACACCATCACACACACCAGATCACACCAACACACACACCAGATCACACCATCACACACACCAGTACACACCATCACACACACCAGTACACACCATCACACACACCATCACACACACCAACACACACACCAGATCACACACACACACACCATCACACACACCAGTACACACCATCACACACACACCAACACACACACACCAGTACACACACCAACACACACACCAGATCACACACACACACACCAGATCACACACACACACACCATCACACACACCAGTACACACCATCACACACACCAACACACACACCAGATCACACACACACACACCAGATCACACACACACACACCATCACACCCACCAACACACACCATCACACACACACCAACACACACACACCAGTACACACACACCAGTACACACTATCACACACACCAGTACACACCATCACACACACCAGATCACACCATCACACACACCAGATCACACCATCACACACACCAGTACACACCATCACACACACCAGTACACACCATCACACACACCAGATCACACCAACACACACACCAGATCACACCATCACACACACCAGTACACACACCAGTACACACCATCACACACACCAGATTACACTATCACACACACCAGTATATACACACCATCACACACACCAGTATATACACACCATCACACACACCAGATCACACTATCACACACACCAGTACACACCATCACACACACCAGTACACACCATCACACACACCAGTACACACATCACACACACCAGTACACACCATCACACACACCAGTACACACATCATCACACACACCAGTACACACCATCACACACACCAGTACACACCATCACACACACCAGTACACACATCACACACACCAGTACACACCATCACACACACACCAGATCACACCATCACACACACCAGATCACACCATCACACACACCAGTACACACATCACACACACCAGTACACACATCACACACACCAGTACACACCATCACACACACACACACACCAACACACACACACACCAGATCACACCAACACACACACACACACCAGTACACACACAAACACCCAGCAACACACACCATCACACACACCAGGTCACACCAACACACACACCAGATCACACCAACACACACACACACACACACACCAACACACACACCAGTACACACCATCACACACACCAGATCACACCAACACACACACCAGTACACACCATCACACACACCAGATCACACCAACACACACACCAGTACACACCATCACACACACCAGATCACACCAACACACACACCAGTACACACCATCACACACACCAACACACACACCAGATCACACCAACACACACACCAGTACACACCATCACACACATCAGTACACACCATCACACACACCAACACACACACCAGATCACACCAACACACACACACACCATCACACACACCATCACACACATCAGTACACACCAACACACACACCAGATCACACCAACACACACACACACCAGTACACACCATCACACACACACACACCATCACACACACCAGTACACACCATCACACACACCAGATCACACCATCACACACACCAGATCACACCATCACACACACCAGTACACACCATCACACACACCAGATCACACCATCACACACACCAGATCACACCATCACACACACCAACACACCAGATCACACACACACACACACCATCACACACACCAGTACACACCATCACACACACCAGTACACACATCACACACACCAGTACACACATCACACACACCAGATCACACACACAATCACACACACCAGATCACACACACACACACACCATCACACACACCAGTTCACACACACACACACACACCATCACACACACCAGTACACACAAACACCCACCAACACACACCATCACACACACACCAACACACACACACCAACACACACACCAGTACACACACACCATCACACACACCAGTACACACACACCATCACACACACCAGTACACACTATCACACACACCAGTACACACCATCACACACACCAGATCACACCATCACACACACCAGTACACACACCAGTACACACCATCACACACACCAGATCACACTATCACACACACCAGTATATACACACCATCACACACACCAGTATATACACACCATCACACACACCAGTACACACTATCACACACACCAGTACACACCATCACACACACCAGATCACACCAACACACACACCAGTACACACCATCACACACACCAACACACACCAGATCACACCAACACACACACACACCATCACACACACCATCACACACATCAGATCACACCATCACACACACCAACACACACACCAGATCACACCAACACACACACACACCATCACACACACCATCACACACATCAGTACACACCATCACACACACCAACACACACACCAGATCACACCAACACACACACACACCATCACACACACCAGATCACACCATCACACACACCAGATCACACCAACACACACACACACACCATCACACACACCAGTACACACACCATCACACACACACACACCATCACACACACCAGTACACACCATCAGACACCATCACACACACACCATCACACACACCAACACACACACACACACACCAGATCACACACACACACACACCATCACACACACCAGTACACACCATCACACACACCAGTACACACCATCACACACACCAGATCACACACACACACACCATCACACACACCAACACACACACCAGATCACACACACACACACACACACCATCACACACACCAGTACACACAAACACCCACCAACACACACCATCACACACACACCAACACACACACACCAGTACACACACACCAGTACACACTATCACACACACCAGTACACACCATCACACACACCAGATCACACCAACACACACACCAGATCACACCATCACACACACCAGTACACACCATCACACACACCAGTACACACCATCACACACACCATCACACACACCAACACACACACCAGATCACACACACACACACCATCACACACACCAGTACACACCATCACACACACACCAACACACACACACCAGTACACACACCAACACACACACCAGATCACACACACACACACCAGATCACACACACACACACCATCACACACACCAGTACACACCATCACACACACCAACACACACACCAGATCACACACACACACACCAGATCACACACACACACACCATCACACCCACCAACACACACCATCACACACACACCAACACACACACACCAGTACACACACACCAGTACACACTATCACACACACCAGTACACACCATCACACACACCAGATCACACCATCACACACACCAGTACACACCATCACACACACCAGTACACACCATCACACACACCAGTACACACCATCACACACACCAGATCACACCAACACACACACCAGATCACACCATCACACACACCAGTACACACACCAGTACACACCATCACACACACCAGATTACACTATCACACACACCAGTATATACACACCATCACACACACCAGTATATACACACCATCACACACACCAACACACACACCAGATCACACCAACACACACACACACCATCACACACACCAGATCACACCATCACACACACCAGATCACACCATCACACACACCAGTACACACCATCACACACACCAGTACACACCATCACACACACCAGATCACACCAACACACACACCAGATCACACCATCACACACACCAGTACACACACCAGTACACACCATCACACACACCAGATTACACTATCACACACACCAGTATATACACACCATCACACACACCAGTATATACACACCATCACACACACCAGTACACACATCACACACACCAGTACACACCATCACACACACCAGTACACACCATCACACACACCAGATCACACACACACACACCAGATCACACACACACACACCATCACACACACCAGTACACACCATCACACACACCAACACACACACCAGATCACACACACACACACCAGATCACACACACACACACCATCACACCCACCAACACACACCATCACACACACACCAACACACACACACCAGTACACACACACCAGTACACACTATCACACACACCAGTACACACCATCACACACACCAGATCACACCATCACACACACCAGATCACACCATCACACACACCAGTACACACCATCACACACACCAGTACACACCATCACACACACCAGATCACACCAACACACACACCAGATCACACCATCACACACACCAGTACACACACCAGTACACACCATCACACACACCAGATTACACTATCACACACACCAGTATATACACACCATCACACACACCAGTATATACACACCATCACACACACCAACACACACACCAGATCACACCAACACACACACACACCATCACACACACCAGATCACACCATCACACACACCAGATCACACCATCACACACACCAGTACACACCATCACACACACCAGTACACACCATCACACACACCAGATCACACCAACACACACACCAGATCACACCATCACACACACCAGTACACACACCAGTACACACCATCACACACACCAGATTACACTATCACACACACCAGTATATACACACCATCACACACACCAGTATATACACACCATCACACACACCAGTACACACATCACACACACCAGTACACACCATCACACACACCAGTACACACCATCACACACACCAGTACACACTATCACACACACCAGTACACACCATCACACACACCAGTACACACATCACACACACCAGTACACATCATCACACACACCAGTACACACTATCACACACACCAGTACACACCATCACACACACCAGTACACACCATCACACACACCAGATCACACCATCACACACACCAGATCACACCATCACACACACCAGTACACACCATCACACACACCAGTACACACCATCACACACACCAGTACACACCATCACACACACCAGTACACACATCACACACACCAGTACACACCATCACACACACCAGTACACACATCACACACACCAGTACACACCATCACACACACCAGTACACACATCACACACACCAGTACACACCATCACACACACCAGATCACACTATCACACACACCAGTACACACCATCACACACACCAGTACACACACACCAGTACACACCATCACACACACCAGATCACACCAACACACACACACACCATCACACACACCAGTACACACCATCACACACACCAGATCACACCAACACACACACCAGATCACACCAACACACACACACACCATCACACACACCAGTACACACCATCACACACACCAGTACACACATCACACACACCAGTACACACCATCACACACACCAGTACACACCATCACACACACCAGTACACACATCACACACACCAGTACACACCATCACACACACCAGATCACACTATCACACACACCAGTACACACCATCACACACACCAGTACACACCATCACACACACCATCACACACACCAGATCACACCAACACACACACACACCATCACACACACCAGTACACACCATCACACACACCAGATCACACCAACACACACACACACCATCACACACATCACACACACCAGTACACACCATCACACACACCAGATCACACCAACACACACACACACACACACACCATCACACACACCAGTACACACCATCACACACACCAGATCACACCAACACACACACACACCATCACACACACCAACACACACACACACACACACACACACACACACACACCAACACACACACCAGATCACACCAACACACACACCATCACACACACCAGATCACACCAACACACACACACACACACACCATCACACACACCAGTACACACACAAACACCCACCAACACACACCATCACACACATCAGCACACACACCAACACATATACGAGTACACACACCAGCACACACCAGTACACACCAACACACACACACACCAGTACACACACCAACACACACCAGTACAGACCAGCACACACCAACACACACCAGTACACAGTAACACACACACACACACACCAGTACACACACCAACACACACTAGTACACACACCAACACACACACAAATGCACACCAGTACACACACCAACACACACCAGTACACACACACACCAACACACACACACACACACCAGTACACACACCAACACACACACGAATCCACACACCAAAGCACACACCAGTACACACCATACACACCAAAGCACACACCAACACACACATTAACACACACACCGACACACACACCAACACACACACCAACACACACACACCAGTACACACACACCAGTACACATAACCACTACACACACCACTACACATTACCAACACACACACCAACACACACCTTCCTCAGAGCCAGGACCTGGACGGCACACAGGTCGCTGAGACACTCGGCGATCTTCTCCAGAGGAAGCCGGGCCAGAACCAGAGCTGTACCTGGACAGGTAAACACAGCTTCAATGATTCATCCGCTCAATGGGCCCAAAGTCCGGATCGGGGGGACGGGGCCACCCGGATGGGGGGGGACGGGGCGATGCGGATTGGGGGGACGGGGCGATGCGGATGGGGGGGGACGGGGCGATGCGGATGGGGGGGGACGGGGCGATGCGGATGGGGGGGGACGGGGCGATGCGGATTGGGGGGACGGGGCGATGCGGATGGGGGGGGACGGGGCGATGCGGATGGGGGGGACTGGGTGATGCGGATGGGGGGGGGACGGGGCGATGCGGATTGGGGGGACGGGGCGATGCGGATTGGGGGGACGGGGCGATGCGGATGGGGGGGGACGGGGCGATGTGGATTGGGGGGACGGGGCGATGCGGATGGGGGGGACTGGGCGATGCGGATGGGGGGGGACGGGGCGATGCGGATGGGGGGGACGGGGCGATGCGGATTGGGGGGGGACGGGGCGATGCGGATTGGGGGGACGGGGCGATGCGGATGGGGGGGGACGGGGCGATGCGGATTGGGGGGACTGGGTGATGCGGATGGGGGGGGGACGGGGCGATGCGGATTGGGGGGACTGGGTGATGCGGATGGGGGGGGGACGGGGCGATGCGGATTGGGGGGACTGGGTGATGCGGATGGGGGGGGGACGGGGCGATGCGGATTGGGGGGACTGGGTGATGCGGATGGGGGGGGACGGGGCGATGCGGATTGGGGGGGACTGGGCGATGCGGATGGGGGGGGACGGGGCGATGCGGATTGGGGGGACGGGGCGATGCGGATGGGGGGGGACGGGGCGATGCGGATGGGGGGGACTGGGTGATGCGGATGGGGGGGGGACGGGGCGATGCGGATTGGGGGGACGGGGCGATGCGGATTGGGGGGACGGGGCGATGCGGATGGGGGGGGACGGGGCGATGTGGATTGGGGGGACGGGGCGATGCGGATGGGGGGGACTGGGCGATGCGGATGGGGGGGGACGGGGCGATGCGGATGGGGGGGACGGGGCGATGCGGATTGGGGGGGGACGGGGCGATGCGGATTGGGGGGACGGGGCGATGCGGATGGGGGGGGACGGGGCGATGCGGATTGGGGGGACTGGGTGATGCGGATGGGGGGGGGACGGGGCGATGCGGATTGGGGGGACTGGGTGATGCGGATGGGGGGGGGACGGGGCGATGCGGATTGGGGGGACTGGGTGATGCGGATGGGGGGGGGACGGGGCGATGCGGATTGGGGGGACTGGGTGATGCGGATGGGGGGGGACGGGGCGATGCGGATTGGGGGGACGGGGCGATGCGGATTGGGGGGACGGGGCGATGCGGATGGGGGGGGACGGGGCGATGCGGATGGGGGGGACTGGGTGATGCGGATGGGGGGGGGACGGGGCGATGCGGATTGGGGGGGGACGGGGCGATGCGGATGGGGGGGACTGGGCGATGCGGATGGGGGGGACGGGGCGATGTGGATTGGGGGGACTGGGTGATGCGGATGGGGGGGACTGGGCGATGCGGATGGGGGGGACTGGGTGATGCGGATGGGGGGGGACGGGGCGATGCGGATTGGGGGGACTGGGTGATGCGGATGGGGGGGACTGGGTGATGCGGATGGGGGGGACTGGGTGATGCGGATGGGGGGGGACGGGGCGATGTGGATTGGGGGGTGTTGGAGAAATTATTATGAGTTTGGTTTGAATTAAGTATTAGACATATATGCATTGATTTGCTGTGATCCTGCTGTGTTTTGTGTCAATGCACAAAGCTTTCTTTAAGTTATATGATCCTTGTCTGGAATGTGCAGACAAAGTCTGAGACAGGAAGAGTTTCCTGCAGGACATCTGTTTTTGTCAACTGCCTGCTGACCAGTTGTTAAAGGTTAAAGGTAATAAAGTAATATAGTGAGTGATTGATGCTTAGTGAGCTCAGTTTAGCTTCGGAGGAGAGAATGATTGTTTTCTGTGGTCTGCCCAGCAACTAGGAGGAGTTAAGCATGGTTTATAATCGGGTGTTACTTCAGCATCTGCAGAGAGAGTTCTCTCTCCAAGCTCCAGCGTGTGCTTGTATTAGTTTATAATAAAATGTTCATTGTAAGAAGACAGTTGACTCTTAGATGTATTACAACTTCTCAAGACCAGAGTATTTTCCACCACAGTTTTTGGGGGCTCGTCTCGGGATCCTGCGTCAGTCCGCCCAGGTTGGGGATAGACGGGTTGGCCACCTGAATCCACAGATTCATCCTAAGAACCTCAATTAGAGAATTTCAGAGGACAGGACGTCTTTCTCCCACCCGTGGTCGACTACGCCAGGACTCCTTCTGAACCAGTGTGAAAAGACAATGGTGAGAAGTGTTATCCTAAATTTACATTAATTTTCAGACTCAAACTGGAGTCAAACATTACTAGAAATTTATCACAAATTAATAATCAATATCTTAATTAATAATCACAATATTTTTCTGTTTTGTGGTCAATTGTCTTCATTATTCTCATTGTGACAGGGATTCTCCTCCTCACCTCCTCATCGAAAGAATAACTCAAGGGATAAGAGAATAACTTAAGACGAGATCAGGTTGACGTCATAAATAAAATCCTGTGAGTTTAAGTTAAGTTTAGGTTAAAGTTTAAGTTAAAAATCGTGAGTAACAAGACCAAGTCGTAAGTGCTGTGAGCTAGACGTAGCAAGACCAGACCAGTAAATCTTGTGAGTTACAAGACCGAGACCAGTAAATTAGTCAGTAAGTCCTGTGAGCTCGAGAAGCAAGACCAGGCCAACCTTGAGTTAGAAAACTGAGAGGAAAGCCATCTTGAGTGAGGAGGAACAGAGAAGAAACTGTGTGGGCTGGTTTCTGGAGACATTGAGAATTTTGCCTGATAATTCTACAAAGGTGTGGGATTGACCCTCTGAGTACATCCGCTGCAAACAGAACTAGTTCCTTTGCAGTAGGAGGTTGATGTACAGCACCATTAAGAAGTTGAAATCTCTGTCTTCATGTGAGGGGAAACTGGGGTGGTTGTGTAAAATTTCCTGTGTTAAACTTGATTGGATTGATTGTGTGGAGAATTAAAACCACGTCTTGTGAAGCCACACCGGACTCTCGCAGGAGAGCCTAGAAGCTTGTGTGGGGGTAGACAAACGTGGGGGCACGACCCATTCACATGCATTCATCCAACTGTTGAAGTGAATTGTTTGTGTAAAATCTAATTTACTGCAGTAAGAAAAAAAACAACAACAAAAAAAAAATGTATGAGAGAGGGAAGTGAGGAAAAGAGTGTGTTCATTAAAGGCCTTCTGCTCACTGAAGGGGATGATGTCATAGCATGTTAGGCAGAAACAAACATAAATCCTGTGTAAAATAGCTGCTTGTGCTTTTCTTCCTAAAGCTTTTATAAGAGCATAAAAGCCACTCCCTGTATGAATGTGGAACCTTTTCCTAAGGAAAAGCATTCTTTATTATCACCTGAGAACATTTTAAAGAGCAACAACATAATGAGAAAGAAAACATCAGAAATGTGAGAGATGTGATTTATAGTATTAGGAACTTATTCTGTTAAATTACTGTACATTGTGTAGGCAATAAGCTTAGGTTTCTGTCTGTTCCCTTTCAGACATTCATAAGGTGATTTTTATTCCTTTACTACTGCTATTATTAATTTATGCCTAGCATGTCTAAATAAATCTAGATAAACTGGAAATAAATAATGCAGCTGAAGGATGCTGAAAATAAGCATAATGTTAGGAAAAAAAGAAAATTCTTGACCTTAAAATAGGAATGGTGAACCAACGTAACTTTGCTAGAGTAAATTTCTCTTGCAATAAATTCACTTTAGCAAAATGTGAGCTAACGGCGAGAAGAGAAGTTCTCAGAACAAGTGTATCTTCTTAGCAAGATCATGTTCAGCTTTCCCAGGAGAGAATTGAGTTATGAATCCATTGACAATATAGTCTCTCACACACACAATTACAATGTAATATTCAAGTTACATGATGTTCACAGCACAGAACATGGTCCACATAATATGTTTGCCTCAGGATTCAGAAGAAAACTATTATAATTATGAGGCTATGATCTTTATTTTCCCCTTACTGGAGAAGAAAATACACCACATGACCAAATGGTTCAGTCTCAAAAGCTCGTCTGCTGTATGGTGTTGGACACATTGCAGCGTTCCCTTCTAAACCCTTGTCAGCATGCAGCTTGGTCCACAGGGACCTAAAATTGTCTATCCTGCCTGAGGGGATTCAGAGGAGGGGCTGGGGGAGAGTGAGTTCTTGATCCGGGTCACCGCAGAGTTCTGGGTGTCACACATGTGGTCAGTCAGGAGACTGGAGCAGAAACGGTCCCTACAACCTACAGCATCATTCCACCTCCCTTCTGTGTCAGCTCTAAGTCCTGGAGCAGAACCTGATATGCAGATGTGGCTGCATGGACCCAGCCGCTGCTGATGGGGCCCGGAGATCCCAGAACCAGAGGGTCTGGCAGAGCCCTGCTGGTTGAGACTGTGAACAGAGTGGATATGGCTCCTATGGTGGACATTTGAGCTGGATTTTCACCTTTGACCTCTGGAGGTGATGGATCCTCCTTGTCCTCAGACTGTGTTTCAGTTGTGGGATTTTCTGGAAGTAAAAGACTAACGGATGTGGCCGGCAGGCAGCACAAATCCCACCCCGACTACAGAGTCAGATGATGTTTTCTGGAATAAGCTGCACCCTGATTCTGTCAGAAAGACTGTTGGGTTCACTCAGTTCTCTGTGGAAAACCTGGATCTGCTTCCTGGAACTTTTGCCCACTCTCTGATCCTTTACATGTTACTCTTAATTAATTACACATATGAATCTGATTTATCTACCAGGAAGCTTTGATGAACATGTGTCGGGCACTTCCTGGCATGAATTTCTGATTGTATGCTGATTGGAGGGGAGCATGGTGGCTGTGGTGCGTCTGACTCCTGAGCAGATCGAGTGATACGAGCTGAATGATTATCCACAAGACCAGGCCAAGGAATGAGGCCCTACAACCAAACATTTACTCACTGTTTCTGCTTAGCTTTATACTACATTTATGAGCATGTATAAAATTTTGCACTCCTGCAGACTTCTGCAACTGAACAATGTCACAGACATCTCTGCTCTGCTGCAGGGAAGCTGAACAGTTCATACAGACAAGTTAACTTCTGGCACGCTATGCTTTATAGGAAAATAAATAGATTTTTTTTAAAAAGTGATGAATACTAAGTTTTTAATGTTTGAGACAGAATAGATGTCAAAAGAGAAAAAATAAGCCGCTATATGACATTAAATAAGAAGGTAGCTTTGTAATTTCCCGACTTCAGTGAATGCAACACAAGTACAACAATCTCCGTGTTTTATTTGCTGACAGCTGGTGTTTTATCCCTAATCAGAACTCATTATTTTGAATTAAAGCAGACATGCTCAGCGGTTAAAATACACATCAGATGACTTTTGTTTAAAGAGTAGAACCAACTCTTGCAATGGCTGCCAGTAAACAGACCAGTCTCTTAGTTAACACGCTTAATAGGTAAACAAACAAGTCATTTAAGCCCTGTATGTCCTCAAAATAACATGAATATGAGGCAGATTATTTGTAACAGTATTGATACTTCCAAAGTTAAGCTAACTATGCTAAACCGTTAGCCTTGGCCTTTCCTGTTACACACGTTTGCATTAAAATCATTAAGGAAGAAGTGCTGCTGTGAGTGTGTGCACGTACATGTGTGCGTCGTGTTGTTGTAGATGAAAACAGCTTTACCATCAGTATTAGAAGTTTGTTTCTAAATGCTGCTTTAGTTCAAATGTAGATAGAAAACAAACAGCTTTATTATGACCTGAAGGTCTCTTGCTGTTCAGTACCTAAAGTCCAGCTGTTAAAGATGGGTTTACATCTTGTTGCTTTATGCTTATGCTTATGTTTACAATATATTTGGAATAGAAAGCCAGTCTTATCATGATCTCAGTTTTGTGTGTGTTATGCATTAATGAGGATGCTGGCTGTTGCATGTGTGTGTTGCTCCTGAATGGGTCTGTTGGAGTCTGGGAGAGACAAATCAGAGTAAACCATGAGACTAAACTAGACTACATTACTGATTAAATCAACAGTTCTGAATGAGCTTTATTTAATATATGCAGAGATTCTTCAGTGTGGTTCTGCTTCTGTCATTTAGCAGACATGACATAAACAACACGAGCAGTAAATCAGAAAGGAAATTCCAGCATGGATAAGTGTTGGTCAGACTGCTGGGAGTCCAGTTTGACACATGTCCTGCTATGCAGTACTAGAGGATTTTTTTCTGGTTGTTGGTTAAGATGAGACTATCTGATAGGAACTTTGCAATAAGTAATTAAATGAATTTGGTTACTTTGAATGATTACATACCAGATAACTGAGTGGCCCTAACTGTTGCTTTGTATTGTTCATGATTTACTCTTTGACTGTTTAGCTGAAACTGACTATCCTCTGCACCCCCCAGGCCTGGCCCCTGACCGACCTCTAGTTGACCCTGACTTGATTTTCCTTTTGATGCTGTTTGCTCTGACTGTGACACGGTGGAGGCTGCAGCTCTCCCGTCTCAGTTCTCGTTACTTGAGCTTACTCTTTAGCTGAAAACAAGTCCATGTTTTGGCGCTCTCTTATGAATGACTTTCTGGATGCCATTTTCCTGAATGTTTTCCTCCCACAGGTTGCAGACGGGGAAATTTCCTTCTGGCTCTCTTTTCAGGTCTTCCTTGGACCAAAAGTACTTTTTCTGGTTCTGATGTACATGCGCATGCGTAACATGGAAACACGGGCCTTTTTGTAATTCTTTTTGCAGGACCCTCACCCAAGTGGGCATGGTTCCTTCCAAGACTGCCTGTTCAGACACAGCTCTGTGTGAAAGTAATGTTTTAACATATTGTCCTAACCTCATAAGAACCCTTTTCAGGCATTTGCACACAGGTGAAAGCTAGCCTTCATGGATCAGCATCTACGCAGCTCTATTCACTTCAGCCTGGAGATTTTGTCCTGATGAGAAGCTTTAAACATCAGCGCTGGAACCAACATCGATGGTTTAGGCCATTTCAGGTTTTCCTGACGACCCAGACAGCGGTAAAGGTCGCAGAGTGAGCTGCTTGGCACTACAGATTGCTTGAACCTCCTGAAGCTCTTCAGTCTGAAATTACAGAAGAATAACGCACCACCCAACAAAGGGCAGAATAATCCCTGTGGTTGCGTGGGTAAGTGAGATAGTCTACTCTCACGCCTGAAGACCAGCCTTCGCTCTCAAGCAAGATCAGTGAGAGGTGAAAGAAGCGCTCCACTGCAACTGTGACATGCCAAGTCCCGCCAGAACGCCGACAGTGTCTTCACTACACCTCTGTCACCCCCGAAGAGGAATGATTTGTTTCCACTTTTCTTACATTTATTGTTAGAAAAGTGGCTCCTCACTATTGTAATTTCTGAAAGATTCTTTTAAAACCCGACAGGCATGAGGCTCCTGATGTTTTGAGAATGTTGTCTTCTGTATGTATTTTTGCGTTCTGATAATTTCTCTTCTTATTGTTGGTCCTGTAGGACCAAGAGGAGGGAGAGTGTTGGAGAAATTATTATGAGTTTGGTTTGTATTAAGTATTAGACATATATGCATTGATTTGCTGTGATCCTGCTCTGTGTTGTGTCTATGCACAAAGCTTTCTTTAAGTCATATGATCCTTGTCTGGAATGTGCAGACAAAGTCTGAGACAGGAAGAGTTTCCTGCAGGGCATCTGTTTTTGTCAACTGCCTGCTGACCAGTTGTCTAAAGGTTAAAGGTAATAAAGTAATATAGTGAGTGATTGATGCTTAGTGAGCTCAGTTTAGCTTCGGAGGAGAGAATGATTGTTTTCTGTGGTCTGCCCAGCAACTAGGAGGAGTTAAGCATGGTTTATAATCGGGTGTTACTTCAGCATCTGGAGAGAGGGTTCTCTCTCCAAGCTCCAGCGTGTGCTTGTATTAGTTTATAATAAAATGTTCATTGTAAGAAGACAGTTGACTCTTAGATGTATTACAACTTCTCAAGACCAGAGTATTTTCCACCACAGGGGACTGGGCGATGCGGATGGGGGGGACGGGGCGATGCGGATTGGGGGGACTGGGCGATGCGGATGGGGGGGGACGGGGCCACCCCGATCGGGGGGACGGGGCGATCGGGGGAACGGTGAAGCGGTACCTTTCAGCAGACCCACGGCGGCCTCAGTGGACAGAGCAAAGGAGTCCAGAGACCGGGCGATGTCCAGCAGACCCTGGAAGTGCTGGGCCATGTGGTCCCGGCACACGGAGCAGATGTTGTGGATCGCCTTGGCAGCAGCGGAGGCCAGCGGTTTCTCTCGGAGACCTTTCATCAGGTAGTTCAGAACCGGGTCTACAAGGGAAGTTCAGAACATCCGTTTGAACTGGAGGCGGGGCAGCAGCAGGTCATCACCATGGCAACGTACCTAGGAATCTGGGGTTTCTGTCCACAACCTCACTCATCTCTCCAACCAGCTCGATGCTGGTGTACCGGACCGCCATGTGGACGGATTCTGGAAGGAGAACCACCTGCTGCAAAACCTCCGACAGCGTCGGGTTGTTTTCACTACGAACAGACCAACATGGAGAATGACGACGTCATCATCACAGAGCATTGGATCGGAACCGGATCACATACTCACGGGTCAACACTTTTTGCAATGGAAGCCATGATGAAGAGCACGGCCTCTGTCACCTCCCATGGAGGGTTCCCATCTTTTAACGTAGAATACAGCTGGGAACAGAACAGAACCACTTTTAAAACGGGTCCAGTCTCAATGTGATGGACAGAACCATAGAACCTGATACCTGAGAGAAGCACTCCACAGATCCAACCAGAAAAATCACGTCTTTCACCAGGTCTGAAACTCTCATCCGGAACTCCCCAAAGTCATCTGTGTCTTCTGGGATCCCTTCCTGTCGGGTCAGAACCGGATCATTAACTACACCACATTGACTCTGCAGGCCTCCAACAACACGACCATCTAAAACCAGACTTCAGTCTGAACTGGTTCTGTGTAGACCGGGTCAGGATTCTTACATGGTCCGGATCAAGCTGGCAGTGTCGGGCCAAACAATGAAGGAGTCTCTGGATGTACGGTCTGAAGACGGTGTGAAGGCCCACATCATTGATCTTATACAGATGTTCTCCAAGCCGGTACCAGAAGTTAAAGGAGATTTCCACAACCTGGACCACAGAGACCACAGTCATCAGGTCGACAGGACAAAATGGATCAGTACTAGAACTCAAAGCAGTGGTGTCCCAACTTCCTCGGTAGTGATGATCCATTTCCAGAACTGCCGGCCAGAACCTCTGAAGTCCAGAGGTTACCACAGCTGGAACGTTGGAAGGATACCTGCTACTGTGGTGTGGATCTGGTACCTCGTACTGTGGATGTCCTGCACAGATCAGCAGCAGTTCCAGCGTCCTCAGGTCCCCCATCCCCTGACCGGGACTCCGGACCGTGGTCTCTAGGAAGGTCTCGCAGAGTTCGGTGAAGATCCGACAGTAGTTGAGAACTCTTAAAAACCCAACATCAGACATCAGCGTTGCTCAGTACACACCAACACCACATTCAGAACCAGAACCCTCACTTGTCTAAGTCTTCTCGGGCCACGGCCATGTGATAGGCAGTCTCCAGAGTCAGGACACCCTGGAAGAGCTGCAGAGCCAGCGCCATGTTGGTGTCCACGTTCTCAATGGCGTACAGAGCTGAACAGACGCAGTCCGACGCCGCCTCGTGGAGGTTGGTGGACGTTTCGTCCCTCTGCTGTAGAAAACATCATGAGGATTAAACCACAGCGTCCTCCATAACCCCCCGTCCTCCACTGGCCAACGTGAAGATCTCACCAGAACTTGGAACAGAACCATTAGCAGCTGATTGCTAGCCATGAAGTTGCTGTCCAGAACTCCCAGGTTGAACCAGCTTCCCAGACAGCGGAACACCTTCATCAGCATCTTCTCGTTGCTCCCCGTCTTCTCTACACACGACGTCTGCCGAACCAGAACCGCCATTAGACTGTTTGTTTGTGTGGAGGTTCAGAACTTCATCACTCACAAGCTGTCCCAGAATCTAGCCTGTACTGGAACCCAGACAGCATCTGGACCAGAACCAAGACAGAGAGAAGTCGGTCTCACCAGCAGCGTGACAACGGTACTGGAGTAAAATGCCAGGTCCTCAATGATCTCCGTCCTGCGATTGGCTCCGATTCGTAAAGACCGGCTGTGGACTTCCTCAGGTAGAACAGTCAGGATCTCGATCAGGAACGGCATGGAGCTGATGTCATTGTTGTACCTGAGGGGACAATGGCAGAGTCAACAGGTGAGTCATCATGGATATCCAAGATATGGCAGATGATGTTGGGAATTCTTACTTCTCTATGAGTGTGTGAACACATCCTTTCCAGGACGCCATCTGAAGAGCGAGGTCAGCGATCGCCAACGCCAGCTAAACCACAAGGTAGTAATGGATTAGATTCATACTCACTTTACACTGAAACATACATACCTGACCATGGCTAGCCTCACCTGGCCATGGCTAGCCTCGCCTGGCCATGGCTAGCCTCGCCTGGCCATGGCTAGCCTCGCCTGGCCATGGCTAGCCTCGCCTGGCCATGGCTAGCCTCGCCTGGCCATGGCTAGCCTCGCCTGGCCATGGCTAGCCACGCCTGGCCATGGCTAGCCACGCCTGGCCATGGGTAGCCTCACCTGGCCATAGGTAGCCACACCTGGCCATTGGTAGCCACACCTGGCCATAGGTAGCCACACCTGGCCATAGGTAGCCACACCTGGCCATGGGTAGCCACACCTGGCCATGGGTAGCTTCACCTGGCCATGGCTGGCCACACCTGGCCATGGCTGGCCACCTGGTGAGGAGTAGCTACACCTAGTGAGGATTAGCTACACCTAGTGAGGATTAGGGATGCACCGAACCACTTTTTGGGTTGGCAACCCTGTCGGAGTTGCCAGTTCTGGCTCATTTCAGCTGCACCGAACTCCACCAAAGAGCTGCTCCGTCGGTAGCTCTGTATATATAATGAAAAAAAAGGCCCACATTCTGGTGGCATTATTGTATTTTCACCATATGCTGTTGCATAAGAATGCCGTTACTCCGTGTAATATTTAGGATAAATGTTACTGATTTGGCAACGTAGCAGGATACTGATGATGATAAAAACTGCCAGATCTGACTACTTTCGGCAGTTGATTATCTCAAACAAGAAGAAACCTCAAGTGCTTTTTGACACCATAAATTCTATTGTTTGTCCTGCTGCTCCTGTTATTCCTGTTTTTTGCAAAGCTGATAGCAATGACTTTCTTAAATTGTTTCTTAGCAAAATTCAGGACATTGAGAACAGTCTTCCAGTGCTCAGTAGTTGTTAATGAGCCTGTTCTCCAGGAGTGGTCCTCTTTTAAACCAGTGACGGAGGTTGAAATTTCAGCTCTGGTCACCAAAATGAAGCCGTCTTCTAGTTCATCTGATGTGCTGCCATCTTAACTCTTTTTAAAAGTGTTTGATGTCATTGGCCCCTGGGTTACTAAAGTGATCAATCTGTCACTCACCACTGGTCTTTTTCCCAGTGCTTTCAAACATGCCATTGTTGAACTACTTCTTAAAAAAATCAAATCTGGATGCCGCAGATCCTAAGAATTACAGACCAATATCAAAACTTCCATTCATGTCTAAAATCTTAGAGAAGGTGGTCTCCGAGCAGCTGCTACATTTCTTGCAAAAATATGACATTTTTGACACTTTCCAGTCTGGTTTCCGCAAACATCATTCAACGGAAACTGCACTGCTGAAAGTGTCTAGTGACATTATGATGTCTGCAGATTCTGGGAAATGCACGGTACTTGTCTTGTTAGATCTCTCCTCGTCATTTGATACTGTCGATCATCAGATTTTGCTAACAAGACTACATGACTTGGTCGGACTGTCTGGCTCTGTTTTAGCATGGTTCTCATCTTATTTATTAGACAGGAGTTTTAGTGTCTCAGCTAACCATATTCTATCTGAGTCTGCTGATCTTCTGTGTGGAGTACCACAGGGCTCTGTTTTGGGTCCGATTTTGTTTTTGCTCTATGTCCTCCCTTTAGGAAGAATTATTCAGGAGTTTGATGATGTTTCCTACCATTTATTTGCTGATGACATTCAACTGTCCTGTTCTTTTAAGGCTTCGGAGATTCAGAAACTGAACTCTTTAATGAACTGTCTAGTGCAAATTAAACAATGGCTCGGCGCAAATTCCCTTCAACTTAATTCAGAAAAAACGGAGGTGTTGGTGATTGCCCCTGATGAAGCTATTCCAGGGATCAAACTGAATTTGAGTGTTCACAGCTTGTCTTGTAAGTCAAGTCTCAGAAATCTTGGGAGTAATTTTTGACAAGGAAATGTCATTACAGCATCACTCAAAGCAGCTCACTCGAAATTGTTTCTTTCAGCTGAGGAAAATCTCTAAACTTAGAACAATGGTATCCAAAGGTGAGCTCGAGATGATTATCCACGCCTTTGTGTCTTCTCGTTTAGACTATTGTAACGGTTTGTTTTCTTGTCTAAACAAAAAATAGTTGTCTCGTCTGCAGCAGGTCCAAAATTCTGCTGCGCGGTTGCTGACTCGATGCAACCGAAGGGCTCATATCACGCCAATTCTGAAAACTCTCCATTGGCTCCCTGTCTCTTTTCGTGTGAATTTCAAAATCCTGGTGCTGACTTTTAGAGCCTTGCATGGCCAGGCCCCTTCCTACTTAAGAGACTTGTTGTGTCCATATACCCCCATGCGGACGTTGAGATCGTTGGATCAAAACTTACTCATGGTCCCTCGTTCTCGTTTTAGGACCCGAGGAGACCGATCTTTTCAGGTTTTTGCGCCGAGGCTCTGGAATGATCTTCCATCCTCCCTACGTTCGCTTTAGTCTGTTGATGTGTTTAAGTGCAATCTTAAAACCTTGTTTTGGCAGGCATACCCAGCTGTGTAGATTAGGGGTGTTATGACCAGCAGTTTCTGTGTCTATTTTTATATACAGTGTTTTGTTGTATCTTTTTATATGTATTTTATTTTTGTATTTTGCTTTTTTGTGAAGCACTTTGTGACTTCTGTCTGTGAAAGGTGCTATATATAAATAAAATTTACTTACGCTTTGTTGGGGGGGGTGGGGGGGCTCTCCTCTGGTTTTAGTATGCTGAGTATTTGGTTAAATTAACAGTCACTGTTTTAGCAAAGCAAAACGTCACTTTTTAAAATTCAAAGCATTTATTTCTTTTAAAACAAGTCCGACGCATCAAACACATCTGTGCTGGCTTGACAAGTGTGGTATCGGTACACTTTTATCAAAATCAATAACCGAGGAGGTTGTTTCCCCGGCGTCTTTTTCCTCAAGATAACTTAAAAGGTTACGGAGGGATTTTATAAATATTTCAAGAGTTGTTGGAAATGTAAAAATGAAGAAGTGATTAAATCCTGGTGGTGATCCGGATCACCATTTGGATCCAGGAATGTTTTAAAAGGATTCTTAAACATTGTGTTTGGCGGAGGATTCCGCTCTCTGAGTTTCTAGTTTCATATTTAACGAGCAGCTTCGTCCGCGGCAGGGCGGGTTGAGCAAACGGCTGGGTCCGAGTGTTTTAACGCCACATGTAAAAATGTTCGTACTTTCTCACCACCTCGAGAAGCTGTTTTATCAAAACAATCCGTTTTGCCGGAAGCAGCAACTCCGCTTCATGCTTTCTCTGTGTTCACGACGCCCACCTCCAATGTCCGACCAATCACACGATAAGAAGAAAAAAGTTCTCGCAACACGTGGAGTATGGAAAAAGGCATTACCCACACCTGGTGAACATAAGCCACACCTGGCGACGATTAGCAACACCTGGTGACCATAAGCTACACCTGGCGACGGTTAGCAACACCTGGTGACCATAAGTTACACCTGGCGACGGTTAGCAACACCTGGTGACCATAAGCTACACCTGGCGACGGTTAGAAACACCTGGTGACCATAAGCTACACCTGGTGACCATAAGCTACACCTGGTGACAATAAGCTACACATGGTGAGTTACCCACACCTGGTGACCATAAGCTACACATGGTGAGTTACCCACACCTGGTGACCATAAGTTACACCTGGTGACAGTTATCCATACCTGGTGACCATAAGTTACACCTGGCGACGGTTACCCACACCTGGTGACCATAAGTTACACCTGGCGACAGTTACCCACATCTGGTGACCATCAGATACACCCTGTGACAGTTAGCCAGTTAGACAATAAGCTTCACCTGCTGACAATAAGCTACACCTGGTGACGATGAGCTACAACTGGTGGCAGTTAGCCACACCTGTGAGGATAGGCTACACTTGCCGACAGTTAGCCACACCTGCTGACGATAAGCTACACCTAGTGACAGGAAGCCAAACCTGGTGGCGATGAGCAAAACGTGGTGACAGGTAGCCAGACCCGATGACAGTTAGCCATACCGGGTGACCATAAGCTACACCTGGTGACAGTTAGCCACACCTGGTGACCAAAAGCTACACCTGGTGACAGTTACCTACATTTGGTGACCAAAAGCTACATCTGGCAACAGTTAGCCACACCTGTTGATGCTTAGCTGCACCTGGTAACCATAAGCTACACCTGGCGACAGATATCCACATCTGGTGACGATGAGCCACACCTGGCAACAGTTTGCTACACCTGGCGACAATGAGCTACACCTGGGGACAATGAGCTACACCTAGCAATGGTTTGCTACACCTGGCGATGGTTTGGTACACCTGGCGACGATGACCTACACCTGGTGACGATGACATACACCTGGCTATGATATGCTACACCTTGTAACCATAAGCTACACCTGGCGACGGTTACCCACACCTGGTGACCATAAGTTACACCTGGCGACAGTTACCCACATCTGGTGACCATCAGATACACCCTGTGACAGTTAGCCAGTTAGACAATAAGCTTCACCTGCTGACAATAAGCTACACCTGGTGACGATGAGCTACAACTGGTGGCAGTTAGCCACACCTGTGAGGATAGGCTACACTTGCCGACAGTTAGCCACACCTGCTGACGATAAGCTACACCTAGTGACAGGAAGCCAAACCTGGTGGCGATGAGCAAAACGTGGTGACAGGTAGCCAGACCCGATGACAGTTAGCCATACCGGGTGACCATAAGCTACACCTGGTGACAGTTAGCCACACCTGGTGACCAAAAGCTACACCTGGTGACAGTTACCTACATTTGGTGACCAAAAGCTACATCTGGCAACAGTTAGCCACACCTGTTGATGCTTAGCTGCACCTGGTAACCATAAGCTACACCTGGCGACAGATATCCACATCTGGTGACGATGAGCCACACCTGGCGACGATGAGCTACACCTAGCGATGGTTTGCTACACCTGGCGACGATGAGCTACACCAGGTGACCATAAGCTAAACCTGGCGACGATGAGCTACACCTGGTGACCATAAGCTACACCTGTTGACAGTTTCCTACACCTGGCGACGATGAGCTACACCTGGTGACAATAAGCTACACATGGCGACAGTTAGCCACACCTGGTGACCATAAGCAACACCTGGCAACGATGAGCTACACCTGGCGACGATATGCTACAACTGGTGACCATAAGCTACACCTTGCGACAGTTAGCCACATCTGGCAGCGATGAACCACACCTGGCGACGATGAGCTACACCTGGCGACAATGAGCTACACCTGGCGACAATGAGCTACACCTGGCGACAATGAGCTACACCTGGCGACAATGAGCTACACCTGGCGACAACGAGCTACACCTGGCGACAACGAGCTACACCTGGCGACAATGAGCTACACCTGGCGACAACGAGCTACACCTGGCGACAACGAGCTACACCTGGCGACAATGAGCTACACCTGGCGACAATGGTTTGCTACACCTGGCGACAATGGTTTGCTACACCTGGCGACAATGGTTTGCTACACCTGGCGACAATGGTTTGCTACACCTGGCGACAATGGTTTGCTACACCTGGCGACAATGGTTTGCTACACCTGGCGACAATGGTTTGCTACACCTGGCGACGACATGCTACACCTGGCGACGACATGCTACACCTGGCGACGACATGCTACACCTGGCGACCATAAGCTACACCTGGCGACCATAAGCTACACCTGGCGACCATGAGCTACACCTGGCGACAATGAGCTACACCTGGCGACAATGAGCTACACCTGCCGACGAAATGCTACACCTGGTGACAATGGTTTGCTACACCTGGCGACGACATGCTACACCTGGCGACGACATGCTACACCTGGCGACGATATGCTACACCTGGCGACAATATGCTACACCTGGTGACCATAAGCTACACCTGGTGACCATAAGCTACACCTGGCGACAATGAGCTACACCTGGCGACAATGAGCTACACCTGGCGACAATGGTTTGCTACACCTGGCGATGGTTTGCTACACCTGGCGATCGTTTGCTACACCTGGCGATCGTTTGCTACACCTGGCGATGGTTTGCTACACCTGGCGATGGTTTGCTACACCTGGCGATCGTTTGCTACACCTGGCGATGGTTTGCTACACCTGGCGATGATGAGCTATACCTGGCGACGAAATGCTACACCTGGTGACGATGAGCTATACCTGGCGACGAAATGCTACACCTGGTGACGATAAGCTACACCTGGTGACGATATGCTACACCTAGCGACGATATGCTACACCTGGTGACCATAAGCTACACCTGGTGACCATAAGCTACACCTGGCGACAATCACCCACACCTGGTGACCATAAGCTACATCTGGCGACAGATAGCCACACCTGGTAACAATAGGCAACACCTGGCGAAAGTTAGCCACATCTGGTGACGATGTGCCACACCTGGCAACGATGACCTACTCCTGGCGACGATGAGCTACACCTGGCGACGATTAGCTACACCTGGCGACGATTAGCTACACCTGGCGACGATGAGCTATACCTAGCGATGGTTTGCTACACCTGGCGACGATGAGCTACACCTGGTGACCATAAGCTACACCTGGCGACAATGAGCTACACCTAGCAAATATATGCTACACCTGGTGACAATAAGCTACACCTGTTGACAGTTTCCTACACCTGGCGACGACATGCTACACCTGGCGACCATAAGCTACACCTGGCGACCATAAGCTACACCTGGCGACCATAAGCTACACCTGGCGACCATGAGCTACACCTGGCGACCATAAGCTACACCTGGCGACCATAAGCTACACCTGGCGACAATGAGCTACACCTGGCGACGATGGGCTACACCTGGCGACGAAATGCTACACCTGGTGACGATATGCTACGCCTGGTGACGATAAGCTACACCTGGTGACCATAAGCTATACCTGGTGACCATAAGCTACACCTGGCGACAATGAGCTACACCTGGCGACAATGGTTTGCTACACCTGGCGACAATGGTTTGCTACACCTGGCGATGGTTTGCTACACCTGGCGATGGTTTGCTACACCTGGCGATGGTTTGCTACACCTGGCGATGGTTTGCTACACCTGGCGATGATGAGCTATACCTGGCGACGAAATGCTACACCTGGTGACGATGAGCTATACCTGGCGACGAAATGCTACACCTGGTGACGATAAGCTACACCTGGTGACGATATGCTACACCTAGCGACGATATGCTACACCTGGTGACCATAAGCTACACCTGGTGACCATAAGCTACACCTGGCGACAATCACCCACACCTGGTGACCATAAGCTACATCTGGCGACAGATAGCCACACCTGGTGACCATAGGCAACACCTGGCGAAAGTTAGCCACATCTGGTGACGATGTGCCACACCTGGCAACGATGACCTACTCCTGGCGACGATGAGCTACACCTGGCGACGATTAGCTACACCTGGCGACGATGAGCTATACCTAGCGATGGTTTGCTACACCTGGCGACGATGAGCTACACCTGGTGACCATAAGCTACACCTGGCGACAATGAGCTACACCTGGCGACGACGAGCTACACCTAGCAAATATATGCTACACCTGGTGACAATAAGCTACACCTGTTGACAGTTTCCTACACCTAGCGACGATGAGCTATACCTGGCAACGATGAGCTATACCTGGCGACGATGAGCTACACCTGGTGAGCAAAAGCTACACCTGGTGAGCAAAAGCTACACCTGGTGACAGTTTGCTACATTGTTGACAATGAGCTATACCTGGGGACGATATGCTACACCTGGCGAGGAAATGCTATAACTGGCGACGATATGCTACACCTGGCGATGATATGCTACACCTGGCGATGGTTTGCTACACCTGGCGATGATCAGATACACCTGGCGATGGAGAGCTATACCCTGCTACGGTTTGCTACACCTGGCGACGATGACCCACTCCTGGCGACGATGACCCACTCCTGCCGACGATGAGCTACACCTGGCGACGATGACCTACACCTGGCGATGATGAGCTACACCTGGCGACGTTGAGATACACCTGGCGACAAAGAGCTATACCCTGCTACGGTTTGCTACAGCTGGCGACGGTGACGCACACCTGGCGACGAATACGTACACCTGGTGAAGGTTACGTATACCTGGTGAAGGTTAGCCATACCTGGTGACCATAAGCTACACCTGGCAACAGTTAGCCACACCTGTTGACCAAAAGCTACACCTGGCGACAGGTAGCCACACCTGGTGACAATGAGCTACACCTAGCGTTGTTTTGCGACACCTGGCGACGATGACCTACACCTGGCGACGATATGCTACACGTGGTGACCATAAACTACACCTGGTGACGGTTACCCACACCTTGTGACCATAAGCTACACCTGTTGACAGTTTCCTACACCTGGCGACGATGAGCTACACCTGGTGACAATAAGCTACACATGGCGACAGTTAGCCACACCTGGTGACCATAAGCAACACCTGGCAACGATGAGCTACACCTGGCGACGATATGCTACAACTGGTGACCATAAGCTACACCTTGCGACAGTTAGCCACATCTGGCAGCGATGAGCCACACCTGGCGACGATGAGCTACACCTGGCGACAATGAGCTACACCTGGCGACAATGAGCTACACCTGGCGACAATGAGCTACACCTGGCGACAATGGTTTGCTACACCTGGCGACAATGGTTTGCTACACCTGGCGACAATGGTTTGCTACACCTGGCGACAATGGTTTGCTACACCTGGCGACGACATGCTACACCTGGCGACCATAAGCTACACCTGGCGACCATAAGCTACACCTGGCGACCATGAGCTACACCTGGCGACCATGAGCTACACCTGGTGACCATGAGCTACACCTGGCGACCATGAGCTACACCTGGCGACCATGAGCTACACCTGGCGACCATGACATGAGCTACACCTGGCGACCATGAGCTACACCTGGCGACGATGAGCTACACCTGGCGATGAAATGCTACACCTGGTGACGATATGCTACACCTGGTGACGATAAGCTACACCTGGTGACCATAAGCTACACCTGGTGACCATAAGCTACACCTGGCGACCATAAGCTACACCTGGCGACCATGAGCTACACCTGGCGACCATAAGCTACACCTGGCGACCATGAGCTACACCTGGCGACCATGAGCTACACCTGGCGACGATGAGCTACACCTGGCGACGATGAGCTACACCTGGCGACCATAAGCTACACCTGGTGACCATAAGCTACACCTGGTGACCATAAGCTACACCTGGTGACCATAAGCTACACCTGGTGACCATAAGCTACACCTGGTGACCATAAGCTACACCTAGCGACAATGAGCTACACCTGGAAACAATGAGCTACACCTGGCGACAATGGTTTGCTACACCTGGCGATGGTTTGCTACACCTGGCGATCGTTTGCTACACCTGGCGATGGTTTGCTACACCTGGCGATGATGAGCTATACCTGGCGACGAAATGCTACACCTGGTGACGATGAGCTATACCTGGCGACGAAATGCTACACCTGGTGACGATAAGCTACACCTGGTGACGATATGCTACACCTAGCGACGATATGCTACACCTAGCGACGATATGCTACACCTGGTGACCATAAGCTACACCTGGTGACCATAAGCTACACCTGGCGACAATCACCCACACCTGGTGACCATAAGCTACATCTGGCGACAGATAGCCACACCTGGTGACCATAGGCAACACCTGGCGAAAGTTAGCCACATCTGGTGACGATGTGCCACACCTGGCAACGATGAGCTACACCTGGCGACGATTAGCTACACCTGGCGACGATGAGCTATACCTAGCGATGGTTTGCTACACCTGGCGACGATGAGCTACACCTGGTGACCATAAGCTACACCTGGCGACGATTAGCTACACCTGGCGACGATGAGCTATACCTAGCGATGGTTTGCTACACCTGGCGACAATAAGCTACACCTGTTGACAGTTTCCTACACCTAGCGACGATGAGCTATACCTGGCGACGATGAGCTATACCTGGCGACGATGAGCTACACCTGGTGAGCAAAAGCTACACCTGGTGAGCAAAAGCTACACCTGGTGACAGTTTGCTACATTGTTGACAATGAGCTATACCTGGGGACGATATGCTACACCTGGCGAGGAAATGCTACACCTGGTGACAGATTGCTACATTGGCGACGATGAGCTATACCTGGTGACGGTATGCTACACCTGGCGATGGTTTGCTACACCTGGCTAAGGTTTGCTACACCTGGCGATGATCAGATACACCTGGCGACTGAGAGCTATACCCTGCTACGGTTTGCTACACCTGGCGACGATGACCCACTCCTGGCGACGATGACCCACTCCTGGCGACGATGACCCACTCCTGGCGACGATGAGCTACACCTGGCGACGATGACCTACACCTGGTGATGATGAGCTACACCTGGCGACGTTGAGATACACCTGGCGACAAAGAACTATACCCTGCTACGGTTTGCTACACCTGGCGACGGTGACGCACACCTGGCGACGAATACGTACACCTGGTGAAGGTTACGTATACCTGGTGAAGGTTAGCCATACCTGGTGACCATAAGCTACACCTGGCAACAGTTAGCCACACCTGTTGACCAAAAGCTACACCTGGCGACGATTACCCACACCTGGTGACCATAAACTACACCTGGCGACGGTTACCCACACCTTGTGACCATAAGCTACACCTGGCGACGGTTACCCACACCTGGCGACCATAAGCTACACCTGGCGACCATAAGCTACACCTGGCGACCATGAGCTACACCTGGCGACGATGAGCTACACCTGGCGACGATGAGCTACACCTGGCGACCATAAGCTACACCTGGCGACCATAAGCTACACCTGGCGACCATAAGCTACACCTGGTGACCATAAGCTACACCTGGTGACCATAAGCTACACCTGGCGACAATGAGCTACACCTGGAAACAATGAGCTACACCTGGCGACAATGGTTTGCTACACCTGGCGATGGTTTGCTACACCTGGCGATGGTTTGCTACACCTGGCGATGATGAGCTATACCTGGCGACGAAATGCTACACCTGGTGACGATGAGCTATACCTGGCGACGAAATGCTACACCTGGTGACGATAAGCTACACCTGGTGACGATATGCTACACCTAGCGACGATATGCTACACCTGGCGACGATATGCTACACCTGGTGGCCATAAGCTACACCTGGCGACAATCACCCACACCTGGTGACCATAAGCTACATCTGGCGACAGATAGCCACACCTGGTGACCATAGGCAACACTTGGCGAAAGTTAGCCACATCTGGTGACGATGTGCCACACCTGGCAACGATGACCTACTCCTGGCGACGATGAGCTACACCTGGCGACGATTAGCTACACCTGGCGACGATGAGCTATACCTAGCGATGGTTTGCTACACCTGGCGACGATGAGCTACACCTGGTGACCATAAGCTACACCTGGCGACAATGAGCTACACCTGGCGACGACGAGCTACACCTGGCGACGACGAGCTACACCTAGCAAATATATGCTACACCTGGTGACAATAAGCTACACCTGTTGACAGTTTCCTACACCTAGCGACGATGAGCTATACCTGGCGACGATGAGCTACACCTGGTGAGCAAAAGCTACACCTGGTGAGCAAAAGCTACACCTGGTGAGCAAAAGCTACACCTGGTGACAGTTTGCTACATTGTTGACAATGAGCTATACCTGGGGACGATATGCTACACCTGGCGAGGAAATGCTATAACTGGCGACGATATGCTACACCTGGCGATGATATGCTACACCTGGTGACAGATTGCTACATTGGCGACGATGAGCTATACCTGGTGACGGTATGCTACACCTGGCGATGGTTTGCTACACCTGGCTAAGGTTTGCTACACCTGGCGATGATCAGATACACCTGGCGACTGAGAGCTATACCCTGCTACGGTTTGCTACACCTGGCGACGATGACCCACTCCTGGCGACGATGACCCACTCCTGGCGACGATGAGCTACACCTGGCGACGATGACCTACACCTGGTGATGATGAGCTACACCTGGCGACGTTGAGATACACCTGGCGACAAAGAGCTATACCCTGCTACGGTTTGCTACACCTGGCGACGGTGACGCACACCTGGCGACGAATACGTACACCTGGTGAAGGTTACGTATACCTGGTGAAGGTTAGCCATACCTGGTGACCATAAGCTACACCTGGCAACAGTTAGCCACACCTGTTGACCAAAAGCTACACCTGGCGACGATTACCCACACCTGGTGACCATAAACTACACCTGGCGACGGTTACCCACACCTTGTGACCATAAGCTACACCTGGCGACGGTTACCCACACCTGGTGACCATAAGCTACACCTGGCGTCAGTTTGCTACACCTGGTGACGATGAGGTATACCTGGTGACGGTTCGCCACACCCTATGACAGTATGCTACACCTGGCGACGATGAGCTTTACCTGGTGACAGTTCGTCACACCCTGTGACAGTTTGCTACACCTGGCGACGATAAGCTACACCTGGTGACGATGAGCTTCACCTGGTGACGATGAGCTACACCTGGCGATGATGAGCTACACCTGGCGACGACGAGATACAGCCTGGCGACAAAGAGCTATACCCTGCTACGGATTGCTACACCTGGCGACGGTGACGCACTCCTGGCGACGGTTACGTACACCTGGTGAAGGTTACGTACACCTGGTGAAGGTTAGCCGCACCAGGTGACCATAAGCTACACCTGGCGACAGTTAGCCACACCTGTTGACCACAAGTACACCTGGCGAATATTACGCACACCAGGTGACCATAAGCTACACCTGGCGACAGTTAGCCACACCTGTTGACCACAAGTACACCTGGCGAATATTACGCACACCTGGTGACCATAAATACACCTGGCGATGGTTAGCCACACCTGGTGACCATAAGCTACACCTGGTGACAGTTACCTACACCTGGTGACCATAAGCTACACGTGGTGACCATAAGCTACACCTGGCGACAATGAACTACACCTAGATATGGTTTGCTACACCTGGCGACGAATACCTACACCTGGCGACGATGACCTACACCTTGCGACGGTTACGTACACCTGGTGAAGGTTAGCCACACCTGGTGACCATAAGCTACACCTGGCGACAGTTAGCCACACCTGTTGACCAAAAGCTACACCTGGCGACGATTACCCACACCTGGTGACCATAAACTACACCTGGCGACGGTTACCCACACCTTGTGACCATAAGCTACACCTGGCGACGGTTACCCACACCTGGTGACCATAAGCTACACCTGGCGTCAGTTTGCTACACCTGGTGACGATGAGGTATACCTGGTGACGGTTCGCCACACCCTATGACAGTATGCTACACCTGGCGACGATGAGCTTTACCTGGTGACAGTTCGTCACACCCTGTGACAGTTTGCTACACCTGGCGACGATAAGCTACACCTGGTGACGATGAGCTTCACCTGGTGACGATGAGCTACACCTGGCGATGATGAGCTACACCTGGCGACGACGAGATACAGCCTGGCGACAAAGAGCTATACCCTGCTACGGTTTGCTACACCTGGCGACGGTGACGCACTCCTGGCGACGGTTACGTACACCTGGTGAAGGTTACGTACACCTGGTGAAGGTTAGCCGCACCAGGTGACCATAAGCTACACCTGGCGACAGTTAGCCACACCTGTTGACCACAAGTACACCTGGCTAATATTACGCACACCTGGTGACCATAAATACACCTGGCGATGGTTAGCCACACCTGGTGACCACAAGTACACCTGGCGAATATTACGCACACCTGGTGACCATAAATACACCTGGCGATGGTTAGCCACACCTGGTGACCACAAGTACACCTGGCGAATATTACGCACACCTGGTGACCATAAATACACCTGGCGATGGTTAGCCACACCTGGTGACCATAAGCTACACCTGGTGACAGTTACCTACACCTGGTGACCATAAGCTACACGTGGTGACCATAAGCTACATTTGACGACAGTTAGCCACACCTGTTGATGCTTAGCTACACCCGGTGACGTGTAGTCACACCTGGTGACCATAAGCTACACCTGGCGACAGTTAACTACACCTGGCGACAATGAGCTACACCTGGCGACAATGAGCTACACCTGGCGACAATGAACTACACCTAGATATGGTTTGCTACACCTGGCGACGATGACCTACACCTGGCGACAATGACCTACACCTGGCGATGGTTACATACACCTGGTGAAAGTTAGCCACACCTGGTGACCATAAGCTACACCTGGCGACGATTACGCACACCTGGTGACCATAAGCTACCCCTGGCGATGGTTAACCACACCTGGTGACAATGAGCTACACCTAGCGTTGTTTTGCTACACCTGGCGACGATATGCTACACGTGGTGACCATAAACTACACCTGGCGACGGTTACCCACACCTTGTGACCATAAGCTACACCTGGCAACAGTTACCCACACCTGGTGACCATAAGCTACACCTGGTGACAGTTCGCCACACCCTGTGACAGTTTGCTACACATGGCGACGATGAGCTACACCTGGCGATGATGACCTACACCTTGCGACGGTTACGTACACCTGGTGAAGGTTAGCCACACCTGGTGACCATAAGCTACACCTGGCGACAGTTAGCCACACCTGGTGACCATAAGCTACATCTGGCGAAAGTTAGCCACATCTGGTGACAATGAGCTACACCTGGTGACGATGAGCTACACCTGGTGACGATGAGCTACACCTGGCGACGATGAGCTACACCTGGCGACCATAAGCTACACCTGGCGACGGTTACCCACACCTGGCGACGGTTACCCACACCTGGTGACCATAAGCTACACCTGGTGACAATCACCCACACCTGGTGACCATAGGCAACACCTGGCGACAGATAGCCACACCTGGTGACCATAGGCAACACCTGGCGAAAGTTAGCCACATCTGGTGATGATGAGCCACACCTGGCGACGATGAGCTTCACCTGGCGACGATGAGCTACACCTGGCGAATATATGCTACACCTGGTGACCATAAGCTACACCTGGTGACAGTTACCCACACCTGGTGACCATAAGCCACACCTGGCGACGATGAGCTACACCTGGCGACGATGAGCTACACCTGGCGACGATGAGCTACACCTGGCGATGGTTTGCTACACCTGGCGACGATGACCTGCACCTGGCGATGATATGCTACACCTGGTGACCATAAACTACACCTGGCGACGGTTACCCACCTCTTGTGACCATAAGCTACACCTGGCGACGGTTACCCACACCTGCTGACCATAAGCTACACCTGGCGTCAGTTTGCTACACCTGGTGACGATGAGGTATACCTGGTGACGGTTCGCCACACCCTGTGACAGTTTGCTACACCTGGCGAAGATGAGCTTTACCTGGTGACAGTTCGTCACACCCTGTGACAGTTTGCTACATCTGGCGATGAGCTACACCTGGTGACGATGACCTACACCTGGCGATGATGAGATACACCTGGCGACAAAGAGCTATACCCTGCTACGGTTTGCTACACCTGGCGACGGTGACGCACACCTGGCGACGATTACGTACACCTGGTGAAGGTTACGTATACCTGGTGAAGGTTAGCCATACCTGGTGACCATAAGCTACACCTGGCAACAGTTAGCCACACCTGTTGACCAAAAGCTACACCTGGCGACGATTACCCACACCTGGTGACCATAAACTACACCTGGCGACGGTTACCCACACCTGGTGACCATAAGCTACACCTGGCAACGGTTACCCACACCTGGTGACCATAAGCTACACCTGGTGACAGTTCGCCACACCCTGTGACAGTTTGCTACACCTGGCGACAATGAGCTTTACCTGGTGACGGTTCGCCACACCCTGTGACAGTTTGCTACACCTGGCGACGATGGGCTACACATGGTGATGATGAGCTACACCTGGCGACGAGGAGATACACCTGGCGACAAAGAGCTATATCCTGCTACGGTTTGCTACACCTGGCGACAATGAACTTTACCTGGTGACGGTTCGCCACACCCTGTGACAGTTTGCTACACCTGGCGACGATGAGCTACACATGGCGTTGATGAGCTACACCTGGCGACGACGAAATATCACCTGGCGACACAGAGCTATATCCTGCTACGGTTTGCTACACCTGGCGACAGTGACGCACTCCTGGCGACGATGAGTTACACCTGGCGACGGTTACATACACCAGGTGAAGGTTATGTACACCTGGTGACCATAAGCTACACCTGGCGACAGTTAGCCACACTTGGTGACCATAAGCTACATCTGGCGAAAGTTAGCCACATCTGGTGACGATGAGCTACACCTGGCGACAATGAGTTACACCTGGCAACAAAGAGCTACACCTGGCGACGATGAGCTACACCTGGCGACGATGAGCTACACCTGGCGACGATGAGCTACACCTGGCGACGATGAGCTACACCTGGCGACGATGAGCTATACCTGGCGACGATGAGCTACACCTGGCGACGATGAGCTACACCTGGCGACGATGAGCTACACCTGGCGACGGTTACATACACCAGGTGAAGGTTATGTACACCTGGTGACCATAAGCTACACCTGGCGACAGTTAGCCACACTTGGTGACCATAAGCTACATCTGGCGAAAGTTAGCCACATCTGGTGACGATGAGCTACACCTGGCGACAATGAGTTACACCTGGCAACAAAGAGCTACACCTGGCGACGATGAGCTACACCTGGCGACGATGAGCTACACCTGGCGACGATGAGCTACACCTGGCGACGATGAGCTACACCTGGCGACGATGAGCTATACCTGGCGACGATGAGCTACACCTGGCGACGATGAGCTACACCTGGCGACGATGAGCTACACCTGGCGACGATGAGCTACACCTGGTGACGATATGCTACACCTGGTGACGATATGCTACACCTGGTGACCATAAGCTACACCTGGCAACGATATGCTACACCTGGTGACCATAAGCTACACCTGGTGACCATAGGCTACACCTGGCGAAAGTTAGCCACATCTGGTGACGATGTGCTACACCTGGCGACGATGAGCTACACCTGGCGATGATGTGCTACACCTGGCGACCATAAGCTACACCTGGCGACCATAAGCTACACCTGGCGACCATAAGCTACACCTGGCGACAGATAGCCACACCTGGCGAAAGTTAGCCACATCTGGTGACGATGTGCCACACCTGGCAACGATGAGCTACACCTGGTGACCATAAGCTACACCTGGCGACGATGAGCTACACCTAGCGATGGTTTGCTACACCTGGCGACGATGAGCTACACCTGGTGACCATAAGCTACACCTGGCGACGATGAGCTACACCTTGTGACTATAAGCTACACCTGGCGACGGTTACCCACACCTGGCGACGGTTACCCACACCTGGTGACAATCACCCACACCTGGTGACCATAAGCTACATCTGGCAACAGATAGCTACACCTGTTGATGCTTAGCTACACCTGGTGACCATAAGCTACACCTGGCGAAAGTTAGCCACACCTGGTGACGATGAGCCACACCTGGTGACGATGAGCCACACCTCGCGACGATGAGCCACACCTGGCGACGATGAGCCACACCTGGCGAATATATGGTACACCTGGTTACCATAAGCTACACCTGGTGACAGTTTGCTACACCTGGCGACGATGAGCTACACCTGGCGATGGTTACCCACACCTGGTGACCATAAGCTACACATGGTGGGAGCGGGATTCGAACTGCCAACCTTTAGATCAGTGGATGATCTGAGACTTCCTGAGCTGCTGCTGTGGCCACAAACTTCCTTTTTTCTGTTAAGTGCCACTCCAACTTTTTATTTCTAGGTCACCCTAATTACTGATCAGCTCACTGATCAATAACAGATCAAAGAAAATGTTCAGGGGACCAGATCAAAAGTTCAGAACTGAGCTGCTTGGCTCCAGAGGATGTTCCGAAACCAGTTGTGTGGATTCTTAAGAACACCAGAAAATTTTGCCATTTTCCACAAACAGCGTCAATGAACCTGTCTTCCCAGGACCACAGAAAGACCACCTCCTGGAGGGGGTCAGCTCTGATGCTCCATGCAGTAAACACGCACACGTCCTGGGCACCAAAAGACAGATCCTGGTGGTCCAGGACATGGATCCATCTGCTGTCTGGACCAAGTGATGTTTATGAAGGTGCAGTCCGTCTTGGACAAGAACCCAGACTGCAGATCAGTTCCATACAGGACACCCCGAGTCACTGACAGATCGATAAATGGACTGAATGATTACCCAGCATGTTTAATGGTCCCTGTTACCTGGGTGACGATGATGGGCGACAGGTCTTTGAGGTTCTGGATGTGGGTCAGCAGAGAGTCTCGCAGTGCATTGTGGGTCTCTGGCGGAAGCTCGTAAAAAGACGTTTGGATCTTCATCTTCATGGTCTGAGCAGCGAAGTAACACGACTCCACGTCCTGCTTGAGCTGCAGCAGCTGGTCTGAGATCTCCCATGCGTACATCTGGAGGAGAAAATAGTTCCTGTCGTTTAGTTCAGATCAATGCGCCGTTTGTTATAAATAAAGCTGCTTTGAATCGTGATGTACGCCCGTTACAGCACCGACCCACGGGTTCAGTCTGGTCTCATGGTCGTCCAAGTCAGAATCAAAGACCACGACGTTCCTCTCAGGAACCATGTCCAGTTCTATGAGATCTAGTACAGTGTTCTAGGTCTGCAATGCTGGATCCAAGCCGGATCTGAGGCTCTTCACAACCTCGCATCAAGAACTCTAGACTGGTTCTACCTGGACTCTGATACCGGGGCTCTGATCCTGGTACCGGAGTCCTGGTACTGGTACCGGGGTTCTATCCTATTCTATTCTACAGTCATTTATCAGACGCTTTTATCCAAAACGACTTACATATGAGTGAGAACAACACAAGCAGGAAATCAAACAGCAGAGGACATGGTAGGAAGGTGCTGGTGGACTGTCCAGTTGGACCTCCCTGTCCAGTTCACCCTTCTCACTCCAATTTATCACCGATGTTAAAGTACTGGAAGCCAGTGAAGAGCGATTAGCAGCGGAGTGACATGAGCCTCTTTGGACTGGTTGTAGACCAGACGTGCTGCTGGTTCTGGACCATCTGCAGAGGTTTAACCAGCATGCAGGCAGACCTGCCAGTAGGGAACTGCAGTAATCCATGTGTGAGATGACCAGAGCCTGAACCAGAAGCTGAGTCGTGTGTTCTGTCAGGTACGTCTGATCCTCTTGATGTTGTAGAGAGCATATCGGCAGGTACGGGCAACCGAGGCAACATGGACCTTAAAGGTCAGCTGGTCATCCACCATGACACCCAGATTCCAGGCAGCAGGCGTAGGAACAAGTATGACAGAGTGGAGCTTCACACGTATCTGCGGAGGTAAGGAAGGATTGGCTGGACAGATAATGAGCTCTGTCTTGGACAGGCTGAGCTGAAGGTGGCGATCCTTCATCCATGCAGAGATATCAGCAAGTCAAGCTGATATTCTCAGTGAAACGTTGTGTCGTCTGGTGGGAAGGAAAGGTCATGAGCAGCAGGGTTCTGGTTCTGGTACCAGAGTTCTGATCCTGGTACCGGGGTTCTGGTCAGCTAATGTGTGACGTGTCAAAGAGACACGCCAGGTGGGTTAGGGTTAACTAGCAGCTCCAGGCCAGGTGGGTTAGGGTTAACTAGCAGCTCCAGGCCAGGTGGGTTAGGGTTAACTAGCAGCTCCAGGCCAGGTGGGTTAGAGTTAACTAGCAGCTCCAGGCCAGGTGGGTTAGGGTTAACTAGCAGCTCCAGGCCAGGTGGGTTAGGGTTAACTAGCAGCTCCAGGCCAGGTGGGTTAGAGTTAACTAGCAGCTCCAGGCCAGGTGGGTTAGGGTTAACTAGCAGCTCCAGGCCAGGTGGGTTAGAGTTAACTAGCAGCTCCAGGCCAGGTGGGTTAGGGTTAACTAGCAGCTCCAGGCCAGGTGGGTTAGAGTTAACTAGCAGCTCCAGGCCAGGTGGGTTAGGGTTAACTAGCAGCTCCAGGCCAGGTGGGTAAACTAAGTTTCCTGACAGCTCGACCCCCCCCATTCATTTTGTTAGCTTAGCTCTGATGCTAACAGGAACCTGCGGCTCTTCTGAGACTGCGCACTTGGCTCCACCTGTCCCTTTCCCCTCAGGTGACCCCCCCCCCCCCCCACCAGGGACTTGGAGGACCCCCCCCCCCCCCCCAGCCCCCACCAGACCCTCCTTCCGGACACTTTCTCACCGATCTCTGCAGCTCTCCGAGCCACAGCGAAGCGCGCTCCTTCCCGGCCGGGTCCGGGTCGTGGTACAGGGCCTGGACCGCCTGGTAGACCAGAGCCAGGTTCGGTTTACCCCCTTCCATGGCGGGGCAGAGGCAGGGTCCAGTAAGGCAGCTAGTTCACAGCGGAGCGGAACTAAAAGCGTCCTAAACGGTCGGAGTGTTGGCCGCCATCTCGCACAAGCTTCCTGCGTGCAACTTCGATAATACCCCGACGAGAAAAGCGGTGATGAAAAAGAGTTCCGCTCTAACAGGCTGCAAGTTCCCACAGTTGGTTTTCCTCCACGGACTGAATCCGAGTTTGTTTGAGCAGAGCCTGCGGGTTAGTCGGTTACCATACTAACTAACCCCTCATCATAACCTTTACCTCTCTCCTCCACCTGCAACAGACATGTTGTCATAGCAACAGTAGATTTACATAAACACACCAATACACAATGATGAACACTGGATTTTCAGAATGATAATAAACGAGCTCTAGTTCCTGATCAATATTTCATGAAATAGTACCATTTGGCCGGAGTCTATTGTTGCTGCAAGGCTGCATGGGGTCCAACAAGCCACTAGGGGCCCCCAAAGCTGAATGTCCAGGAGCTTCATGTGTGAAAAAAATAGTGTCTACACCTCCAATGCTCCAACAGGCAATGTGCAGCTGAAGAAACATACCCTTTGGGGGATTAAAGGGTCTTTTATTCTTATATCAGATGTCTGTCTTACATGGTCATGTGGGTCTCTGTTTAGTTGTCATCTTATAGAATCGGGTTCAATTGCATCAAGCTGATAAAAGAAAAAAAAAGCTTTTCGTGGGAATAATCTCGCACTGTGTTTAACCCTTTACGGGGCAAGTGACTATTTTTGATCACTTTGTTTCCTTTCATATTCAGCATGAAACTTTTTTTTTTGTTAATGTAACAACAGAATGGAGGTCTTGGTTCATACCAGAAGGACAGTTTTAGGTTAAAATTTCTAATTTGAAGTTATTTGAGTGCCGTATAAAGGGTTCAGTCACAGTGCACACATCTAATTAGGTTATTTTGATATAAATGATTTATCAGTTTATATTACTGCTATGTTTTATTACAACCTTTGAAAAAAGTATTATATTTAATTAAGGTTCAATAATTTTCTTATATAGTTTGTACATCCTTTTGGGCCCTTATCAAGTCATGGGGCCCTTAAAATCTCCATATGGCTCCTCTGGACAGAATCCATCATGGCTAAAAGTGGTGGTCATGCTACCCACCGTTATTAATCATACTTATTTTTGCTAAAACAATTTTACAAACTTATTAAACAACTGAAGAAAATTGTCATGATTAAAACCAGTGATGTTACGACGTTTGTACAGTTTTACAGCTGAATAAAAAAAGCAGGAAAATAAATATCTGCATGGCTGGACTAGCCATGTGGCAAACCAGCCACACAACGGTGTAAGACTGTGTAAACAGGAAAGTTGTAGCAGAATTGATCCAGAGATGTTTTGCCCATGTTGGGGAGTCTCCTCACAGGTTATTGGGAAGTTTTGTGGTGATTGTGGACACAGTTTGCATCCACAAAACTCACAAAAATTACTCATCCTCATCAAAGAACTGCTACAGAATGGTTATAGTGCATTAAGTTGCCTTGACCAGGTAAATCTGGTCAATGTCACAGTCCAGGAACAGAAGTTTCTTCTGTCTAACCCAATTCTCAAATAAAGCGGCTGTGTTTACACCTACATGAGTTTCCACAAAGCAAAGAACTATGGGCGAAATGGAATATCGGGGCAATACGAGGCAAACAAAATATTTGGTTATCCACAGGGCAGCACTATTGTTTGCATTCAGCATTTTACTGCCACAGACTACAGTGATGGTGAGGTTGAAGACGGGGTTGGTTAGAGTGAAATGATTCCAGAGTATCATGAAAAAAAAAACTTTCTGGAGCGAGCAACAGCTCGCCGAGGACCAGATCAGTTCACAGGCCAAGACAGGAGAAACACTGGACAACATGACTTGTCCCCTCCCAGTAAGTATGTACAGATGTGTTTGAAGTCGTATCACTTTATTATAATTATTTTATTATCCTGACCACTTAGTCCGATGAAGGGTTGTGGGGAAGCTGGAGCCTATCCCAGCTGTCTTTGGGCAAGAGGCGGGACACACCCGACAGGTTGCCAGGCCATTGCAGGGCCGCACAGAGACAAACAACCACTCACACGCTCACTCACTCGTATGGGTAATTTAGAGTAACCAGTTAACCTAACATGCATGTGTTTGGACAGTGGGAGGAAGCCGGAGAGAAACCACGCATACACAGGGAGAACATGCAGACTCAACAAATAAAGACCACTGTCCAAACCTCGCACCAGCCGAGGACCGATCTAACAACCTTGTTACTCTGTGTAATGAAGGACTCTTTGAGACAGGTTAGACGCAAATCAGGTTTATTAAACACCAGGGAAAACACTCAAGCTCTCACAAAGCTGTTAAGAAAAAGAGCTTACAGGGTGACCAGAGACGGGCAGGAGGTCAAGTCCAGGTTATCAAGCCGAAGAGTCCGGGAGATAAGGAGAGATCAGAACCAGGAAGTCACACCACTGGGAATGCGGGGACAGGCAAGGATCAGAACCGGGAAGTCGAGCCAAGAATGTTCTTCGGGGTTGGTGAATTGAAGGCCTGGGAAGGGAATGCAGGAATAGGCCTGGATGCAGTTATGAGATCTGATGATGACTGACTGAAGAGCTGCGGTATTTATGACTGGAGGTTGAATGAGGAACAGGTGTGAATGATTAGTAATCAGGTGACTAGCTGAGCTGGAATCTGGCTGGCATGGGCGTGTCTGTGGCAGAGCCCAGTGCGGGTGTAACAATACCCCCCTCCTCCAGGAGCCCCATCGGGTGATACCAAGCCAGGAAGAGGAGGAGGAGGAGGAGGCGCAACACCAGGCTCTGTTCATTCGAAGTCACTCTAACACGTGGGTGACATGCTGGACATGGGAAGACAGATCTGGTGAGTAGATAAGGAGATCATTGATGTAAATGACCAGGAATTGTTGAAGCATATCACAGAAGATTTCATTCATGAAATTCTGGAACACAGAGGGAGCATGAACCAATCCACATGGCATCACTAAATATTCATAATGACCAGTCTGTGTAATGAATGCAGTTTTCCATTTGTCTCCTTCCTTAATCCAGATGATGTTATAAGCACTCCGAAAATCCAGTTTGGTGAAGATTATGGCACCATGGAGTTTTTCTAATGCAGCCGGTATCAAAGGAAGTGGGTATTTGTATTTAACGGTACCTTGGTTAAGCATCTGATAATCTATGCAAGGTCTCAGACCGCCATCTTTCTTTCCCACGAAGAAGAAGCTGGATGCTGCCGGGGACGTGGACTCACAGATGTAGCCCTACTCTAAGGGTCAGTGATGTACTCTTTCATTGCCTGCAGTTCAGGAATAGACCCTACCAGAAGGAAGCTTGGCCTCGGGAATCAGCTCAATAGCACAGTCTAAAGGACGATGAAGAGGAAGTTTTGCAGCCAGTGCCCAGCTGATAACATCCTGGTACTCCTGATACTCCTTAGGGATGTTAGATGCAGCATTATTGACTGGACTGTCCACCGTTGTCGTGGCAGTGATGATCTTCGGTGCCTGCTTAGACAAAGGGAGTTGAGGGAAACAGTGTGGATAACAGACAGAACCCCACTTTAATATTTCACCGGTTTTCCAGGATAAAGTGGGAGAATGATGCTGTAGCCAAGGACGTCCTTGAATAATATCAGCAGTAGAATTATTAAGGACTGAAAATGAAATTTTTTTCATGATGTAGACAACCAATTTGCATATTAATGGGCAACATTTGCATATGGTGATGGTCATGGGTGAGTTTCAATCCAGTAATGGACTCAGTGTCGAAGGGAGTAGGACAGGGCGTGCAGTTTAGACTGAGCCGTTTAATTATGGACTCAGGGAAGAAGTTCCCTGCTGAGCCCGAGTCCAGTAACGCTGAGACAGAGATAGGATTCCTATTATTTGATGTGACTTGAATCATGAGAGGTTTGGATGGTAAAATATACCCCGAAGGAGTACTCACCCTCGGAGACGGAGTTTTAAATCGGACAATTCCTTATCCTGTGATTTGGTTGTCCACAATAAAGGCAGCGGTTATTTGTGAGGCGACGGTGCCACTCAGTGGGAGTGAGACGTGCTCTGTTCACTTGCATAGGTTCCACAGATTCCGTAGCTGACTTTGTCGCCGAAGTAGTGACATCCTGGAGACAACTTTGTCTTCTGTGTGAAACTCTAATGGCAAGCTGTATGAATTTTCCGAGTCCCAGATCATCATTGTAGGAAGTGAGGAGGAGTCGTAGAGAGCTGAGCAGGTTCATTCCAACCACTGGCTGTTGCTAGTGTGCGGAAATGTAAAGCATGCTTCATTATCGGGGTGTCACCTTGTCTTAAGTTATAAAATTGTTCTTGAACAGTAGAATCACCTTTTGGGAGACTAAACACTTCCTGGAAATGTTGAATAAAGGTGTTAAATAATTGAGTTACTGCACTATTTTGATGCCATAATGCTTCAGCCCATTGAAGAGCAGGACCCGTTAGAAGGGAAATGATGTAGACAATCTTAGATCTGTCGGTGGGATACTTGCCCGGTTTAAGTTCCAGAGCTAAGGAGCATTACAGGAGGAATCCTTTGGAGGAATTAACTCGCCTGAGAATCTCTGCGGGGATGGATCTATCGCTGTGTTTATTCGGTGTTGGTCGGACCTTCTGTAACGAAGGACTCTTCAAAACAGGTTAGATGAGAATCAGGTTTATTAAACACCAGGGAAAACACTCAAGCTCTCACAAAGCTGTTAAGAAAAACAGCTTACATAGTGACAAGAAAGACTAGGAGGAGATCAAATCCAGGTTATCAACCCGAAGAGTTCGGGAGACAAAGAGATCTGGGCACAGGCAAGGATCAGAACCGGAAAGTCAAGCCAAGAAAGTTCTTTGGGGTTGGTGAGTTGGGGCCTGGGAAGGGAATGCAGGAATAGGCCTGGATGCAGTTACAAGGTCTGACGATGACTGACTGAAGAGCTGCGGTATTTATGGCTGGAGGTTGAATGAGGAACCCTTGCAGTAGTGTTTAAATTTTTTTTTTATTATTTATTTATTTTTTTTGCCATCGACCTGTTGTTTAACTGAAAAGCATCATGGACTGAAAAGCACAGGTTTTTTTTTTTTTCATTTCTGGTCTTAGACTGCCATCTAGTGGCCATGTAACACTTCTTTTTTCGGTGCTATGAATAGGTAAAGAGGTACTGAGCTGACTTGATATTTTTTCAGAAAAGAAAATGGGAGTCAAGACCACAATGTACCAGATACTGAGAACTTGTGAAGACCTTTGAACCAGCTAAAAAGTTTGACTTGACAATAGGTTTCAGATATAACTATAAATTTAAAATCACAGTAAAAATTTGTGTTTGGTTGTTGAAATCATTGTAAACAACCACTTAAATTGCTTATGTGGGTTTTCAAATTAACTGTATTCTCAAAATATAACATTCTCATTTTTTCATATCAATAATGACATCGCAGTTTGCATTGTGCCACTCAAGCATATCATGCCTCCTCTTAGACCATAACCTGTAGTCTGTGCAGCACACAGCTGGAGGTAACTGAACAACAGCGCCAATCAAAGACCTCTGCATGAGCCTCACAATATTCAAACACTGACCATTGAGTAGCTTGGTGTTAGATGCTGGTTTAGAACCTGGGCCTTGTACACCACTATACAGTTGTGTCGTGGTGCACCCTGATGAAGCAGTCTGCAGCTTATTATTCAAAAAAATAAACCAATTGCTGAGTTGAATTTCTGTTTTCTCCAATCACAAGACAGAATTGAAAAATTGACAAAAACTTAAATAACTGAAAAGGTTTAAATGTGAAAAAGCCAAACATATCTCCTGAATGAGGTTAATAATTTAATATTTGAATAGATAAAGTCCCAAAATGACAAAATAGAAGCACTGGGTTGACTTTATGTCACAAGGTTACGCCCACTTTTAAAAAGAAAAAACATTGCAAAAACTCCGAGCCTATACTAACTATACTAATTTATTTAGGACCAAACAGACCCTGCTGGTTGAAGAACACAGCTGGGAGCAATCATCTAACTCGACACATTGTGAATGAAAACAGGTTAAATAAAAGTAAAATTCCACCATGAATTTATGTAAAACTTGTTGGATTTTAAGAAGCACAAGCCAGATTTATATTGAGAAACCTCTCTATGTGTACAGGACTGTTGTAAATCTCTGCAAGTCCAGTAACAAAATAGAAGTTATCAGTATTAATAGGGCTGCCATGTACTGGCCATTGGAAACTGGTGCAGCGCTCTTAACCTTGTTGAACAGTTTCCAGCTCTTTATGCAAAAACTGACCAATAGCTGAGCTGCATTTTTTCAGTATCCAATCTGCATTTGGTTTGAAGGGTTTTCAGCCAATCAATAGCCTGAATTTATTTTTACAAAATGCTAAATATCTCAAAATCTACAAAAGATTTCTATGGCAAAAGTCATATCTTCATGCTCATGAATGTACCGAAGAGTTTATTATTTGATAGGCTGAAGTGGCACAAACGTGATGAATCGCATTCACACTGAATAAGTTGTTCCTAAAATGCTTCAAATAAAACACTTATCTTTCCTGCAAAATGTTTGAAACTCTACTCCTCACCTTTTGCCTCAATTCAACCATTCAAGCATCAAACTCTTCAGCCAATACAGGAGATTTGTGCCATGACTTTTGGTCTTTGTAACATTCGAAATTTTCCAAGTTATTCATGTTTTTGTCAATTTTAAAAATCCGTTCCTATGATTGGACAAAACAGAAAATGCATCTCAGCAATTGGTCCATTTTCTACACCAGTACACAGGTACCCATTGATATACACGGAATGGGTTCGAATCCAGTCTTGAAAATTGTACAATGTAATGGTATGTCAGTTTTTTTACTGTGGACTGATCTGATCAAAGAGCTTTGATTTTGGCTTTGTGTTTGGCTGAAAACTGTTCAATTAAATAGTGTGCTGTTTGCACAAGATAAGATAGATCCTGTCCAATGTCTGTCCTGAAAAGTTGTGCAATTAATATGAAGTGTTACAGCATTGTGTTATACTCATTGTGCATTATACTCCCTTCCCAGGTGTTCCTTATTATGCTGATGTGTGGCAGCCTCCTCCAGCCAATCAGGTCTGGGAGTGGCTTTTAAAAGACCTCAGGATCTGCGCGTCTGGGCCTTCTGGCCACTTGCCATTCACACCATGTGGGTTTTGTGCATTAGCTTATTGACAGTGTGGGTTATATGTTGGTTATTGTGTTTCTGTTTAATATAACCCTGAGCTTTCTTCCAGATAAGCCTTGTAGGGGAGAGCTGCCATTTTGTTTTATCATATGGGGTTCTTTTCTCCTGTTTATGTTACTATAGAGTAGGTTAGATGTAAGTTTGTACTTTGTTTTGTTTGGTGGGTAGGTAAGTTGTCCTTTTGTTTTGTAGGCAGGGGTGTTTGTTTGTTATGTTGGCCTTGGCTCTCCCTGACGCAAATGGCTGTCTGGTTTGGAATCTGTGACTGTGAAGGTCTCTGAGCAGTGAATAAATGTGCCCAACTCGGACTTTTGTCTCTGTGTTTTCATCTGAGGTTGTAACCTTGCTTCGTTAGGTGTTACTCCTTCTTAGGGACGTAACAGAAGGGTTAGTTCAACCTTATTGTGGTGGAGGGGTTTGTGTGACCCTGGTAGGGTCACCCATGGCAAACAGGTGTCTAGGGGAGGGACCAGACCAAGCACGGCTCATCAACCCCTATGATAAACACAAACCTGGGCAGAAATGTTCCCTTGCCCGGACGGGATCCCCCTCTGGAACCAGGCCTGGGGGTGGGATACGAGAGCGAGCATCTGGTGGACGGGCCTTTGCCCGTGGGGCCCGGTCGGGCTCAGCCCGAAAGGGTTACATGGGCCCCACCTCCCGTGGGCTCGCCATCTGCGGGAGGAGCCTTAGGGGTCGGGTGCAGTGTGAGCTGGGCGGCAGCAAGAGGCGGGGACCCTGGCGTTCCGATCCCCGGCTGCAGAAGCTGGCTCTAGGGACATGGAACGTCACCTCTCTGGTGGGGAAGGAGCCTGAGCTTGTGCGCGAGGTTGAGCGGTTCCGACTAGATATAGTTGGACTCACCTCGACACATGGCTTGGGCTCTGGAACCAGAACCCTCGAGAGGGGCTGGACCTTCTTCCACTCTGGAGTTGCTCATGGTGAGAGGCGCCGAGCAGGTGTGGGCATTCTCATCAGCCCCCAGCTTGGTGCCTGCACGTTGGGGTTTACCCCGGTGGATGAAAGGGTAGTTTCCCTCCGCCTCCGGGTGGGGGGACGGGTCCTGACTGTTGTCTGTGCTTATGCACCGAACAGCAGTTCAGAGTACCCACCCTTTCTGGAGTCCTTGGAGGGAGTGCTGGAGGGTGCTCCTTCTGGGGACTCCATTGTTCTGATGGGGGACTTCAATGCTCACGTGGGCAATGACAGTGAGACCTGGAGGGGAGTGATAGTCAGGCATGCCCCCCCCCTCTGAACCCAAATGGTGTTTTGTTATTGGACTTCTGTGCTCGTCATGGATTGTCCATAACGAACACCATGTTCCAACATAAGAGTGTCCATATGTACACCTGGCATCAGGACTCGCTGGGCCGCAGTTCGATGATCGATTTTGTAGTCGTATTGTCGGACCTGCGGCCACATGCCTTGGACACTCGGGTGAAGAGGGGGGCGGAGGGTGTGTTCCACTTACAGGGGAATCACACTCCTCAGCCTCCCTGGTAAGGTCTATTCAGGGGTCCTGGAGAGGAGGGTCCGCCGGATAGTCGAATCCCGGATTGAGGAGGAGCAGTGTGGTTTTCATCCTGGTCGTGGAACAGTGGACCAGCTCTATACCTTCTTTGGGGTCCTGGAGGGGGCATGGGAGTTTGCCCAACCAGTCTACATGTGCTTTGTGGACCTGGAGAAGGCGTTTGACCGTGTCACCAGGGGGCTCCTGTGGGGGGTACTCCGGGAGTATGGGGTACCGGACCCCCTTGTACGAGCTGTCCGGTCCCTGTACGACAGGTGTCAGAGCTTGGTCCGCATTGCCGGTAGTAAGTCGGATTCGTTTCCGGTGAGGGTTGGACTCCACCAAGGCTGCCCTTTATCACCGATTCTGTTCATAACTTATATGGACAGAATTTCTAGGCGCGGCTGAGGTGTTGAGGGGATCCGGCTTGGTGGCCTCAGGATTGGGTCCCTGCTTTTTGCAGATGACATGGTCCTGTTGGCTTCATCTGGTCGTGATCTCCAGCTCTCACTTGAGCGATTCTCGGCCGAGTGTGAAGCGGCTGGGATGAGAATCAGCACCTCCAAATCTGAGACCATGGTCCTCAGCCGGAATAGGGTGGATTGCCCTCTCCGGGTCGGGACTCAGGTCCTGCCTCAAGTGGAGGAGTTTAAATATCTCGGGGTCTTGTTCACGAGTGAGGAAAGGATGGAGCGTAAGATCGACAGATGGATCGGTGCGGCGTCTGCAGTAATGCGGACTCTGCGCCAGTCTGTCGTGGTGAAGAAGGAGCTGAGCCAGAAGGCGAAGCTCTCCATTTACCAGTCGATCTACGTTACTACGCTCACCTATGGTCATGAGCTGTGGGTCGTGACCGAAAGAACCAGATCTAGTATACAGGCGGCTGAAATGAGTTTCCTCCGCAGGGTGGCCGGGCTCTCCCTTAGAGATAGGGTGAGGAGCTCGGTCATCCGGGAGGAGATCAGAGTAGAGCCGCTGCTCCTCCGCATCGAGAGGAACCAGTTGAGGTGGCTCGGGCATCTGGTCAGGATGCCTCCTGGACCTCCCTGGTGAGGTGTTCCAGGCACGTCTCTCTGGGAGGAGACCCCGGGGAAGACCCAGGACACGCTGGAGGGATTATATCTCTCGGCTGGCCTGGGAACGCCTCGGGATCCCCCCCGCAGAGTTGGCAAATGTGGCTGGGGAGAGGGAAGTCTGGGCTTCCCTGTTTAGGCTGCTGCCCCCGCGACCTGACCCCGGATAAGTGGCATGAAGATGAAGATGAAGGGTTATTTCAAGATAAAAAATAAATAAACTGCAGAAATGACAGTAAAATATTACAGTTTGTTGTTAAAGTGCTACAAATGAAACAACATTGTTCACATTGAACAATAAATTCTTTAACTGATTACATAAGCAGTTCTAAATTATTTTCTACAATGATTGATGTAGTTTAACTACTGACTTCAGAATTTTAGTTGTATTTACAAATTATTTAAAATAATTATTTAAAATATTTTTGCAATTCTGTTGATTACAAACTGGTGGCAAAGGCAATCCCATTGTAATTGTAAAAAAAAACATTCCCATTCCAATGATAAAAAATTTAGATGATTCTGCCATAGCGCTGTGTCGGTGTAGTGGTTAAAGAAATGGGGTCTTGTTCGGATGATAAATTAAGTTGATTAGTTGTGCTGCTTCTCCAAATGATTGTGCAATTGCATTTCAATCATTCAGCATAGAAGGGGAATCACATTTGTGATTCAATATCAGTGTGAATGTGATTCAATATCATTGTGAATGTGATTCAATATCAGTGTGAATGTGATTCATTATCCGCGTGAATTTGATTCATTATCAATGTGAATTTGATTCTTTATCAGTGTGAATGTTATTCATTTATCAGCGTGAATGTGACTCATTATCAACGTGAACGTGATCCATCATCAGCGTGAATTTGATTCATTGTTAGCATGAATTCGATTCATTGTCAGTGTGAATTCGATTTAACGTCAATGTGAATGTGATTCATTATCAGCGTGAATGTGATTCAATATCAGTGTGAATGTGATTCAATATCAGTGTGAATGTGATTCATTATCAGTGTGAATTCCATTCATTGTCAGTGTGAATTCCATTCATTATCAGTGTGAATTCGATTCATTATCAATGTGAGTTCGATTCATTATCAGTGTGAATGTGATTCAATATCAGTGTGAATGTGATTCAATATCAGTGTGAATGTGATTCATTATCAGTGTGAATTCCATTAATTGTCAGTGTGAATGTGATTAATTATTAGCGTGAATTCGATTCATGATCAGTGTGAATGTGATTCATTATCCGCGTGAATTCGATTCATCATCAATGTGAGTGTGATTCATTGTTAGCGTGAATGTAATTCATTGTCAGCGTGAATGTGATTCATTATCAGCATGAATGTGATTAATTGTCTGTGTGAATGTGATTCATTGTCAGCGTTAATGCGATTCATGATCAGTGTGAATGTGAATCATTATCAGCTTGAATTTGATTCATTATCAGCGTGAATGTGATTCATTATCTGTGTGAATTCGATTCATTATCAATGTGAATGTGATTCAATATCAGTGTGAATGTGATTCAATATCAGTGTGAATGTGATTCATTATCAGTGTGAATTCGATTAATTATCAATGTGAATTCGATTAATTATCAATGTGAATTCGATTCATTATCAGTGTGAATGTGATTCAATATCAGTGTGAATGTGATTCATTATCAGCGTGAATTTAAGTCATCATCAGTGTGAATGTGATTCATTATCCTCGTGAATTCGATTCATTATCAATGTGAATGTGATTCATTGTCAGTGTGAATGTGATTAATTGTCAGCGTGAATGTGATTGATTATCAGCCTGAATTCGATTCATTATCAGTGTGAATGTGATTCATTATCAGCGTGAAGTCGAATCATTATCAGTGTGTATGCCATTCATTATCAGTGTGAATTCGATTCATTATCAGCGTGAATGTGATTCATTATCAGTGTGAATTCGATTAATTATCAATGTGAATTCGATTAATTATCAATGTGAATTCGATTCATTATCAGTGTGAATGTGATTCAATATCAGTGTGAATGTGATTCAATATCAGTGTGAATGTGATTCATTATCAGTGTGAATTCCATTCATTGTCAGTGTGAATGTGATTAATTATTAGCATGAATTCGATTCATGATCAGTGCGAATGTGATTCATTATCAGCGTGAATGTGATTAATTGTCAGCGTGAATGTGATTAACTGTCAGTGTGAATATGATTCATTATCAGTGTGAATGTGATTCATGATCAGCGTGAATGTGATTGATTATCAGCCTGAATTTGATTCATTATCAGTGTGAATGTGATTCATTATCAGCGTGAATTTGATTCATTATCAGTGTGAATATAATTCATTATCAGTGTGAATTCAATTCATTGTCAGCGTGAATATGATTCATTATCAGTGTAAATTTGATGCATTATGAGCGTAAATTTGATTCATTATCAATGTGAATTCGATTTAATGTCAATGTGATTCTGATTAATTATCAGCGTGAATATTATTCATTATCAGTGTGAATGTGATTCATTATCAGCGTGAATTTAAGTCATTATCAGTGTGAATGTGATTCATTATCCTCGTGAATTCGATTCATTATCAATGTGAATGTGATTCATTGTCAGTGTGAATGTGATTAATTGTCAGCGTGAATGTGATTGATTATCAGCCTGAATTCGATTCATTATCAGTGTGAATGTGATTCATTATCAGAGTGAAGTCGAATCATTATCAGTGAGTATGCCATTCATTATCAGTGTGAATTCGATTCATTATCAGCGTGAATGTGATTCATTATCAGTGTGAATTCGATTAATTATCAATGTGAATTCGATTAATTATCAATGTGAATTCGATTCATTATCAGTGTGAATGTGATTCAATATCAGTGTGAATGTGATTCAATATCAGTGTGAATGTGATTCATTATCAGTGTGAATTCCATTCATTGTCAGTGTGAATTCCATTCATTATCAGTGTGAATTCGATTCATTATCAATGTGAATTCGATTCATTATCAGCGTGAATGTGATTTAATATCAGTGTGAATGTGATTCAATATCAGCGTGAATTTGATTAATTATCAGTGTGAATGTGATTTAATATCAGTGTGAACGTGATTCATTATCCGCGTGAATTTGATTCATTATCAATGTGAATTTGATTCTTTATCAGCATGAATGTGATTCATCATCAGTGTGAATGTTATTAATTTATCAGTGTGAATCTGATTCATTATCAGTGTGAATGTGATTCATTATCAGCCTGAATTCGATTCTTTGTCGGTGTGAATGCAATTCAATATCAGCGTGAATGTGATTCATTATCAGCGTGAATGTGATTCATTATCAACGTGAACGTGATCCATCATCAGCGTGAATTTGATTCATTGTTAGCATGAATTCGATTCATTATCAGTGTGAATTCGATTTAATGTCAATGTGAATGCGATTCATTATCAGCGTGAATGTGATTCATTATCAGTGTGAATTCCAGTCATTGTCAGTGTGAATTCCATTCATTATCAGTGTGAATTCGATTCATTATCAATGTGAATTCGATTCATTATCAGTGTGAAAGTGATTCATTATCAGGATGAATGTGATTCATTATCAGCGTGAACGTGATCCATCATCAGCGTGAATTTGATTCATTATCAGTGTGTATGTGATTCATTATCCGCGTGAATTCGATTCATCATCAATGTGAGTGTGATTCATTGTTAGCGTGAATGTGATTCATTGTCAGTGTGAATGTGAATCATTATCAGCTTGAATTTGATTCATTATCAGCGTGAATGTGATTATTTATCAGTGTGAATTCGATTCATTATCAATGTGAATTCGATTCATTGTCAGTGTGAATGTGATTCATTATCAGTGTGAATTTGATTCATTATCAGTGTGAATGTGATTCATTATCAGCCTGAATATGATTCATTATCAGCCTGAATATGATTCATTTTCAACGTGAATATGATTCATTATCAGCGTGAATGTGATTCATTATCAGCATGAATGTGATTCATTGTCACTGTTAACGCAATTCATTATCAGAGTGAATGTGATTCATCATCAGCGTGAATTTGATTCATTATCAGTGTGAATGTGATTCATTATCAGCCTGAATTCTATTCTTTGTCAGTGTGAATGCAATTCAATATCAGCTTGAATGTGATTCATTATCATCGTGAACTCGTTTCATTGTCAGTGTGTATGCGAATCATTATGAGCGTGAATGTGATTCATTATCAACGTGAATTTGATCCATCATCAGCGTGAATTTAATTCATTGTTAGCATGAATTCGATTCATTATCAATGTGAATTCGATTTAATGTCAGTGTGAATGTGATTCAATATCAGTGTGAATTCCATTCACTGTCAGTGTGAATGTGATTAATTATTAGCATGAATTCGATTCATGATCAGTGTGAATGTGATTCATTATCAGCATGAATGTGATTAATTGTCAGCGTGAATGTGATTAACTGTCAGTGTGAATATGATTCATTTTCAGTTTGAATGTGATTCATGATCAGCGTGAATGTGATTGATTATCAGCCTGAATTTGATTCATTATCAGTGTGAATGTGATTCATTATCAGCATGAATTCCATTCATTGTCAGTGTGAATATGATTAATTATCAGCGTGAATACGATTCATGATCAGTGTGAATGTGATTCAATATCAGTGTGAATGTGATTCATTATCAGCGTGATTGTTATTAATTATCAGCGTGAAAGTGATTCATTTTTAGCGTGAATGTGATTCATTATCAGCCTGAATTCGATTCATTATCAGTGTGAATGTGATTCATTGTCAGTGTTAATTTGATTCATTATCAGTGTGAATGTGATTCATTATCAGTGTGAATTTGATTCATTATCAGTGTGAATGTGATTCATTATCAGCGTGAATATGATTCATTATCAGCCTGAATATGATTCATTTTCAACGTGAATATGATTCATTATCAGCGTGAATGTGATTCATTATCAGCATGAATGTGATTCATTGTCACTGTTAACGCAATTCATTATCAGAGTGAATGTGATTCATCATCAGCGTGAATTTGATTCATTATCAGTGTGAATGTGATTCATTATCAGCCTGAATTCTATTCTTTGTCAGTGTGAATGCAATTCAATATCAGCTTGAATGTGATTCATTATCATCGTGAACTCGTTTCATTGTCAGTGTGTATGCGATTCATTATCAGCGTGAATGTGATTCATTATCAACGTGAATTTGATCCATCATCAGCGTGAATTTAATTCATTGTTAGCATGAATTCGATTCATTATCAATGTGAATTCGATTTAATGTCAGTGTGAATGTGATTCAATATCAGTGTGAATTCCATTCACTGTCAGTGTGAATGTGATTAATTATTAGCATGAATTCGATTCATGATCAGTGTGAATGTGATTCATTATCAGCATGAATGTGATTAATTGTCAGCGTGAATGTGATTAACTGTCAGTGTGAATATGATTCATTTTCAGTTTGAATGTGATTCATGATCAGCGTGAATGTGATTGATTATCAGCCTGAATTTGATTCATTATCAGTGTGAATGTGATTCATTATCAGCATGAATTCCATTCATTGTCAGTGTGAATATGATTAATTATCAGCGTGAATACGATTCATGATCAGTGTGAATGTGATTCAATATCAGTGTGAATGTGATTCATTAGCAGCCTGAATATGATTCATTATCAGCGTGAATATGATTCATTATCAGCGTGAATGTGATTCATTATCAGCATGAATGTGATTCATTGTCAGTGTGAATGCGATTCATTATCAGAGTGAATGTGATTCATTATCAGCGTGAATTTGATTAATTATCAGCGTGAATGTGATTAATTGTCAGTGTGAATTTGATTCATTATCAGCGTGAATTTGATTCATTGTCAGCGTGAATGTGATTCATTATCAGCGTGAATGTGATTCATTATCAGTGTGAATTCGATTCATTATCAATGTGAATTCGATTCATTATCAGTGTGAATGTGATTCAATATCAGTGTGAATGTGATTCATTATCAGTGTGAATGTGATTCATTATCCGCGTGAATTCGATTCATCATCAATGTGAGTGTGATTGATTGTTAGCGTGAATGTGATTCATTGTCAGCGTGATTGTGAATCATTATCAGCTTGAATTTGATTCATTATAGGCGTGAATGTGATTATTTATCAGGGTGAATTCGATTCATTATCAATGTGAATTCGATTCATTGTCAGTGTGAATGTGATTCATTATCAGTGTGAATGTGATTCATTATCAGTGTGAATTTGATTCATTATCAGTGTGAATATAATTCATTATCAGCGTAAATTCCATTCATTATCAGTGTGAATTTGATTCATTATCAGTGTGAATGTGATTCATTATCAGCGTGAATTCGATTCATTATCAGTTTGTATGTAATTCATTATCAGTGTGAATTCAATTCATTGTCAGCGTGAATATGATTCATTATCAATGTGAATTCGATTTAATGTCAATGTGATTCTGATTAATTATCAGCGTGAATATTATTCATTATCAGTGTGAATGTGATTCATTATCAGCGTGAATTTAAGTCATTATCAGTGTGAATGTGATTCATTATACTCGTGAATTCGATTCATTATCAATGTGAATGTGATTCATTGTCAGTGTGAATGTCATTCATTGTTAGCGTGAATGTGATTCATTATCAGCATGAATGTGATTCATTGTCAGTGTGAATGTGATTAATTGTCAGCGTTAATGCGATTCATGATCAGTGTGAATGTGAATCATTATCAGCTTGAATTTGATTCATTATCAGCGTGAATGTGATTCATTATCTGTGTGAATTCGATTCATTATCAATGTGAATTTGATTCATTAACAATGTGAATGTGATTCAATATCAGTGTGAATGTGATTCAATATCAGTGTGAATGTGATTTATTATCAGTGTGAATTTGATTCATTATCAGCGTGAATGTGATTATCAGCGTGCATATGATTCATTTTCACCGTGAATGTGATTAATTGTCAGAGTGAATGTGATTAATTGTCAGCGTGAATGTGATTGATTATCAGCCTGAATTCGATTCATTATCAGTGTGAATGTGATCCATTATCAGCGTGAAGTCGATTCATTATCAGTGTGTATGCCATTCATTATCAGTGTCAATTCAATTCATTATCAGCGTGAATGTGATCCATTATCAGTGTGAATTCGATTAATTATCAATGTGAATTCGATTAATTATCAATGTGAATTCGATTCATTATCAGTGTGAATGTGATTCAATATCAGTGTGAATGTGATTCAATATCAGTGTGAATGTGATTCATTATCAGTGTGAATTCCATTCATTGTCAGTGTGAATTCCATTCATTATCAGTGTGAATTCGATTCATTATCAATGTGAATTCGATTCATTATCAGTGTGAATGTGATTCAATATCAGTGTGAATGTGATTCAATATCAGTGTGAATTCCATTCACTGTCAGTGTGAATGTGATTAATTATTAGCATGAATTCGATTCATGATCAGTGTGAATGTGATTCATTATCAGCATGAATGTGATTAATTGTCAGCGTGAATGTGATTAACTGTCAGTGTGAATATGATTCATTATCAGTTTGAATGTGATTCATGATCAGCGTGAATGTGATTGATTATCAGCCTGAATTTGATTCATTATCAGTGTGAATGTGATTCATTATCAGCATGAATTCCATTCATTGTCAGTGTGAATATGATTAATTATCAGCGTGAATACGATTCATGATCAGTGTGAATGTGATTCAATATCAGTGTGAATGTGATTCATTATCAGCGTGATTGTTATTATCAGCGTGAAAGTGATTCATTTTTAGCGTGAATGTGATTCATTATCAGCCTGAATTCGATTCATTATCAGTGTGAATGTGATTCATTGTCAGTGTTAATTTGATTCATTATCAGTATAAATGTGATTCATTATCAGCGTGAAAGTGATTCATTATCAGCGTGAACGTGATCCATTATCAGCGTGAAGTCGATTCATTATCAGTGTGTATGCCATTCATTATCAGTGTGAATTCGATTCATTATCAGCGTGAATGTGATTCATTATCAGTGTGAATTTGATTAATTATCAATGTGAATGTGATTTAATATCAGTGTGAACGTGATTCATTATCCGCGTGAATTTGATTCATTATCAGTGTGAATTCGATTCATTATCAGCCTGAATTCGATTCTTTGTCAGTGTGAATGCAATTCAATATCAGCGTGAATGTGATTCATTATCAGCGTGAATGTGATTCATTATCAACGTGAACGTGATCCATCATCAGCGTGAATTTGATTCATTGTTAGCATGAATTCGATTCATTATCAGTGTGAATTCGATTTAATGTCAATGTGAATGCGATTCATTATCAGCGTGAATGTGATTCATTATCAGTGTGAATTCGATTAATTATCAATGTGAATTCGATTCATTATCAGTGTGAATGTGATTCAATATCAGTGTGAATGTGATTCAATATCAGTGTGAATGTGATTCATTATCAGTGTGAATTCCATTCATTGTCAGTGTGAATTCCATTCATTATCAGTGTGAATTCGATTCATTATCAATGTGAATTCGATTCATTATCAGTGTGAATGTGATTCAATATCAGTGTGAATGTGATTCAATATCAGTGTGAATGTGATTCATTATCAGTGTGAATTCCATTCATTGTCAGTGTGAATGTGATTAATTATTAGCATGAATTCGATTCATGATCAGTGTGAATATGATTCATTATCAGTTTGAATGTGATTCATGATCAGCGTGAATGTGATTATCAGCCTGAATTTGATTCATTATCAGTGTGGATGTGATTCATTATCAGCATGAATTCCATTCATTGTCAGTGTGAATGTGATTAATTATCAGCGTGATTACGATTCATGATCAGTGTGAATGTGAATCATTATCCGCGTGAATTCGATTCATCATCAATGTGAGTGTGATTCATTGTTAGCGTGAATGTGATTCATTGTCAGCGTGAATGTGATTCATTATCAGCATGAATGTGATTAATTGTCAGTGTGAATGTGATTCATTGTCAGCGTTAGTGTGATTCATGATCAGTGTGAATGTTAATCATTATCAGCTTGATTTTGATTCATTATCAGCGTGAATGTGATTCATTATCTGTGTGAATTCGATTCATTATCAATGTGAATTTGATTCATTAACAGTGTGAATGTGATTCAATATCAGTGTGAATGTGATTCAATATCAGTGTGAATGTGATTCATTATCAGTGTGAATTTGATTCATTATCAGTGTGAATGTGATTCATTGTCAGTGTGAATTTGATTCATTATCAGTGTGAATGTGATTCATTAGCAGCCTGAATATGATTCATTATCAGCGTGAATATGATTCATTATCAGCGTGAATGTGATTCATTATCAGCATGAATGTGATTCATTGTCAGTGTTAATGCGATTCATTATCAGAGTGAATGTGATTCATTATCATCGTGAACTCGTTTCATTGTCAGTGTGTATGCGATTCATTATCAGCGTGAATGTGATTCATTGTCAGCGTGAATGTGAATCATTATCAGCTTGAATTTGATTCATTATCAGCGTGAATGTGATTATTTATCAGTGTGAATTCGATTCATTATCAATGTGAATTCGATTCATTGTCAGTGTGAATGTGATTCATTATCAGTGTGAATTTGATTCATTATCAGTGTGAATGTGATTCATTATCAGCCTAAATATGATTCATTATCAGCCTGAATATGATTCATTTTCAACGTGAATATGATTCATTATCAGCGTGAATGTGATTCATTATCAGCATGAATGTGATTCATTGTCACTGTTAACGCAATTCATTATCAGAGTGAATGTGATTCATTATCAGCCTGAATTCTATTCTTTGTCAGTGTGAATGCAATTCAATATCAGCTTGAATGTGATTCATTATCATCGTGAACTCGTTTCATTGTCAGTGTGTATGCGATTCATTATCAGCGTGAATGTGATTCATTATCAACGTGAATTTGATCCATCATCAGCGTGAATTTAATTCATTGTTAGCATGAATTCGATTCATTATCAATGTGAATTCGATTTAATGTCAGTGTGAATGTGATTCAATATCAGTGTGAATTCCATTCACTGTCAGTGTGAATGTGATTAATTATTAGCATGAATTCGATTCATGATCAGTGTGAATGTGATTCATTATCAGCATGAATGTGATTAATTGTCAGCGTGAATGTGATTAACTGTCAGTGTGAATATGATTCATTTTCAGTTTGAATGTGATTCATGATCAGTGTGAATGTGATTGATTATCAGCCTGAATTTGATTCATTATCAGTGTGAATGTGATTCATTATCAGCATGAATTCCATTCATTGTCAGTGTGAATATGATTAATTATCAGCGTGAATACGATTCATGATCAGTGTGAATGTGATTCAATATCAGTGTGAATGTGATTCATTATCAGCGTGATTGTTATTAATTATCAGCGTGAAAGTGATTCATTTTTAGCGTGAATGTGATTCAATATCAGTGTGAATGTGATTCAATATCAGTGTGAATGTGATTCATTATCAGTGTGAATTCCATTCATTGTCAGTGTGAATTCCATTCATTATCAGTGTGAATTCGATTCATTATCAATGTGAATTCGATTCATTATCAGTGTGAATGTGATTCAATATCAGTGTGAATGTGATTCAATATCAGTGTGAATGTGATTCATTATCAGTGTGAATTCCATTCATTGTCAGTGTGAATGTGATTAATTATTAGCATGAATTCGATTCATGATCAGTGTGAATATGATTCATTATCAGTTTGAATGTGATTCATGATCAGCGTGAATGTGATTATCAGCCTGAATTTGATTCATTATCAGTGTGAATGTGATTCATTATCAGCATGAATTCCATTCATTGTCAGTGTGAATGTGATTAATTATCAGCGTGATTACGATTCATGATCAGTGTGAATGTGAATCATTATCCGCGTGAATTCGATTCATCATCAATGTGAGTGTGATTCATTGTTAGCGTGAATGTGATTCATTGTCAGCGTGAATGTGATTCATTATCAGCATGAATGTGATTAATTGTCAGTGTGAATGTGATTCATTGTCAGCGTTAGTGTGATTCATGATCAGTGTGAATGTTAATCATTATCAGCTTGATTTTGATTCATTATCAGCGTGAATGTGATTCATTATCTGTGTGAATTCAATTCATTATCAATGTGAATTTGATTCATTAACAGTGTGAATGTGATTCAATATCAGTGTGAATGTGATTCAATATCAGTGTGAATGTGATTCATTATCAGTGTGAATTTGATTCATTATCAGTGTGAATGTGATTCATTGTCAGTGTGAATTTGATTCATTATCAGTGTGAATGTGATTCATTAGCAGCCTGAATATGATTCATTATCAGCGTGAATATGATTCATTATCAGCGTGAATGTGATTCATTATCAGCATGAATGTGATTCATTGTCAGTGTTAATGCGATTCATTATCAGAGTGAATGTGATTCATTATCAGCGTGAATTTGATTAATTATCAGCGTGAATGTGATTAATTGTCAGTGTGAATTTGATTCATTATCAGCGTGAATTTGATTCATTGTCAGCGTGAATGTGATTCATTATCAGCGTGAATGTGATTCATTATCAGTGTGAATTCGATTCATTATCAATGTGAATTCGATTCATTATCAGTGTGAATGTGATTCAATATCAGTGTTAATGTGATTCATTATCAGTGTGAATGTGATTCATTATCCGCGTGAATTCGATTCATCATCAACGTGAGTGTGATTGATTGTTAGCGTGAATGTGATTCATTGTCAGCGTGATTGTGAATCATTATCAGCTTGAATTTGATTCATTATAGGCGTGAATGTGATTATTTATCAGGGTGAATTCGATTCATTATCAATGTGAACTCGTTTCATTGTCAGTGTGTATGCGATTCATTATCAGCGTGAATGTGATTCATTATCAACGTGAATTTGATCCATCATCAGCGTGAATTTAATTCATTGTTAGCATGAATTCGATTCATTATCAATGTGAATTCGATTTAATGTCAGTGTGAATGTGATTCAATATCAGTGTGAATTCCATTCACTGTCAGTGTGAATGTGATTAATTATTAGCATGAATTCGATTCATGATCAGTGTGAATGTGATTCATTATCAGCATGAATGTGATTAATTGTCAGCGTAAATGTGATTAACTGTTAGTGTGAATATGATTCATTTTCAGTTTGAATGTGATTCATGATCAGTGTGAATGTGATTGATTATCAGCCTGAATTTGATTCATTATCAGTGTGAATGTGATTCATTATCAGCATGAATTCCATTCATTGTCAGTGTGAATATGATTAATTATCAGCGTGAATACGATTCATGATCAGTGTGAATGTGATTCAATATCAGTGTGAATGTGATTCATTATCAGCGTGATTGTTATTAATTATCAGCGTGAAAGTGATTCATTTTTAGCGTGAATGTGATTCAATATCAGTGTGAATGTGATTCAATATCAGTGTGAATGTGATTCATTATCAGTGTGAATTCCATTCATTGTCAGTGTGAATTCCATTCATTATCAGTGTGAATTCGATTCATTATCAATGTGAATTCGATTCATTATCAGTGTGAATGTGATTCAATATCAGTGTGAATGTGATTCAATATCAGTGTGAATGTGATTCATTATCAGTGTGAATTCCATTCATTGTCAGTGTGAATGTGATTAATTATTAGCATGAATTCGATTCATGATCAGTGTGAATATGATTCATTATCAGTTTGAATGTGATTCATGATCAGCGTGAATGTGATTATCAGCCTGAATTTGATTCATTATCAGTGTGAATGTGATTCATTATCAGCATGAATTCCATTCATTGTCAGTGTGAATGTGATTAATTATCAGCGTGATTACGATTCATGATCAGTGTGAATGTGAATCATTATCCGCGTGAATTCGATTCATCATCAATGTGAGTGTGATTCATTGTTAGCGTGAATGTGATTCATTGTCAGCGTGAATGTGATTCATTATCAGCATGAATGTGATTAATTGTCAGTGTGAATGTGATTCATTGTCAGCGTTAGTGTGATTCATGATCAGTGTGAATGTTAATCATTATCAGCTTGATTTTGATTCATTATCAGCGTGAATGTGATTCATTATCTGTGTGAATTCAATTCATTATCAATGTGAATTTGATTCATTAACAGTGTGAATGTGATTCAATATCAGTGTGAATGTGATTCAATATCAGTGTGAATGTGATTCATTATCAGTGTGAATTTGATTCATTATCAGTGTGAATGTGATTCATTGTCAGTGTGAATTTGATTCATTATCAGTGTGAATGTGATTCATTAGCAGCCTGAATATGATTCATTATCAGCGTGAATATGATTCATTATCAGCGTGAATGTGATTCATTATCAGCATGAATGTGATTCATTGTCAGTGTTAATGCGATTCATTATCAGAGTGAATGTGATTCATTATCAGCGTGAATTTGATTAATTATCAGCGTGAATGTGATTAATTGTCAGTGTGAATTTGATTCATTATCAGCGTGAATTTGATTCATTGTCAGCGTGAATGTGATTCATTATCAGCGTGAATGTGATTCATTATCATTGTGAATTCGATTCATTATCAATGTGAATTCGATTCATTATCAGTGTGAATGTGATTCAATATCAGTGTTAATGTGATTCATTATCAGTGTGAATGTGATTCATTATCCGCGTGAATTCGATTCATCATCAACGTGAGTGTGATTGATTGTTAGCGTGAATGTGATTCATTGTCAGCGTGATTGTGAATCATTATCAGCTTGAATTTGATTCATTATAGGCGTGAATGTGATTATTTATCAGGGTGAATTCGATTCATTATCAATGTGAATTCGATTCATTGTCAGTGTGAATGTGATTCATTATCAGTGTGAATGTGATTCATTATCAGTGTGAATTTGATTCATTATCAGTGTGAATATAATTCATTATCGCGTAAATTCCATTCATTATCAGTGTGAATTTGATTCATTATCAGTGTGAATGTGATTCATTATCAGCGTGAATTCGATTCATTATCAGTGTGTATGTAATTCATTATCAGTGTGAATTCAATTCATTGTCAGCGTGAATATGATTCATTATCAATGTGAATTCGATTTAATGTCAATGTGGTTCTGATTAATTATCAGCGTGAATATTATTCATTATCAGTGTGAATGTGATTCATTATCAGCGTGAATTTAAGTCATTATCAGTGTGAATGTGATTCATTATACTCGTGAATTCGATTCATTATCAATGTGAATGTGATTCATTGTCAGTGTGAATGTCATTCATTGTTAGCGTGAATGTGATTCATTGTCAGCATGAATGTGATTCATTATCAGCATGAATGTGATTCATTGTCAGTGTGAATGTGATTAATTGTCAGCGTTAATGCGATTCATGATCAGTGTGAATGTGAATCATTATCAGCTTGAATTTGATTCATTATCAGCGTGAATGTGATTCATTATCTGTGTGAATTCGATTCATTATCAATGTGAATTTGATTCATTAACAATGTGAATGTGATTCAATATCAGTCTGAATGTGATTCAATATCAGTGTGAATGTGATTCATTATCAGTGTGAATTTGATTCATTATCAGCGTGAATGTGATTATCAGCGTGCATATGATTAATTTTCACCGTGAATGTGATTAATTGTAAGAGTGAATGTGATTAATTGTCAGCGTGAATGTGATTGATTATCAGCCTGAATTCGATTCATTATCAGTGTGAATGTGATCCATTATCAGCGTGAAGTCGATTCATTATCAGTGTGTATGCCATTCATTATCAGTGTGAATTCAATTCATTATCAGCGTGAATGTGATCCATTATCAGTGTGAATTCGATTAATTATCAATGTGAATTCGATTAATTATCAATGTGAATTCGATTCATTATCAGTGTGAATGTGATTCAATATCAGTGTGAATGTGATTCAATATCAGTGTGAATGTGATTCATTATCAGTGTGAATTCCATTCATTGTCAGTGTGAATTCCATTCATTATCAGCCTGAATATGATTCATTATCAGTGTGAATTCGATTCATTATCAATGTGAATTCGATTAATTATCAATGTGAATTCGATTCATTATCAGTGTGAATGTGATTCAATATCAGTGTGAATGTGATTCATTATCAGCGTGAATTTAAGTCATCATCAGTGTGAATGTGATTCATTATCCTCGTGAATTCGATTCATTATCAATGTGAATGTGATTCATTGTCAGTGTGAATGTGATTAATTGTCAGCGTGAATGTGATTGATTATCAGCCTGAATTCGATTCATTATCAGTGTGAATGTGATTCATTATCAGCGTGAAGTCGAATCATTATCAGTGTGTATGCCATTCATTATCAGTGTGAATTCGATTCATTATCAGCGTGAATGTGATTCATTATCAGTGTGAATTCGATTAATTATCAATGTGAATTCGATTAATTATCAATGTGAATTCGATTCATTATCAGTGTGAATGTGATTCAATATCAGTGTGAATGTGATTCAATATCAGTGTGAATGTGATTCATTATCAGTGTGAATTCCATTCATTGTCAGTGTGAATGTGATTAATTATTAGCATGAATTCGATTCATGATCAGTGCGAATGTGATTCATTATCAGCGTGAATGTGATTAATTGTCAGCGTGAATGTGATTAACTGTCAGTGTGAATATGATTCATTATCAGTGTGAATGTGATTCATGATCAGCGTGAATGTGATTGATTATCAGCCTGAATTTGATTCATTATCAGTGTGAATGTGATTCATTATCAGCGTGAATTTGATTCATTATCAGTTTGAATATAATTCATTATCAGTGTGAATTCAATTCATTGTCAGCGTGAATATGATTCATTATCAGTGTAAATTTGATGCATTATGAGCGTAAATTTGATTCATTATCAATGTGAATTCGATTTAATGTCAATGTGATTCTGATTAATTATCAGCGTGAATATTATTCATTATCAGTGTGAATGTGATTCATTATCAGCGTGAATTTAAGTCATTATCAGTGTGAATGTGATTCATTATCCTCGTGAATTCGATTCATTATCAATGTGAATGTGATTCATTGTCAGTGTGAATGTGATTAATTGTCAGCGTGAATGTGATTGATTATCAGCCTGAATTCGATTCATTATCAGTGTGAATGTGATTCATTATCAGAGTGAAGTCGAATCATTATCAGTGTGTATGCCATTCATTATCAGTGTGAATTCGATTCATTATCAGCGTGAATGTGATTCATTATCAGTGTGAATTCGATTAATTATCAATGTGAATTCGATTAATTATCAATGTGAATTCGATTCATTATCAGTGTGAATGTGATTCAATATCAGTGTGAATGTGATTCAATATCAGTGTGAATGTGATTCATTATCAGTGTGAATTCCATTCATTGTCAGTGTGAATTCCATTCATTATCAGTGTGAATTCGATTCATTATCAATGTGAATTCGATTCATTATCAGCGTGAATGTGATTTAATATCAGTGTGAATGTGATTCAATATCAGCGTGAATTTGATTAATTATCAGTGTGAATGTGATTTAATATCAGTGTGAACGTGATTCATTATCCGCGTGAATTTGATTCATTATCAATGTGAATTTGATTCTTTATCAGCATGAATGTGATTCATCATCAGTGTGAATGTTATTAATTTATCAGTGTGAATCTGATTCATTATCAGTGTGAATGTGATTCATTATCAGCCTGAATTCGATTCTTTGTCAGTGTGAATGCAATTCAATATCAGCGTGAATGTGATTCATTATCAGCGTGAATGTGATTCATTATCAACGTGAACGTGATCCATCATCAGCGTGAATTTGATTCAATGTTAGCATGAATTCGATTCATTATCAGTGTGAATTCGATTTAATGTCAATGTGAATGCGATTCATTATCAGCGTGAATGTGATTCATTATCAGTGTGAATTCCAGTCATTGTCAGTGTGAATTCCATTCATTATCAGTGTGAATTCGATTCATTATCAATGTGAATTCGATTCATTATCAGTGTGAAAGTGATTCATTATCAGGATGAATGTGATTCATTATCAGCGTGAACGTGATCCATCATCAGCGTGAATTTGATTCATTATCAGTGTGTATGTGATTCATTATCCGCGTGAATTCGATTCATCATCAATGTGAGTGTGATTCATTGTTAGCGTGAATGTGATTCATTGTCAGTGTGAATGTGAATCATTATCAGCTTGAATTTGATTCATTATCAGCGTGAATGTGATTATTTATCAGTGTGAATTCGATTCATTATCAATGTGAATTCGATTCATTGTCAGTGTGAATGTGATTCATTATCAGTGTGAATTTGATTCATTATCAGTGTGAATGTGATTCATTATCAGCGTGAACGTGATCCATCATCAGCGTGAATTTGATTCATTATCAGTGTGTATGTGATTCATTATCAGCGTGAATTCGATTCATCATCAATGTGAGTGTGATTCATTGTTAGCGTGAATGTGATTCATCATCAGCGTGAATTTGATTCATTATCAGTGTGAATGTGATTCATTATCAGCCTGAATTCTATTCTTTGTCAGTGTGAATGCAATTCAATATCAGCTTGAATGTGATTCATTATCATCGTGAACTCGTTTCATTGTCAGTGTGTATGCGATTCATTATCAGCGTGAATGTGATTTATTATCAACGTGAATTTGATCCATCATCAGCGTGAATTTAATTCATTGTTAGCATGAATTCGATTCATTATCAATGTGAATTCGATTTAATGTCAGTGTGAATGTGATTCAATATCAGTGTGAATTCCATTCACTGTCAGTGTGAATGTGATTAATTATTAGCATGAATTCGATTCATGATCAGTGTGAATGTGATTCATTATCAGCATGAATGTGATTAATTGTCAGCGTGAATGTGATTAACTGTCAGTGTGAATATGATTCATTTTCAGTTTGAATGTGATTCATGATCAGCATGAATGTGATTGATTATCAGCCTGAATTTGATTCATTATCAGTGTGAATGTGATTCATTATCAGCATGAATTCCATTCATTGTCAGTGTGAATATGATTAATTATCAGCGTGAATACGATTCATGATCAGTGTGAATGTGATTCAATATCAGTGTGAATGTGATTCATTATCAGCGTGATTGTTATTAATTATCAGCGTGAAAGTGATTCATTTTTAGCGTGAATGTGATTCATTATCAGCCTGAATTCGATTCATTATCAGTGTGAATGTGATTCATTGTCAGTGTTAATTTGATTCATTATCAGTGTGAATGTGATTCATTATCAGTGTGAATTTGATTCATTATCAGTGTGAATGTGATTCATTATCAGCGTGAATATGATTCATTATCAGCCTGAATATGATTCATTTTCAACGTGAATATGATTCATTATCAGCGTGAATGTGATTCATTATCAGCATGAATGTGATTCATTGTCACTGTTAACGCAATTCATTATCAGAGTGAATGTGATTCATCATCAGCGTGAATTTGATTCATTATCAGTGTGAATGTGATTCATTATCAGCCTGAATTCTATTCTTTGTCAGTGTGAATGCAATTCAATATCAGCTTGAATGTGATTCATTATCATCGTGAACTCGTTTCATTGTCAGTGTGTATGCGATTCATTATCAGCGTGAATGTGATTCATTATCAACGTGAATTTGATCCATCATCAGCGTGAATTTAATTCATTGTTAGCATGAATTCGATTCATTATCAATGTGAATTCGATTTAATGTCAGTGTGAATGTGATTCAATATCAGTGTGAATTCCATTCACTGTCAGTGTGAATGTGATTAATTATTAGCATGAATTCGATTCATGATCAGTGTGATTGTGATTCATTATCAGCATGAATGTGATTAATTGTCAGCGTGAATGTGATTAACTGTCAGTGTGAATATGATTCATTTTCAGTTTGAATGTGATTCATGATCAGCGTGAATGTGATTGATTATCAGCCTGAATTTGATTCATTATCAGTGTGAATGTGATTCATTATCAGCATGAATTCCATTCATTGTCAGTGTGAATATGATTAATTATCAGCGTGAATACGATTCATGATCAGTGTGAATGTGATTCAATATCAGTGTGAATGTGATTCATTAGCAGCCTGAATATGATTCATTATCAGCGTGAATATGATTCATTATCAGCGTGAATGTGATTCATTATCAGCATGAATGTGATTCATTGTCAGTGTTAATGCGATTCATTATCAGAGTGAATGTGATTCATTATCAGCGTGAATTTGATTAATTATCAGCGTGAATGTGATTAATTGTCAGTGTGAATTTGATTCATTATCAGCGTGAATTTGATTCATTGTCAGCGTGAATGTGATTCATTATCAGTGTGAATTCGATTCATTATCAATGTGAATTCGATTCATTATCAGTGTGAATGTGATTCAATATCAGTGTGAATGTGATTCATTATCAGTGTGAATGTGATTCATTATCCGCGTGAATTCGATTCATCATCAATGTGAGTGTGATTGATTGTTAGCGTGAATGTGATTCATTGTCAGCGTGATTGTGAATCATTATCAGCTTGAATTTGATTCATTATAGGCGTGAATGTGATTATTTATCAGGGTGAATTCGATTCATTATCAATGTGAATTCGATTCATTGTCAGTGTGAATGTGATTCATTATCAGTGTGAATGTGATTCATTATCAGTGTGAATTTGATTCATTATCAGTGTGAATATAATTCATTATCAGCGTAAATTCCATTCATTATCAGTGTGAATTTGATTCATTATCAGTGTGAATGTGATTCATTATCAGCGTGAATTCGATTAATTATCAGTGTGTATGTAATTCATTATCAGTGTGAATTCAATTCATTGTCAGCGTGAATATGATTCATTATCAATGTGAATTCGATTTAATGTCAATGTGATTCTGATTAATTATCAGCGTGAATATTATTCATTATCAGTGTGAATGTGATTCATTATCAGCGTGAATTTAAGTCATTATCAGTGTGAATGTGATTCATTATACTCGTGAATTCGATTCATTATCAATGTGAATGTGATTCATTGTCAGTGTGAATGTCATTCATTGTTAGCGTGAATGTGATTCATTATCAGCATGAATGTGATTCATTGTCAGTGTGAATGTGATTAATTGTCAGCGTTAATGCGATTCATGATCAGTGTGAATGTGAATCATTATCAGCTTGAATTTGATTCATTATCAGCGTGAATGTGATTCATTATCTGTGTGAATTCGATTCATTATCAATGTGAATTTGATTCATTAACAATGTGAATGTGATTCAATATCAGTGTGAATGTGATTCAATATCAGTGTGAATGTGATTTATTATCAGTGTGAATTTGATTCATTATCAGCGTGAATGTGATTATCAGCGTGCATATGATTCATTTTCACCGTGAATGTGATTAATTGTCAGAGTGAATGTGATTAATTGTCAGCGTGAATGTGATTGATTATCAGCCTGAATTCGATTCATTATCAGTGTGAATGTGATCCATTATCAGCGTGAAGTCGATTCATTATCAGTGTGTATGCCATTCATTATCAGTGTCAATTCAATTCATTATCAGCGTGAATGTGATCCATTATCAGTGTGAATTCGATTAATTATCAATGTGAATTCGATTAATTATCAATGTGAATTCGATTCATTATCAGTGTGAATGTGATTCAATATCAGTGTGAATGTGATTCAATATCAGTGTGAATGTGATTCATTATCAGTGTGAATTCCATTCATTGTCAGTGTGAATTCCATTCATTATCAGTGTGAATTCGATTCATTATCAATGTGAATTCGATTCATTATCAGTGTGAATGTGATTCAATATCAGTGTGAATATGATTCATTATCAGTTTGAATGTGATTCATGATCAGCGTGAATGTGATTGATTATCAGCCTGAATTTGATTCATTATCACTGTGAATGTGATTCATTATCAGCATGAATTCCATTCATTGTCAGTGTGAATATGATTAATTATCAGCGTGAATACGATTCATGATCAGTGTGAATGTGATTCAATATCAGTGTGAATGTGATTCATTATCAGCGTGATTGTTATTAATTATCAGCGTGAAAGTGATTCATTTTTAGCGTGAATGTGATTCATTATCAGCCTGAATTCGATTCATTATCAGTGTGAATGTGATTCATTGTCAGTGTTAATTTGATTCATTATCAGTATAAATGTGATTCATTATCAGCGTGAAAGTGATTCATTATCAGCGTGAACGTGATCCATTATCAGCGTGAAGTCGATTCATTATCAGTGTGTATGCCATTCATTATCAGTGTGAATTCGATTCATTATCAGCGTGAATGTGATTCATTATCAGTGTGAATTCGATTAATTATCAATGTGAATGTGATTTAATATCAGTGTGAACGTGATTCATTATCCGCGTGAATTTGATTAATTATCAGTGTGAATTCGATTCATTATCAGCCTGAATTCGATTCTTTGTCAGTGTGAATGCAATTCAATATCAGCGTGAATGTGATTCATTATCAGCGTGAATGTGATTCATTATCAACGTGAACGTGATCCATCATCAGCGTGAATTTGATTCATTGTTAGCATGAATTCGATTCATTATCAGTGTGAATTCGATTTAATGTCAATGTGAATGCGATTCATTATCAGCGTGAATGTGATTCATTATCAGTGTGAATTCGATTAATTATCAATGTGAATTCGATTCATTATCAGTGTGAATGTGATTCAATATCAGTGTGAATGTGATTCAATATCAGTGTGAATGTGATTCATTATCAGTGTGAATTCCATTCATTGTCAGTGTGAATTCCATTCATTATCAGTGTGAATTCGATTCATTATCAATGTGAATTCGATTCATTATCAGTGTGAATGTGATTCAATATCAGTGTGAATGTGATTCAATATCAGTGTGAATGTGATTCATTATCAGTGTGAATTCCATTCATTGTCAGTGTGAATGTGATTAATTATTAGCATGAATTCGATTCATGATCAGTGTGAATATGATTCATTATCAGTTTGAATGTGATTCATGATCAGCGTGAATGTGATTATCAGCCTGAATTTGATTCATTATCAGTGTGAATGTGATTCATTATCAGCATGAATTCCATTCATTGTCAGTGTGAATGTGATTAATTATCAGCGTGATTACGATTCATGATCAGTGTGAATGTGAATCATTATCCGCGTGAATTCGATTCATCATCAATGTGAGTGTGATTCATTGTTAGCGTGAATGTGATTCATTGTCAGCGTGAATGTGATTCATTATCAGCATGAATGTGATTAATTGTCAGTGTGAATGTGATTCATTGTCAGCGTTAGTGTGATTCATGATCAGTGTGAATGTTAATCATTATCAGCTTGATTTTGATTCATTATCAGCGTGATTGTGATTCATTATCTGTGTGAATTCGATTCATTATCAATGTGAATTTGATTCATTAACAGTGTGAATGTGATTCAATATCAGTGTGAATGTGATTCAATATCAGTGTGAATGTGATTCATTATCAGTGTGAATTTGATTCATTATCAGTGTGAATGTGATTCATTGTCAGTGTGAATTTGATTCATTATCAGTGTGAATGTGATTCATTAGCAGCCTGAATATGATTCATTATCAGCGTGAATATGATTCATTATCAGCGTGAATGTGATTCATTATCAGCATGAATGTGATTCATTGTCAGTGTTAATGCGATTCATTATCAGAGTGAATGTGATTCATTATCATCGTGAACTCGTTTCATTGTCAGTGTGTATGCGATTCATTATCAGCGTGAATGTGATTCATTGTCAGCGTGAATGTGAATCATTATCAGCTTGAATTTGATTCATTATCAGCGTGAATGTGATTATTTATCAGTGTGAATTCGATTCATTATCAATGTGAATTCGATTCATTGTCAGTGTGAATGTGATTCATTATCAGTGTGAATTTGATTCATTATCAGTGTGAATGTGATTCATTATCAGCCTGAATATGATTCATTATCAGCCTGAATATGATTCATTTTCAACGTGAATATGATTCATTATCAGCGTGAATGTGATTCATTATCAGCATGAATGTGATTCATTGTCACTGTTAACGCAATTCATTATCAGAGTGAATGTGATTCATTATCAGCCTGAATTCTATTCTTTGTCAGTGTGAATGCAATTCAATATCAGCTTGAATGTGATTCATTATCATCGTGAACTCGTTTCATTGTCAGTGTGTATGCGATTCATTATCAGCGTGAATGTGATTCATTATCAACGTGAATTTGATCCATCATCAGCGTGAATTTAATTCATTGTTAGCATGAATTCGATTCATTATCAATGTGAATTCGATTTAATGTCAGTGTGAATGTGATTCAATATCAGTGTGAATTCCATTCACTGTCAGTGTGAATGTGATTAATTATTAGCATGAATTCGATTCATGATCAGTGTGAATGTGATTCATTATCAGCATGAATGTGATTAATTGTCAGCGTGAATGTGATTAACTGTCAGTGTGAATATGATTCATTTTCAGTTTGAATGTGATTCATGATCAGCGTGAATGTGATTGATTATCAGCCTGAATTTGATTCATTATCAGTGTGAATGTGATTCATTATCAGCATGAATTCCATTCATTGTCAGTGTGAATATGATTAATTATCAGCGTGAATACGATTCATGATCAGTGTGAATGTGATTCAATATCAGTGTGAATGTGATTCATTATCAGCGTGATTGTTATTAATTATCAGCGTGAAAGTGATTCATTTTTAGCGTGAATGTGATTCATTATCAGCCTGAATTCGATTCATTATCAGTGTGAATGTGATTCATTGTCAGTGTTAATTTGATTCATTATCAGTATAAATGTGATTCATTATCAGCGTGAAAGTGATTCATTATCAGCGTGAACGTGATCCATTATCAGCGTGAAGTCGATTCATTATCAGTGTGTATGCCATTCATTATCAGTGTGAATTCGATTCATTATCAGCGTGAATGTGATTCATTATCAGTGTGAATTCGATTAATTATCAATGTGAATGTGATTTAATATCAGTGTGAACGTGATTCATTATCCGCGTGAATTTGATTCATTATCAGTGTGAATTCGATTCATTATCAGCCTGAATTCGATTCTTTGTCAGTGTGAATGCAATTCAATATCAGCGTGAATGTGATTCATTATCAGCGTGAATGTGATTCATTATCAACGTGAACGTGATCCATCATCAGCGTGAATTTGATTCATTGTTAGCATGAATTCGATTCATTATCAGTGTGAATTCGATTTAATGTCAATGTGAATGCGATTCATTATCAGCGTGAATGTGATTCATTATCAGTGTGAATTCGATTAATTATCAATGTGAATTCGATTCATTATCAGTGTGAATGTGATTCAATATCAGTGTGAATGTGATTCAATATCAGTGTGAATGTGATTCATTATCAGTGTGAATTCCATTCATTGTCAGTGTGAATTCCATTCATTATCAGTGTGAATTCGATTCATTATCAATGTGAATTCGATTCATTATCAGTGTGAATGTGATTCAATATCAGTGTGAATGTGATTCAATATCAGTGTGAATGTGATTCATTATCAGTGTGAATTCCATTCATTGTCAGTGTGAATGTGATTAATTATTAGCATGAATTCGATTCATGATCAGTGTGAATATGATTCATTATCAGTTTGAATGTGATTCATGATCAGCGTGAATGTGATTATCAGCCTGAATTTGATTCATTATCAGTGTGAATGTGATTCATTATCAGCATGAATTCCATTCATTGTCAGTGTGAATGTGATTAATTATCAGCGTGATTACGATTCATGATCAGTGTGAATGTGAATCATTATCCGCGTGAATTCGATTCATCATCAATGTGAGTGTGATTCATTGTTAGCGTGAATGTGATTCATTGTCAGCGTGAATGTGATTCATTATCAGCATGAATGTGATTAATTGTCAGTGTGAATGTGATTCATTGTCAGCGTTAGTGTGATTCATGATCAGTGTGAATGTTAATCATTATCAGCTTGATTTTGATTCATTATCAGCGTGAATGTGATTCATTATCTGTGTGAATTCGATTCATTATCAATGTGAATTTGATTCATTAACAGTGTGAATGTGATTCAATATCAGTGTGAATGTGATTCAATATCAGTGTGAATGTGATTCATTATCAGTGTGAATTTGATTCATTATCAGTGTGAATGTGATTCATTGTCAGTGTGAATTTGATTCATTATCAGTGTGAATGTGATTCATTAGCAGCCTGAATATGATTCATTATCAGCGTGAATATGATTCATTATCAGCGTGAATGTGATTCATTATCAGCATGAATGTGATTCATTCAGTGTTAATGCGATTCATTATCAGAGTGAATGTGATTCATTATCAGCGTGAATTTGATTAATTATCAGCGTGAATGTGATTAATTGTCAGTGTGAATTTGATTCATTATCAGCGTGAATTTGATTCATTGTCAGCGTGAATGTGATTCATTATCAGCGTGAATGTGATTCATTATCAGTGTGAATTCGATTCATTATCAATGTGAATTCGATTCATTATCAGTGTGAATGTGATTCAATATCAGTGTGAATGTGATTCATTATCAGTGTGAATGTGATTCATTATCCGCGTGAATTCGATTCATCATCAACGTGAGTGTGATTGATTGTTAGCGTGAATGTGATTCATTGTCAGCGTGATTGTGAATCATTATCAGCTTGAATTTGATTCATTATAGGCGTGAATGTGATTATTTATCAGGGTGAATTCGATTCATTATCAATGTGAATTCGATTCATTGTCAGTGTGAATGTGATTCATTATCAGTGTGAATGTGATTCATTATCAGTGTGAATTTGATTCATTATCAGTGTGAATATAATTCATTATCAGCGTAAATTCCATTCATTATCAGTGTGAATTTGATTCATTATCAGTGTGAATGTGATTCATTATCAGCGTGAATTCGATTCATTATCAGTGTGTATGTAATTCATTATCAGTGTGAATTCAATTCATTGTCAGCGTGAATATGATTCATTATCAATGTGAATTCGATTTAATGTCAATGTGGTTCTGATTAATTATCAGCGTGAATATTATTCATTATCAGTGTGAATGTGATTCATTATCAGCGTGAATTTAAGTCATTATCAGTGTGAATGTGATTCATTATACTCGTGAATTCGATTCATTATCAATGTGAATGTGATTCATTGTCAGTGTGAATGTCATTCATTGTTAGCGTGAATGTGATTCATTGTCAGCATGAATGTGATTCATTATCAGTATGAATGTGATTCATTGTCAGTGTGAATGTGATTAATTGTCAGCGTTAATGCGATTCATGATCAGTGTGAATGTGAATCATTATCAGCTTGAATTTGATTCATTATCAGCGTGAATGTGATTCATTATCTGTGTGAATTCGATTCATTATCAATGTGAATTTGATTCATTAACAATGTGAATGTGATTCAATATCAGTGTGAATGTGATTCAATATCAGTGTGAATGTGATTCATTATCAGTGTGAATTTGATTTATTATCAGCGTGAATGTGATTATCAGCGTGCATATGATTCATTTTCACCGTGAATGTGATTAATTGTCAGAGTGAATGTGATTAATTGTCAGCGTGAATGTGATTGATTATCAGCCTGAATTCGATTCATTATCAGTGTGAATGTGATCCATTATCAGCGTGAAGTCGATTCATTATCAGTGTGTATGCCATTCATTATCAGTGTGAATTCAATTCATTATCAGCGTGAATGTGATCCATTATCAGTGTGAATTCGATTAATTATCAATGTGAATTCGATTAATTATCAATGTGAATTCGATTCATTATCAGTGTGAATGTGATTCAATATCAGTGTGAATGTGATTCAATATCAGTGTGAATGTGATTCATTATCAGTGTGAATTCCATTCATTGTCAGTGTGAATTCCATTCATTATCAGTGTGAATTCGATTCATTATCAATGTGAATTCGATTCATTATCAGTGTGAATGTGATTCAATATCAGTGTGAATGTGATTCAATATCAGTGTGAATTCCATTCACTGTCAGTGTGAATGTGATTAATTATTAGCATGAATTCGATTCATGATCAGTGTGAATGTGATTCATTATCAGCATGAATGTGATTAATTGTCAGCGTGAATGTGATTAACTGTCAGTGTGAATATGATTCATTATCAGTTTGAATGTGATTCATGATCAGCGTGAATGTGATTGATTATCAGCCTGAATTTGATTCATTATCAGTGTGAATGTGATTCATTATCAGCATGAATTCCATTCATTGTCAGTGTGAATATGATTAATTATCAGCGTGAATACGATTCATGATCAGTGTGAATGTGATTCAATATCAGTGTGAATGTGATTCATTATCAGCGTGATTGTTATTAATTATCAGCGTGAAAGTGATTCATTTTTAGCGTGAATGTGATTCATTATCAGCCTGAATTCGATTCATTATCAGTGTGAATGTGATTCATTGTCAGTGTTAATTTGATTCATTATCAGTATAAATGTGATTCATTATCAGCGTGAAAGTGATTCATTATCAGCGTGAACGTGATCCATTATCAGCGTGAAGTCGATTCATTATCAGTGTGAATGTGATTCATTATCAGCGTGAATGTGATTCATTATCAGTGTGAATTCGATTAATTATCAATGTGAATGTGATTTATTATCAGTGTGAATGTGATTTAATATCAGTGTGAATGTGATTCAATATCAGCGTGAATTTGATTAATTATCAGTGTGAATGTGATTTAATATCAGTGTGAACGTGATTCATTATCCGCGTGAATTTGATTCATTATCAATGTGAATTTGATTCTTTATCAGCGTGAATGTGATTCATTTTCAGTGTGAAAGTGATTCATTATCAGGATGAATGTGATTCATTATCAGCGTGAACGTGATCCATCATCAGCGTGAATTTGATTCATTATCAGTGTGTATGTGATTCATTATCCGCGTGAATTCGATTCATCATCAATGTGAGTGTGATTCATTGTTAGCGTGAATGTGATTCATTGTCAGCGTGAATGTGAATCATTATCAGCTTGAATTTGATTCATTATCAGCGTGAATGTGATTATTTATCAGTGTGAATTCGATTAATTATCAATGTGAATTCGATTCATTATCAGTGTGAATGTGATTCAATATCAGTGTGAATGTGATTCAATATCAGTGTGAATGTGATTCATTATCAGTGTGAATTCCATTCATTGTCAGTGTGAATTCCATTCATTATCAGCCTGAATATGATTCATTATCAGTGTGAATTCGATTCATTATCAATGTGAATTCGATTAATTATCAATGTGAATTCGATTCATTATCAGTGTGAATGTGATTCAATATCAGTGTGAATGTGATTCATTATCAGCGTGAATTTAAGTCATCATCAGTGTGAATGTGATTCATTATCCTCGTGAATTCGATTCATTATCAATGTGAATGTGATTCATTGTCAGTGTGAATGTGATTAATTGTCAGCGTGAATGTGATTGATTATCAGCCTGAATTCGATTCATTATCAGTGTGAATGTGATTCATTATCAGCGTGAAGTCGAATCATTATCAGTGTGTATGCCATTCATTATCAGTGTGAATTCGATTCATTATCAGCGTGAATGTGATTCATTATCAGTGTGAATTCGATTAATTATCAATGTGAATTCGATTAATTATCAATGTGAATTCGATTCATTATCAGTGTGAATGTGATTCAATATCAGTGTGAATGTGATTCAATATCAGTGTGAATGTGATTCATTATCAGTGTGAATTCCATTCATTGTCAGTGTGAATGTGATTAATTATTAGCATGAATTCGATTCATGATCAGTGCGAATGTGATTCATTATCAGCGTGAATGTGATTAATTGTCAGCGTGAATGTGATTAACTGTCAGTGTGAATATGATTCATTATCAGTGTGAATGTGATTCATGATCAGCGTGAATGTGATTGATTATCAGCCTGAATTTGATTCATTATCAGTGTGAATGTGATTCATTATCAGCGTGAATTTGATTCATTATCAGTGTGAATATAATTCATTATCAGTGTGAATTCAATTCATTGTCAGCGTGAATATGATTCATTATCAGTGTAAATTTGATGCATTATGAGCGTAAATTTGATTCATTATCAATGTGAATTCGATTTAATGTCAATGTGATTCTGATTAATTATCAGCGTGAATATTATTCATTATCAGTGTGAATGTGATTCATTATCAGCGTGAATTTAAGTCATTATCAGTGTGAATGTGATTCATTATCCTCGTGAATTCGATTCATTATCAATGTGAATGTGATTCATTGTCAGTGTGAATGTGATTAATTGTCAGCGTGAATGTGATTGATTATCAGCCTGAATTCGATTCATTATCAGTGTGAATGTGATTCATTATCAGAGTGAAGTCGAATCATTATCAGTGTGTATGCCATTCATTATCAGTGTGAATTCGATTCATTATCAGCGTGAATGTGATTCATTATCAGTGTGAATTCGATTAATTATCAATGTGAATTCGATTAATTATCAATGTGAATTCGATTCATTATCAGTGTGAATGTGATTCAATATCAGTGTGAATGTGATTCAATATCAGTGTGAATGTGATTCATTATCAGTGTGAATTCCATTCATTGTCAGTGTGAATTCCATTCATTATCAGTGTGAATTCGATTCATTATCAATGTGAATTCGATTCATTATCAGCGTGAATGTGATTTAATATCAGTGTGAATGTGATTCAATATCAGCGTGAATTTGATTAATTATCAGTGTGAATGTGATTTAATATCAGTGTGAACGTGATTCATTATCCGCGTGAATTTGATTCATTATCAATGTGAATTTGATTCTTTATCAGCATGAATGTGATTCATCATCAGTGTGAATGTTATTAATTTATCAGTGTGAATCTGATTCATTATCAGTGTGAATGTGATTCATTATCAGCCTGAATTCGATTCTTTGTCAGTGTGAATGCAATTCAATATCAGCGTGAATGTGATTCATTATCAGCGTGAATGTGATTCATTATCAACGTGAACGTGATCCATCATCAGCGTGAATTTGATTCAATGTTAGCATGAATTCGATTCATTATCAGTGTGAATTCGATTTAATGTCAATGTGAATGCGATTCATTATCAGCGTGAATGTGATTCATTATCAGTGTGAATTCCAGTCATTGTCAGTGTGAATTCCATTCATTATCAGTGTGAATTCGATTCATTATCAATGTGAATTCGATTCATTATCAGTGTGAAAGTGATTCATTATCAGGATGAATGTGATTCATTATCAGTGTGAACGTGATCCATCATCAGCGTGAATTTGATTCATTATCAGTGTGTATGTGATTCATTATCCGCGTGAATTCGATTCATCATCAATGTGAGTGTGATTCATTGTTAGCGTGAATGTGATTCATTGTCAGTGTGAATGTGAATCATTATCAGCTTGAATTTGATTCATTATCAGCGTGAATGTGATTATTTATCAGTGTGAATTCGATTCATTATCAATGTGAATTCAATTCATTGTCAGTGTGAATGTGATTCATTATCAGTGTGAATTTGATTCATTATCAGTGTGAATGTGATTCATTATCAGCGTGAACGTGATCCATCATCAGCGTGAATTTGATTCATTATCAGTGTGTATGTGATTCATTATCCGCGTGAATTCGATTCATCATCAATGTGAGTGTGATTCATTGTTAGCGTGAATGTGATTCATCATCAGCGTGAATTTGATTCATTATCAGTGTGAATGTGATTCATTATCAGCCTGAATTCTATTCTTTGTCAGTGTGAATGCAATTCAATATCAGCTTGAATGTGATTCATTATCATCGTGAACTCGTTTCATTGTCAGTGTGTATGCGATTCATTATCAGCGTGAATGTGATTTATTATCAACGTGAATTTGATCCATCATCAGCGTGAATTTAATTCATTGTTAGCATGAATTCGATTCATTATCAATGTGAATTCGATTTAATGTCAGTGTGAATGTGATTCAATATCAGTGTGAATTCCATTCACTGTCAGTGTGAATGTGATTAATTATTAGCATGAATTCGATTCATGATCAGTGTGAATGTGATTCATTATCAGCATGAATGTGATTAATTGTCAGCGTGAATGTGATTAACTGTCAGTGTGAATATGATTCATTTTCAGTTTGAATGTGATTCATGATCAGCATGAATGTGATTGATTATCAGCCTGAATTTGATTCATTATCAGTGTGAATGTGATTCATTATCAGCATGAATTCCATTCATTGTCAGTGTGAATATGATTAATTATCAGCGTGAATACGATTCATGATCAGTGTGAATGTGATTCAATATCAGTGTGAATGTGATTCATTATCAGCGTGATTGTTATTAATTATCAGCGTGAAAGTGATTCATTTTTAGCGTGAATGTGATTCATTATCAGCCTGAATTTGATTCATTATCAGTGTGAATGTGATTCATTGTCAGTGTTAATTTGATTCATTATCAGTGTGAATGTGATTCATTATCAGTGTGAATTTGATTCATTATCAGTGTGAATGTGATTCATTATCAGCGTGAATATGATTCATTATCAGCCTGAATATGATTCATTTTCAACGTGAATATGATTCATTATCAGCGTGAATGTGATTCATTATCAGCATGAATGTGATTCATTGTCACTGTTAACGCAATTCATTATCAGAGTGAATGTGATTCATCATCAGCGTGAATTTGATTCATTATCAGTGTGAATGTGATTCATTATCAGCCTGAATTCTATTCTTTGTCAGTGTGAATGCAATTCAATATCAGCTTGAATGTGATTCATTATCATCGTGAACTCGTTTCATTGTCAGTGTGTATGCGATTCATTATCAGCGTGAATGTGATTCATTATCAACGTGAATTTGATCCATCATCAGCGTGAATTTAATTCATTGTTAGCATGAATTCGATTCATTATCAATGTGAATTCGATTTAATGTCAGTGTGAATGTGATTCAATATCAGTGTGAATTCCATTCACTGTCAGTGTGAATGTGATTAATTATTAGCATGAATTCGATTCAAGATCAGTGTGATTGTGATTCATTATCAGCATGAATGTGATTAATTGTCAGCGTGAATGTGATTAACTGTCAGTGTGAATATGATTCATTTTCAGTTTGAATGTGATTCATGATCAGCGTGAATGTGATTGATTATCAGCCTGAATTTGATTCATTATCAGTGTGAATGTGATTCATTATCAGCATGAATTCCATTCATTGTCAGTGTGAATATGATTAATTATCAGCGTGAATACGATTCATGATCAGTGTGAATGTGATTCAATATCAGTGTGAATGTGATTCATTAGCAGCCTGAATATGATTCATTATCAGCGTGAATATGATTCATTATCAGCGTGAATGTGATTCATTATCAGCATGAATGTGATTCATTGTCAGTGTTAATGCGATTCATTATCAGAGTGAATGTGATTCATTATCAGCGTGAATTTGATTAATTATCAGCGTGAATGTGATTAATTGTCAGTGTGAATTTGATTCATTATCAGCGTGAATTTGATTCATTGTCAGCGTGAATGTGATTCATTATCAGTGTGAATTCGATTCATTATCAATGTGAATTCGATTCATTATCAGTGTGAATGTGATTCAATATCAGTGTGAATGTGATTCATTATCAGTGTGAATGTGATTCATTATCCGCGTGAATTCGATTCATCATCAATGTGAGTGTGATTGATTGTTAGCGTGAATGTGATTCATTGTCAGCGTGATTGTGAATCATTATCAGCTTGAATTTGATTCATTATAGGCGTGAATGTGATTATTTATCAGGGTGAATTCGATTCATTATCAATGTGAATTCGATTCATTGTCAGTGTGAATGTGATTCATTATCAGTGTGAATGTGATTCATTATCAGTGTGAATTTGATTCATTATCAGTGTGAATATAATTCATTATCAGCGTAAATTCCATTCATTATCAGTGTGAATTTGATTCATTATCAGTGTGAATGTGATTCATTATCAGCGTGAATTCGATTCATTATCAGTGTGTATGTAATTCATTATCAGTGTGAATTCAATTCATTGTCAGCGTGAATATGATTCATTATCAATGTGAATTCGATTTAATGTCAATGTGATTCTGATTAATTATCAGCGTGAATATTATTCATTATCAGTGTGAATGTGATTCATTATCAGCGTGAATTTAAGTCATTATCAGTGTGAATGTGATTCATTATACTCGTGAATTCGATTCATTATCAATGTGAATGTGATTCATTGTCAGTGTGAATGTCATTCATTGTTAGCATGAATGTGATTCATTATCAGCATGAATGTGATTCATTGTCAGTGTGAATGTGATTAATTGTCAGCGTTAATGCGATTCATGATCAGTGTGAATGTGAATCATTATCAGCTTGAATTTGATTCATTATCAGCGTGAATGTGATTCATTATCTGTGTGAATTCGATTCATTATCAATGTGAATTTGATTCATTAACAATGTGAATGTGATTCAATATCAGTGTGAATGTGATTCAATATCAGTGTGAATGTGATTTATTATCAGTGTGAATTTGATTCATTATCAGCGTGAATGTGATTATCAGCGTGCATATGATTCATTTTCACCGTGAATGTGATTAATTGTCAGAGTGAATGTGATTAATTGTCAGCGTGAATGTGATTGATTATCAGCCTGAATTCGATTCATTATCAGTGTGAATGTGATCCATTATCAGCGTGAAGTCGATTCATTATCAGTGTGTATGCCATTCATTATCAGTGTCAATTCAATTCATTATCAGCGTGAATGTGATCCATTATCAGTGTGAATTCGATTAATTATCAATGTGAATTCGATTAATTATCAATGTGAATTCGATTCATTATCAGTGTGAATGTGATTCAATATCAGTGTGAATGTGATTCAATATCAGTGTGAATGTGATTCATTATCAGTGTGAATTCCATTCATTGTCAGTGTGAATTCCATTCATTATCAGTGTGAATTCGATTCATTATCAATGTGAATTCGATTCATTATCAGTGTGAATGTGATTCAATATCAGTGTGAATATGATTCATTATCAGTTTGAATGTGATTCATGATCAGCGTGAATGTGATTGATTATCAGCCTGAATTTGATTCATTATCAGTGTGAATGTGATTCATTATCAGCATGAATTCCATTCATTGTCAGTGTGAATATGATTAATTATCAGCGTGAATACGATTCATGATCAGTGTGAATGTGATTCAATATCAGTGTGAATGTGATTCATTATCAGCGTGATTGTTATTAATTATCAGCGTGAAAGTGATTCATTTTTAGCGTGAATGTGATTCATTATCAGCCTGAATTCGATTCATTATCAGTGTGAATGTGATTCATTGTCAGTGTTAATTTGATTCATTATCAGTATAAATGTGATTCATTATCAGCGTGAAAGTGATTCATTATCAGCGTGAACGTGATCCATTATCAGCGTGAAGTCGATTCATTATCAGTGTGTATGCCATTCATTATCAGTGTGAATTCGATTCATTATCAGCGTGAATGTGATTCATTATCAGTGTGAATTCGATTAATTATCAATGTGAATGTGATTTAATATCAGTGTGAACGTGATTCATTATCCGCGTGAATTTGATTAATCATCAGTGTGAATTCGATTCATTATCAGCCTGAATTCGATTCTTTGTCAGTGTGAATGCAATTCAATATCAGCGTGAATGTGATTCATTATCAGCGTGAATGTGATTCATTATCAACGTGAACGTGATCCATCATCAGCGTGAATTTGATTCATTGTTAGCATGAATTCGATTCATTATCAGTGTGAATTCGATTTAATGTCAATGTGAATGCGATTCATTATCAGCGTGAATGTGATTCATTATCAGTGTGAATTCGATTAATTATCAATGTGAATTCGATTCATTATCAGTGTGAATGTGATTCAATATCAGTGTGAATGTGTTTCAATATCAGTGTGAATGTGATTCATTATCAGTGTGAATTCCATTCATTGTCAGTGTGAATTCCATTCATTATCAGTGTGAATTCGATTCATTATCAATGTGAATTCGATTCATTATCAGTGTGAATGTGATTCAATATCAGTGTGAATGTGATTCAATATCAGTGTGAATGTGATTCATTATCAGTGTGAATTCCATTCATTGTCAGTGTGAATGTGATTAATTATTAGCATGAATTCGATTCATGATCAGTGTGAATATGATTCATTATCAGTTTGAATGTGATTCATGATCAGCGTGAATGTGATTATCAGCCTGAATTTGATTCATTATCAGTGTGAATGTGATTCATTATCAGCATGAATTCCATTCATTGTCAGTGTGAATGTGATTAATTATCAGCGTGATTACGATTCATGATCAGTGTGAATGTGAATCATTATCCGCGTGAATTCGATTCATCATCAATGTGAGTGTGATTCATTGTTAGCGTGAATGTGATTCATTGTCAGCGTGAATGTGATTCATTATCAGCATGAATGTGATTAATTGTCAGTGTGAATGTGATTCATTGTCAGCGTTAGTGTGATTCATGATCAGTGTGAATGTTAATCATTATCAGCTTGATTTTGATTCATTATCAGCGTGAATGTGATTCATTATCTGTGTGAATTCGATTCATTATCAATGTGAATTTGATTCATTAACAGTGTGAATGTGATTCAATATCAGTGTGAATGTGATTCAATATCAGTGTGAATGTGATTCATTATCAGTGTGAATTTGATTCATTATCAGTGTGAATGTGATTCATTGTCAGTGTGAATTTGATTCATTATCAGTGTGAATGTGATTCATTAGCAGCCTGAATATGATTCATTATCAGCGTGAATATGATTCATTATCAGCGTGAATGTGATTCATTATCAGCATGAATGTGATTCATTGTCAGTGTTAATGCGATTCATTATCAGAGTGAATGTGATTCATTATCATCGTGAACTCGTTTCATTGTCAGTGTGTATGCGATTCATTATCAGCGTGAATGTGATTCATTGTCAGCGTGAATGTGAATCATTATCAGCTTGAATTTGATTCATTATCAGCGTGAATGTGATTATTTATCAGTGTGAATTCGATTCATTATCAATGTGAATTCGATTCATTGTCAGTGTGAATGTGATTCATTATCAGTGTGAATTTGATTCATTATCAGTGTGAATGTGATTCATTATCAGCCTGAATATGATTCATTATCAGCCTGAATATGATTCATTTTCAACGTGAATATGATTCATTATCAGCGTGAATGTGATTCATTATCAGCATGAATGTGATTCATTGTCACTGTTAACGCAATTCATTATCAGAGTGAATGTGATTCATTATCAGCCTGAATTCTATTCTTTGTCAGTGTGAATGCAATTCAATATCAGCTTGAATGTGATTCATTATCATCGTGAACTCGTTTCATTGTCAGTGTGTATGCGATTCATTATCAGCGTGAATGTGATTCATTATCAACGTGAATTTGATCCATCATCAGCGTGAATTTAATTCATTGTTAGCATGAATTCGATTCATTATCAATGTGAATTCGATTTAATGTCAGTGTGAATGTGATTCAATATCAGTGTGAATTCCATTCACTGTCAGTGTGAATGTGATTAATTATTAGCATGAATTCGATTCATGATCAGTGTGAATGTGATTCATTATCAGCATGAATGTGATTAATTGTCAGCGTGAATGTGATTAACTGTCAGTGTGAATATGATTCATTTTCAGTTTGAATGTGATTCATGATCAGCGTGAATGTGATTGATTATCAGCCTGAATTTGATTCATTATCAGTGTGAATGTGATTCATTATCAGCATGAATTCCATTAATTGTCAGTGTGAATATGATTAATTATCAGCGTGAATACGATTCATGATCAGTGTGAATGTGATTCAATATCAGTGTGAATGTGATTCATTATCAGCGTGATTGTTATTAATTATCAGCGTGAAAGTGATTCATTTTTAGCGTGAATGTGATTCATTATCAGCCTGAATTCGATTCATTATCAGTGTGAATGTGATTCATTGTCAGTGTTAATTTTATTCATTATCAGTATAAATGTGATTCATTATCAGCGTGAAAGTGATTCATTATCAGCGTGAACGTGATCCATTATCAGCGTGAAGTCGATTCATTATCAGTGTGTATGCCATTCATTATCAGTGTGAATTCGATTCATTATCAGCGTGAATGTGATTCATTATCAGTGTGAATTCGATTAATTATCAATGTGAATGTGATTTAATATCAGTGTGAACGTGATTCATTATCCGCGTGAATTTGATTCATTATCAGTGTGAATTCGATTCATTATCAGCCTGAATTCGATTCTTTGTCAGTGTGAATGCAATTCAATATCAGCGTGAATGTGATTCATTATCAGCGTGAATGTGATTCATTATCAACGTGAACGTGATCCATCATCAGCGTGAATTTGATTCATTGTTAGCATGAATTCGATTCATTATCAGTGTGAATTCGATTTAATGTCAATGTGAATGCGATTCATTATCAGCGTGAATGTGATTCATTATCAGTGTGAATTCGATTAATTATCAATGTGAATTCGATTCATTATCAGTGTGAATGTGATTCAATATCAGTGTGAATGTGATTCAATATCAGTGTGAATGTGATTCATTATCAGTGTGAATTCCATTCATTGTCAGTGTGAATTCCATTCATTATCAGTGTGAATTCGATTCATTATCAATGTGAATTCGATTCATTATCAGTGTGAATGTGATTCAATATCAGTGTGAATGTGATTCAATATCAGTGTGAATGTGATTCATTATCAGTGTGAATTCCATTCATTGTCAGTGTGAATGTGATTAATTATTAGCATGAATTCGATTCATGATCAGTGTGAATATGATTCATTATCAGTTTGAATGTGATTCATGATCAGCGTGAATGTGATTATCAGCCTGAATTTGATTCATTATCAGTGTGAATGTGATTCATTATCAGCATGAATTCCATTCATTGTCAGTGTGAATGTGATTAATTATCAGCGTGATTACGATTCATGATCAGTGTGAATGTGAATCATTATCCGCGTGAATTCGATTCATCATCAATGTGAGTGTGATTCATTGTTAGCGTGAATGTGATTCATTGTCAGCGTGAATGTGATTCATTATCAGCATGAATGTGATTAATTGTCAGTGTGAATGTGATTCATTGTCAGCGTTAGTGTGATTCATGATCAGTGTGAATGTTAATCATTATCAGCTTGATTTTGATTCATTATCAGCGTGAATGTGATTCATTATCTGTGTGAATTCGATTCATTATCAATGTGAATTTGATTCATTAACAGTGTGAATGTGATTCAATATCAGTGTGAATGTGATTCAATATCAGTGTGAATGTGATTCATTATCAGTGTGAATTTGATTCATTATCAGTGTGAATGTGATTCATTGTCAGTGTGAATTTGATTCATTATCAGTGTGAATGTGATTCATTAGCAGCCTGAATATGATTCATTATCAGCGTGAATATGATTCATTATCAGCGTGAATGTGATTCATTATCAGCATGAATGTGATTCATTCAGTGTTAATGCGATTCATTATCAGAGTGAATGTGATTCATTATCAGCGTGAATTTGATTAATTATCAGCGTGAATGTGATTAATTGTCAGTGTGAATTTGATTCATTATCAGCGTGAATTTGATTCATTGTCAGCGTGAATGTGATTCATTATCAGCGTGAATGTGATTCATTATCAGTGTGAATTCGATTCATTATCAATGTGAATTCGATTCATTATCAGTGTGAATGTGATTCAATATCAGTGTGAATGTGATTCATTATCAGTGTGAATGTGATTCATTATCCGCGTGAATTCGATTCATCATCAACGTGAGTGTGATTGATTGTTAGCGTGAATGTGATTCATTGTCAGCGTGATTGTGAATCATTATCAGCTTGAATTTGATTCATTATAGGCGTGAATGTGATTATTTATCAGGGTGAATTCGATTCATTATCAATGTGAATTCGATTCATTGTCAGTGTGAATGTGATTCATTATCAGTGTGAATGTGATTCATTATCAGTGTGAATTTGATTCATTATCAGTGTGAATATAATTCATTATCAGCGTAAATTCCATTCATTATCAGTGTGAATTTGATTCATTATCAGTGTGAATGTGATTCATTATCAGCGTGAATTCGATTCATTATCAATGTGAATTTGATTCATTAACAATGTGAATGTGATTCAATATCAGTGTGAATTTAAGTCATTATCAGTGTGAATTCAATTCATTGTCAGCGTGAATATGATTCATTATCAATGTGAATTCGATTTAATGTCAATGTGGTTCTGATTAATTATCAGCGTGAATATTATTCATTATCAGTGTGAATGTGATTCATTATCAGCGTGAATTTAAGTCATTATCAGTGTGAATGTGATTCATTATACTCGTGAATTCGATTCATTATCAATGTGAATGTGATTCATTGTCAGTGTGAATGTCATTCATTGTTAGCGTGAATGTGATTCATTGTCAGCATGAATGTGATTCATTATCAGTATGAATGTGATTCATTGTCAGTGTGAATGTGATTAATTGTCAGCGTTAATGCGATTCATGATCAGTGTGAATGTGAATCATTATCAGCTTGAATTTGATTCATTATCAGCGTGAATGTGATTCATTATCTGTGTGAATTCGATTCATTATCAATGTGAATTTGATTCATTAACAATGTGAATGTGATTCAATATCAGTGTGAATGTGATTCAATATCAGTGTGAATGTGATTCATTATCAGTGTGAATTTGATTTATTATCAGCGTGAATGTGATTATCAGCGTGCATATGATTCATTTTCACCGTGAATGTGATTAATTGTCAGAGTGAATGTGATTAATTGTCAGCGTGAATGTGATTGATTATCAGCCTGAATTCGATTCATTATCAGTGTGAATGTGATCCATTATCAGCGTGAAGTCGATTCATTATCAGTGTGTATGCCATTCATTATCAGTGTGAATTCAATTCATTATCAGCGTGAATGTGATCCATTATCAGTGTGAATTCGATTAATTATCAATGTGAATTCGATTAATTATCAATGTGAATTCGATTCATTATCAGTGTGAATGTGATTCAATATCAGTGTGAATGTGATTCAATATCAGTGTGAATGTGATTCATTATCAGTGTGAATTCCATTCATTGTCAGTGTGAATTCCATTCATTATCAGTGTGAATTCGATTCATTATCAATGTGAATTCGATTCATTATCAGTGTGAATGTGATTCAATATCAGTGTGAATGTGATTCAATATCAGTGTGAATTCCATTCACTGTCAGTGTGAATGTGATTAATTATTAGCATGAATTCGATTCATGATCAGTGTGAATGTGATTCATTATCAGCATGAATGTGATTAATTGTCAGCGTGAATGTGATTAACTGTCAGTGTGAATATGATTCATTATCAGTTTGAATGTGATTCATGATCAGCGTGAATGTGATTGATTATCAGTCTGAATTTGATTCATTATCAGTGTGAATGTGATTCATTATCAGCATGAATTCCATTCATTGTCAGTGTGAATATGATTAATTATCAGCGTGAATACGATTCATGATCAGTGTGAATGTGATTCAATATCAGTGTGAATGTGATTCATTATCAGCGTGATTGTTATTAATTATCAGCGTGAAAGTGATTCATTTTTAGCGTGAATGTGATTCATTATCAGCCTGAATTCGATTCATTATCAGTGTGAATGTGATTCATTGTCAGTGTTAATTTGATTCATTATCAGTATAAATGTGATTCATTATCAGCGTGAAAGTGATTCATTATCAGCGTGAACGTGATCCATTATCAGCGTGAAGTCGATTCATTATCAGTGTGAATGTGATTCATTATCAGCGTGAATGTGATTCATTATCAGTGTGAATTCGATTAATTATCAATGTGAATGTGATTTATTATCAGTGTGAATGTGATTTAATATCAGTGTGAATGTGATTCAATATCAGCGTGAATTTGATTAATTATCAGTGTGAATGTGATTTAATATCAGTGTGAACGTGATTCATTATCCGCGTGAATTTGATTCATTATCAATGTGAATTTGATTCTTTATCAGCGTGAATGTGATTCATTTTCAGTGTGAAAGTGATTCATTATCAGGATGAATGTGATTCATTATCAGCGTGAACGTGATCCATCATCAGCGTGAATTTGATTCATTATCAGTGTGTATGTGATTCATTATCCGCGTGAATTCGATTCATCATCAATGTGAGTGTGATTCATTGTTAGCGTGAATGTGATTCATTGTCAGCGTGAATGTGAATCATTATCAGCTTGAATTTGATTCATTATCAGCGTGAATGTGATTATTTATCAGTGTGAATTCGATTCATTATCAATGTGAATTCGATTCATTGTCAGTGTGAATGTGATTCATTATCAGTGTGAATTTGATTCATTATCAGTGTGAATGTGATTCATTATCAGCCTGAATATGATTCATTATCAGCCTGAATATGATTCATTTTCAACGTGAATATGATTCATTATCAGCGTGAATGTGATTCATTATCAGCATGAATGTGATTCATTGTCACTGTTAACGCAATTCATTATCAGAGTGAATGTGATTCATCATCAGCGTGAATTTGATTCATTATCAGTGTGAATGTGATTCATTATCAGCCTGAATTCTATTCTTTGTCAGTGTGAATGCAATTCAATATCAGCTTGAATGTGAATCATTATGATCGTGAACTCGTTTCATTGTCAGTGTGTATGCGATTCATTATCAGCGTGAATGTGATTCATTATCAACGTGAATTTGATCCATCATCAGCGTGAATTTAATTCATTGTTAGCATGAATTCGATTCATTATCAATGTGAATTCGATTTAATGTCAGTGTGAATGTGATTCAATATCAGTGTGAATTTGATTAATTATCAGTGTGAATGTGATTTAATATCAGTGTGAACGTGATTCATTATCCGCGTGAATTTGATTCATTATCAATGTGAATTTGATTCTTTATCAGCGTGAATGTGATTCATTTTCAGTGTGAAAGTGATTCATTATCAGGATGAATGTGATTCATTATCAGCGTGAACGTGATCCATCATCAGCGTGAATTTGATTCATTATCAGTGTGTATGTGATTCATTATCCGCGTGAATTCGATTCATCATCAATGTGAGTGTGATTCATTGTTAGCGTGAATGTGATTCATTGTCAGCGTGAATGTGAATCATTATCAGCTTGAATTTGATTCATTATCAGCGTGAATGTGATTATTTATCAGTGTGAATTCGATTCATTATCAATGTGAATTCGATTCATTGTCAGTGTGAATGTGATTCATTATCAGTGTGAATTTGATTCATTATCAGTGTGAATGTGATTCATTATCAGCCTGAATATGATTCATTATCAGCATGAATATGATTCATTTTCAACGTGAATATGATTCATTATCAGCGTGAATGTGATTCATTATCAGCATGAATGTGATTCATTGTCACTGTTAACGCAATTCATTATCAGAGTGAATGTGATTCATCATCAGCGTGAATTTGATTCATTATCAGTGTGAATGTGATTCATTATCAGCCTGAATTCTATTCTTTGTCAGTGTGAATGCAATTCAATATCAGCTTGAATGTGATTCATTATCATCGTGAACTCGTTTCATTGTCAGTGTGTATGCGATTCATTATCAGCGTGAATGTGATTCATTATCAACGTGAATTTGATCCATCATCAGCGTGAATTTAATTCATTGTTAGCATGAATTCGATTCATTATCAATGTGAATTCGATTTAATGTCAGTGTGAATGTGATTCAATATCAGTGTGAATTCCATTCACTGTCAGTGTGAATGTGATTAATTATTAGCATGAATTCGATTCATGATCAGTGTGAATGTGATTCATTATCAGCATGAATGTGATTAATTGGCAGTGTGAATGTGATTAATTATTAGCATGAATTCGATTCATGATCAGTGTGAATATGATTCATTTTCAGTTTGAATGTGATTCATGATCAGCGTGAATGTGATTGATTATCAGCCTGAATTTGATTCATTATCAGTGTGAATGTGATTCATTATCAGCATGAATTCCATTCATTGTCAGTGTGAATATGATTAATTATCAGCGTGAATACGATTCATGATCAGTGTGAATGTGATTCAATATCAGTGTGAATGTGATTCATTAGCAGCGTGATTGTTATTAATTATCAGCGTGAAAGTGATTCATTTTTAGCGTGAATGTGATTCATTATCAGCCTGAATTCGATTCATTATCAGTGTGAATGTGATTCATTGTCAGTGTTAATTTGATTCATTATCAGTATAAATGTGATTCATTATCAGTGTGAATTCCATTCATTGTCAGTGTGAATGTGATTAATTATTAGCATGAATTCGATTCATGATCAGTGTGAATATGATTCATTATCAGTTTGAATGTGATTCATGATCAGCGTGAATGTGATTATCAGCCTGAATTTGATTCATTATCAGTGTGAATGTGATTCATTATCAGCATGAATTCCATTCATTGTCAGTGTGAATGTGATTAATTATCAGCGTGAATACGATTCATGATCAGTGTGAATGTGAATCATTATCCGCGTGAATTCGATTCATCATCAATGTGAGTGTGATTCATTGTTAGCGTGAATGTGATTAATTGTCAGCGTGAATGTGATTCATTATCAGCATGAATGTGATTAATTGTCAGTGTGAATGTGATTCATTGTCAGCATTAATGCGATTCATGATCAGTGTGAATGTTAATCATTATCAGCTTGATTTTGATTCATTATCAGCGTGAATGTGATTCATTATCTGTGTGAATTCGATTCATTATCAATGTGAATTTGATTCATTAACAGTGTGAATGTGATTCAATATCAGTGTGAATGTGATTCAATATCAGTGTGAATGTGATTCATTATCAGTGTGAATTTGATTCATTATCAGTGTGAATGTGATTCATTGTCAGTGTGAATTTGATTCATTATCAGTGTGAATGTGATTCATTAGCAGCCTGAATATGATTCATTATCAGCGTGAATATGATTCATTATCAGCGTGAATGTGATTCATTATCAGCATGAATGTGATTCATTGTCAGTGTTAATGCGATTCATTATCAGAGTGAATGTGATTCATTATCAGCGTGAATTTGATTAATTATCAGCGTGAATGTGATTAATTGTCAGTGTGAATTTGATTCATTATCAGCGTGAATTTGATTCATTGTCAGCGTGAATGTGATTCATTATCAGCGTGAATGTGATTCAATATCAGTGTGAATTTGATTCATTTTCAATGTGAATTCGATTCATTATCAGTGTGAATGTGATTCAATATCAGTGTGAATGTGATTCATTATCAGTGTGAATGTGATTCATTATCCGCGTGAATTTGATTCATCATCAACGTGAGTGTGATTGATTGTTAGCGTGAATGTGATTCATTGTCAGCGTGATTGTGAATCATTATCAGCTTGAATTTGATTCATTATAGGCGTGAATGTGATTATTTATCAGGGTGAATTCGATTCATTATCAATGTGAATTCGATTCATTGTCAGTGTGAATGTGATTCATTATCAGTGTGAATGTGATTCATTATCAGTGTGAATTTGATTCATTATCAGTGTGAATATAATTCATTATCAGCGTAAATTCCATTCATTATCAGTGTGAATTTGATTCATTATCAGTGTGAATGTGATTCATTATCAGCGTGAATTCGATTCATTATCAGTGTGTATGTAATTCATTATCAGTGTGAATTCAATTAATTGTCAGCGTGAATATGATTCATTATCAATGTGAATTCGATTTAATGTCAATGTGATTCTGATTAATTATCAGCGTGAATATTATTCATTATCAGTGTGAATGTGATTCATTATCAGCGTGAATTTAAGTCATTATCAGTGTGAATGTGATTCATTATACTCGTGAATTCGATTCATTATCAATGTGAATGTGATTCATTGTCAGTGTGAATGTCATTCATTGTTAGCGTGAATGTGATTCATTGTCAGCATGAATGTGATTCATTATCAGCATGAATGTGATTCATTGTCAGTGTGAATGTGATTAATTGTCAGCGTTAATGCGATTCATGATCAGCATGAATGTGAATCATTATCAGCTTGAATTTGATTCATTATCAGCGTGAATGTGATTCATTATCTGTGTGAATTTGATTCATTATCAATGTGAATTTGATTCATTAACAATGTGAATGTGATTCAATATCAGTGTGAATGTGATTCAATATCAGTGTGAATGTGATTCATTATCAGTGTGAATTTGATTCATTATCAGCGTGAATGTGATTATCAGCGTGCATATGATTCATTTTCACCGTGAATGTGATTAATTGTCAGAGTTAATGTGATTAATTGTCAGCGTGAATGTGATTGATTATCAGCCTGAATTCGATTCATTATCAGTGTGAATGTGATCCATTATCAGCGTGAAGTCGATTCATTATCAGTGTGTATGCCATTCATTATCAGTGTGAATTCAATTCATTATCAGCGTGAATGTGATCCATTATCAGTGTGAATTCGATTAATTATCAATGTGAATTCGATTAATTATCAATGTGAATTCGATTCATTATCAGTGTGAATGTGATTCAATATCAGTGTGAATGTGATTCAATATCAGTGTGAATGTGATTCATTATCAGTGTGAATTCCATTCATTGTCAGTGTGAATTCCATTCATTATCAGTGTGAATTCGATTCATTATCAATGTGAATTCGATTCATTATCAGTGTGAATGTGATTCAATATCAGTGTGAATGTGATTCAATATCAGTGTGAATTCCATTCACTGTCAGTGTGAATGTGATTAATTATTAGCATGAATTCGATTCATGATCAGTGTGAATGTGATTCATTATCAGTGTGAATGTGATTAATTGTCAGCGTGAATGTGATTAACTGTCAGTGTGAATATGATTCATTATCAGTTTGAATGTGATTCATGATCAGCGTGAATGTGATTGATTATCAGCCTGAATTTGATTCATTATCAGTGTGAATGTGATTCATTATCAGCATGAATTCCATTCATTGTCAGTGTGAATATGATTAATTATCAGCGTGAATACGATTCATGATCAGTGTGAATGTGATTCAATATCAGTGTGAATGTGATTCATTATCAGCGTGATTGTTATTAATTATCAGCGTGAAAGTGATTCATTTTTAGCGTGAATGTGATTCATTATCAGCCTGAATTCGATTCATTATCAGTGTGAATGTGATTCATTGTCAGTGTTAATTTGATTCATTATCAGTATAAATGTGATTCATTATCAGCGTGAAAGTGATTCATTATCAGCGTGAACGTGATCCATTATCAGCGTGAAGTCGATTCATTATCAGTGTGAATGTGATTCATTATCAGCGTGAATGTGATTCATTATCAGTGTGAATTCGATTAATTATCAATGTGAATGTGATTTATTATCAGTGTGAATGTGATTTAATATCAGTGTGAATGTGATTCAATATCAGCGTGAATTTGATTAATTATCACTGTGAATGTGATTTAATATCAGTGTGAACGTGATTCATTATCCGCGTGAATTTGATTCATTATCAATGTGAATTTGATTCTTTATCAGCGTGAATGTGATTCATTTTCAGCGTGAACGTGATCCATCATCAGCGTGAATTTGATTCATTATCAGTGTGTATGTGATTCATTATCCGCGTGAATTCGATTCATCATCAATGTGAGTGTGATTCATTGTTAGCGTGAATGTGAATCATTATCAGCTTGAATTCAATTCATTATCAGCGTGAATGTGATTATTTATCAGTGTGAATTCGATTCATTATCAATGTGAATTCGATTCATTGTCAGTGTGAATGTGATTCATTATCAGCATGAATGTGATTGTCAGCGTGAATGTGATTCATTATCAGCCTGAATATGATTCATTATCAGTGTGAATATGATTCATGATCAGCGTGAATGTGATTGATTATCAGCCTGAATTTGATTCATTATCAGTGTGAATGTGATTCATTATCAGCATGAATTCCATTCATTGTCAGTGTGAATATGATTAATTATCAGCGTGAATACGATTCATGATCAGTGTGAATGTGATTCAATATCAGTGTGAATGTGATTCATTATCAGCGTGATTGTTATTAATTATCAGCGTGAAAGTGATTCATTTTTAGCGTGAATGTGATTCATTATCAGCCTGAATTCGATTCATTATCAGTGTGAATGTGATTCATTGTCAGTGTTAATTTGATTCATTATCAGTATAAATGTGATTCATTATCAGCGTGAAAGTGATTCATTATCAGCGTGAACGTGATCCATTATCAGCGTGAAGTCGATTCATTATCAGTGTGTATGCCATTCATTATCAGTGTGAATTCGATTCATTATCAGCGTGAATGTGATTCATTATCAGTGTGAATTCGATTAATTATCAATGTGAATGTGATTTATTATCAGTGTGAATGTGATTTAATTTCAGTGTGAATGTGATTCAATATCAGCGTGAATTTGATTAATTATCAGTGTGAATGTGATTTAATATCAGTGTGAACGTGATTCATTATCCGCGTGAATTTGATTCATTATCAATGTGAATTTGATTCTTTATCAGCGTGAATGTGATTCATCATCAGTGTGAATGTTATTCATTATCAATGTGAATTTGATTCTTTATCAGCGTGAATGTGATTCATTATCAGTGTGAATGTGATTCATTATCAGCCTGAATTCTATTCTTTGTCAGTGTGAATGCAATTCAATATCAGCTTGAATGCGATTCATTATCAGCGTGAATGTGATTCATTATCAACGTGAATGTGATCCATCATCAGCGTGAATTTGATTCATTATTAGCATGAATTCGATTCATTATCAATGTGAATTCGATTTAATGTCAATGTGAATGTGATTCATTATCAGCGTGAATGTGATTATCAGCGTGCATATGATTCATTTTCACCGTGAATGTGATTAATTGTCAGAGTGAATGTGATTAATTGTCAGCGTGAATGTGATTGATTATCAGCCTGAATTCGATTCATTATCAGTGTGAATGTGATCCATTATCAGCGTGAAGTCGATTCATTATCAGTGTGTATGCCATTCATTATCAGTGTGAATTCGATTCATTATCAGCGTGAATGTGATTCATTATCAGTGTGAATTCGATTAATTATCAATGTGAATTCGATTAATTATCAATGTGAATTCGATTCATTATCAGTGTGAATGTGATTCAATATCAGTGTGAATGTGATTCAATATCAGTGTGAATGTGATTCATTATCAGTGTGAATTCCATTCATTGTCAGTGTGAATACCATTCATTATCAGTGTGAATTCGATTCATTATCAATGTGAATTCGATTCATTATCAGTGTGAATGTGATTCAATATCAGTGTGAATGTGATTCAATATCAGTGTGAATGTGATTCATTATCAGTGTGAATTCCATTCATTGTCAGTGTGAATTCCATTCATTATCAGTGTGAATTCGATTCATTATAAATGTGAATTCGATTCATTATCAGTGTGAATGTGATTAATTGTCAGTGTGAATGTGATTCATTGTCAGCATTAATGCGATTCATGATCAGTGTGAATGTTAATCATTATCAGCTTGATTTTGATTCATTATCAGCGTGAATGTGATTTATTATCTGTGTGAATTCGATTCATTATCAATGTGAATTTGATTCATTAACAGTGTGAATGTGATTCAATATCAGTGTGAATTTGATTCATTATCAGTGTGAATGTGATTCATTGTCAGTGTGAATTTGATTCATTATCAGTGTGAATGTGATTCATTAGCAGCCTGAATATGATTCATTATCAGCGTGAATATGATTCATTATCAGCGTGAATGTGATTCATTATCAGCATGAATGTGATTCATTGTCAGTGTTAATGCGATTCATTATCAGAGTGAATGTGATTCATTATCAGCGTGAATTTGATTAATTATCAGCGTGAATGTGATTAATTGTCAGTGTGAATTTGATTCATTATCAGCGTGAATTTGATTCATTGTCAGCGTGAATGTGATTCATTATCAGCGTGAATGTGATTCAATATCAGTGTGAATTTGATTCATTTTCAATGTGAATTCGATTCATTTTCAGTGTGAATGTGATTCAATATCAGTGTGAATGTGATTCATTATCAGTGTGAATGTGATTCATTATCCGCGTGAATTTGATTCATCATCAACGTGAGTGTGATTGATTGTTAGCGTGAATGTGATTCATTGTCAGCGTGATTGTGAATCATTATCAGCTTGAATTTGATTCATTATAGGCGTGAATGTGATTATTTATCAGGGTGAATTCGATTCATTATCAATGTGAATTCGATTCATTGTCAGTGTGAATGTGATTCATTATCAGTGTGAATGTGATTCATTATCAGTGTGAATTTGATTCATTATCAGTGTGAATATAATTCATTATCAGCGTAAATTCCATTCATTATCAGTGTGAATTTGATTCATTATCAGTGTGAATGTGATTCATTATCAGCGTGAATTCGATTCATTATCAGTGTGTATGTAATTCATTATCAGTGTGAATTCAATTAATTGTCAGCGTGAATATGATTCATTATCAATGTGAATTCGATTTAATGTCAATGTGATTCTGATTAATTATCAGCGTGAATATTATTCATTATCAGTGTGAATGTGATTCATTATCAGCGTGAATTTAAGTCATTATCAGTGTGAATGTGATTCATTATACTCGTGAATTCGATTCATTATCAATGTGAATGTGATTCATTGTCAGTGTGAATGTCATTCATTGTTAGCGTGAATGTGATTCATTGTCAGCATGAATGTGATTCATTATCAGCATGAATGTGATTCATTGTCAGTGTGAATGTGATTAATTGTCAGCGTTAATGCGATTCATGATCAGCATGAATGTGAATCATTATCAGCTTGAATTTGATTCATTATCAGCGTGAATGTGATTCATTATCTGTGTGAATTCGATTCATTATCAATGTGAATTTGATTCATTAACAATGTGAATGTGATTCAATATCAGTGTGAATGTGATTCAATATCAGTGTGAATGTGATTCATTATCAGTGTGAATTTGATTCATTATCAGCGTGAATGTGATTATCAGCGTGCATATGATTCATTTTCACCGTGAATGTGATTAATTGTCAGAGTTAATGTGATTAATTGTCAGCGTGAATGTGATTGATTATCAGCCTGAATTCGATTCATTATCAGTGTGAATGTGATCCATTATCAGCGTGAAGTCGATTCATTATCAGTGTGTATGCCATTCATTATCAGTGTGAATTCAATTCATTATCAGCGTGAATGTGATCCATTATCAGTGTGAATTCGATTAATTATCAATGTGAATTCGATTAATTATCAATGTGAATTCGATTCATTATCAGTGTGAATGTGATTCAATATCAGTGTGAATGTGATTCAATATCAGTGTGAATGTGATTCATTATCAGTGTGAATTCCATTCATTGTCAGTGTGAATTCCATTCATTATCAGTGTGAATTCGATTCATTATCAATGTGAATTCGATTCATTATCAGTGTGAATGTGATTCAATATCAGTGTGAATGTGATTCAATATCAGTGTGAATTCCATTCACTGTCAGTGTGAATGTGATTAATTATTAGCATGAATTCGATTCATGATCAGTGTGAATGTGATTCATTATCAGCATGAATGTGATTAATTGTCAGCGTGAATGTGATTAACTGTCAGTGTGAATATGATTCATTATCAGTTTGAATGTGATTCATGATCAGCGTGAATGTGATTGATTATCAGCCTGAATTTGATTCATTATCAGTGTGAATGTGATTCATTATCAGCATGAATTCCATTCATTGTCAGTGTGAATATGATTAATTATCAGCGTGAATACGATTCATGATCAGTGTGAATGTGATTCAATATCAGTGTGAATGTGATTCATTATCAGCGTGATTGTTATTAATTATCAGCGTGAAAGTGATTCATTTTTAGCGTGAATGTGATTCATTATCAGCCTGAATTCGATTCATTATCAGTGTGAATGTGATTCATTGTCAGTGTTAATTTGATTCATTATCAGTATAAATGTGATTCATTATCAGCGTGAAAGTGATTCATTATCAGCGTGAACGTGATCCATTATCAGCGTGAAGTCGATTCATTATCAGTGTGAATGTGATTCATTATCAGCGTGAATGTGATTCATTATCAGTGTGAATTCGATTAATTATCAATGTGAATGTGATTTATTATCAGTGTGAATGTGATTTAATATCAGTGTGAATGTGATTCAATATCAGCGTGAATTTGATTAATTATCACTGTGAATGTGATTTAATATCAGTGTGAACGTGATTCATTATCCGCGTGAATTTGATTCATTATCAATGTGAATTTGATTCTTTATCAGCGTGAATGTGATTCATTTTCAGCGTGAACGTGATCCATCATCAGCGTGAATTTGATTCATTATCAGTGTGTATGTGATTCATTATCCGCGTGAATTCGATTCATCATCAATGTGAGTGTGATTCATTGTTAGCGTGAATGTGAATCATTATCAGCTTGAATTTGATTCATTATCAGCGTGAATGTGATTATTTATCAGTGTGAATTCGATTCATTATCAATGTGAATTCGATTCATTGTCAGTGTGAATGTGATTCATTATCAGTGTGAATTTGATTCATTATCAGTGTGAATGTGATTCATTATCAGCCTGAATATGATTCATTATCAGCCTGAATATGATTCATTTTCAACGTGAATATGATTCATTATCAGCGTGAATGTGATTCATTATCAGCATGAATGTGATTCATTGTCACTGTTAACGCAATTCATTATCAGAGTGAATGTGATTCATCATAAGCGTGAATTTGATTCATTATCAGTGTGAATGTGATTCATTATCAGCCTGAATATGATTCATTATCAGTGTGAATATGATTCATGATCAGCGTGAATGTGATTGATTATCAGCCTGAATTTGATTCATTATCAGTGTGAATGTGATTCATTATCAGCATGAATTCCATTCATTGTCAGTGTGAATATGATTAATTATCAGCGTGAATACGATTCATGATCAGTGTGAATGTGATTCAATATCAGTGTGAATGTGATTCATTATCAGCGTGATTGTTATTAATTATCAGCGTGAAAGTGATTCATTTTTAGCGTGAATGTGATTCATTATCAGCCTGAATTCGATTCATTATCAGTGTGAATGTGATTCATTGTCAGTGTTAATTTGATTCATTATCAGTATAAATGTGATTCATTATCAGCGTGAAAGTGATTCATTATCAGCGTGAACGTGATCCATTATCAGCGTGAAGTCGATTCATTATCAGTGTGTATGCCATTCATTATCAGTGTGAATTCGATTCATTATCAGCGTGAATGTGATTCATTATCAGTGTGAATTCGATTAATTATCAATGTGAATGTGATTTATTATCAGTGTGAATGTGATTTAATTTCAGTGTGAATGTGATTCAATATCAGCGTGAATTTGATTAATTATCAGTGTGAATGTGATTTAATATCAGTGTGAACGTGATTCATTATCCGCGTGAATTTGATTCATTATCAATGTGAATTTGATTCTTTATCAGCGTGAATGTGATTCATCATCAGTGTGAATGTTATTCATTTATCAGTGTGAATTTGATTCATTATCAGTGTGAATGTGATTCATTATCAGCCTGAATTCTATTCTTTGTCAGTGTGAATGCAATTCAATATCAGCTTGAATGCGATTCATTATCAGCGTGAATGTGATTCATTATCAACGTGAATGTGATCCATCATCAGCGTGAATTTGATTCATTATTAGCATGAATTCGATTCATTATCAATGTGAATTCGATTTAATGTCAATGTGAATGTGATTCATTATCAGCGTGAATGTGATTATCAGCGTGCATATGATTCATTTTCACCGTGAATGTGATTAATTGTCAGAGTGAATGTGATTAATTGTCAGCGTGAATGTGATTGATTATCAGCCTGAATTCGATTCATTATCAGTGTGAATGTGATCCATTATCAGCGTGAAGTCGATTCATTATCAGTGTGTATGCCATTCATTATCAGTGTGAATTCGATTCATTATCAGCGTGAATGTGATTCATTATCAGTGTGAATTCGATTAATTATCAATGTGAATTCGATTAATTATCAATGTGAATTCGATTCATTATCAGTGTGAATGTGATTCAATATCAGTGTGAATGTGATTCAATATCAGTGTGAATGTGATTCATTATCAGTGTGAATTCCATTCATTGTCAGTGTGAATACCATTCATTATCAGTGTGAATTCGATTCATTATCAATGTGAATTCGATTCATTATCAGTGTGAATGTGATTCAATATCAGTGTGAATGTGATTCAATATCAGTGTGAATGTGATTCATTATCAGTGTGAATTCCATTCATTGTCAGTGTGAATTCCATTCATTATCAGTGTGAATTCGATTCATTATAAATGTGAATTCGATTCATTATCAGTGTGAATGTGATTCAATATCAGTGTGAATGTGATTCAATATCAGTGTGAATGTGATTCATTATCAGTGTGAATTCCATTCATTGTCAGTGTGAATGTGATTAATTATTAGCATGAATTCGATTCATGATCAGTGTGAATGTGATTCATTATCAGCATGAATGTGATTAATTGTCAGCGTGAATGTGATTAACTGTCAGTGTGAATATGATTCATTATCAGTTTGAATGTGATTCATGATCAGCGTGAATGTGATTGATTATCAGCCTGAATTTGATTCATTATCAGTGTGAATGTGATTCATTATCAGCATGAATTCCATTCATTGTCAGTGTGAATATGATTAATTATCAGCGTGAATACGATTCATGATCAGTGTGAATGTGATTCAATATCAGTGTGAATGTGATTCATTATCCGCGTGAATTCGATTCATCATCAATGTGAGTGTGATTCATTGTGAGCGTGAATGTGATTCATTGTCAGCGTGAATGTGATTAATTATCAGCATGAATGTGATTGTCAGCGTGAATGTGATTCATTATCAGCCTGAATATGATTCATTATCAGCCTGAATATGATTCATTTTCAGCGTGAATATGATTCATTATCAGCGTGAATGTGATTCATTATCAGCATGAATGTGATTCATTGTCACTGTTAACGCGATTCATTATCAGTGTGAATGTGATTCATTATCAGTGTGAATATAATTCATTATCAGCGTAAATTCTATTCATTATCAGCGTGAATTTGATTCATTATCAGTGTGAATATAATTCATTATCAGCGTGAATTCCATTCATTATCAGTGTGAATTTGATTCATTATCAGTGTGAATATGATTCATTATCAGCCTGAATATGATTCATTTTCAGTGTGAAAGTGATTCATTATCAGGATGAATGTGATTCATTATCAGCGTGAACGTGATCCATCATCAGCGTGAATTCGATTCATTATCAGTGTGTATGTAATTCATTATCAGTGTGAATTCAATTCATTGTCAGCGTGAATTCGATTCATTATCAATGTGAATTTGATTCATTAACAGTGTGAATGTGATTCAATATCAGTGTGAATGTGATTCAATATCAGTGTGAATGTGATTCATTATCAGTGTGAATTTGATTCATTATCAGTGTGAATGTGATTCATTAGCAGCCTGAAAATGATTCATTTTCAGCGTGAATATGATTAATTATCAGCGTGAATGTGATTCATTATCAGCATGAATGTGATTCATTGTCAGTGTTAATGCGATTCATTATCAGAGTGAATGTGATTCATTATCAGCGTGAATTTGATTAATTATCAGTGTGAATGTGATTAATTGTCAGTGTGAATGTGATAGTCAGTGTGAATGTGATTCATTGTCAGTGTTAATGCGATTCATTATCAGAGTGAATGTGATTCATCATCAGCGTGAATTTGATTCATTATCAGCGTGAATTTGATTCATTGTCAGCGTGAATGTGATTCATTATCAGCGTGAATGTGATTCAATATCAGTGTGAATGTGATTCAATATCAGTGTGAATGTGATTCATTATCAGTGTGAATTCCATTCATTGTCAGTGTGAATTCCATTCATTATCAGTGTGAATTCGATTCATTATAAATGTGAATTCGATTCATTATCAGTGTGAATGTGATTCAATATCAGTGTGAATGTGATTCAATATCAGTGTGAATGTGATTCATTATCAGTGTGAATTCCATTCATTGTCAGTGTGAATGTGATTAATTATTAGCATGAATTCGATTCATGATCAGTGTGAATGTGATTCATTATCAGCATGAATGTGATTAATTGTCAGCGTGAATGTGATTAACTGTCAGTGTGAATATGATTCATTATCAGTTTGAATGTGATTCATGATCAGCGTGAATGTGATTGATTATCAGCCTGAATTTGATTCATTATCAGTGTGAATGTGATTCATTATCAGCATGAATTCCATTCATTGTCAGTGTGAATATGATTAATTATCAGCGTGAATACGATTCATGATCAGTGTGAATGTGATTCAATATCAGTGTGAATGTGATTCATTATCCGCGTGAATTCGATTCATCATCAATGTGAGTGTGATTCATTGTGAGCGTGAATGTGATTCATTGTCAGCGTGAATGTGATTAATTATCAGCATGAATGTGATTGTCAGCGTGAATGTGATTCATTATCAGCCTGAATATGATTCATTATCAGCCTGAATATGATTCATTTTCAGCGTGAATATGATTCATTATCAGCGTGAATGTGATTCATTATCAGCATGAATGTGATTCATTGTCACTGTTAACGCGATTCATTATCAGTGTGAATGTGATTCATTATCAGTGTGAATATAATTCATTATCAGCGTAAATTCTATTCATTATCAGCGTGAATTTGATTCATTATCAGTGTGAATATAATTCATTATCAGCGTGAATTCCATTCATTATCAGTGTGAATTTGATTCATTATCAGTGTGAATATGATTCATTATCAGCCTGAATATGATTCATTTTCAGTGTGAAAGTGATTCATTATCAGGATGAATGTGATTCATTATCAGCGTGAACGTGATCCATCATCAGCGTGAATTCGATTCATTATCAGTGTGTATGTAATTCATTATCAGTGTGAATTCAATTCATTGTCAGCGTGAATTCGATTCATTATCAATGTGAATTTGATTCATTAACAGTGTGAATGTGATTCAATATCAGTGTGAATGTGATTCAATATCAGTGTGAATGTGATTCATTATCAGTGTGAATTTGATTCATTATCAGTGTGAATGTGATTCATTAGCAGCCTGAAAATGATTCATTTTCAGCGTGAATATGATTAATTATCAGCGTGAATGTGATTCATTATCAGCATGAATGTGATTCATTGTCAGTGTTAATGCGATTCATTATCAGAGTGAATGTGATTCATTATCAGCGTGAATTTGATTAATTATCAGTGTGAATGTGATTAATTGTCAGTGTGAATGTGATAGTCAGTGTGAATGTGATTCATTGTCAGTGTTAATGCGATTCATTATCAGAGTGAATGTGATTCATCATCAGCGTGAATTTGATTCATTATCAGCGTGAATTTGATTCATTGTCAGCGTGAATGTGATTCATTATCAGCGTGAATGTGATTCATTATCAGTGTGAATTCGATTCATTATCAATGTGAATTCGATTCATTATCAGTGTGAATGTGATTCAATATCAGTGTGAATGTGATTCATTATCAGTGTGAATGTGATTCATTATCCGCGTGAATTCGATTCATCATCAATGTGAGTGTGATTCATTGTTAGCGTGAATGTGATTCATTGTCAGCGTGAATGTGAATCATTATCAGCTTGAATTTGATTCATTATCAGCGTGAATGTGATTATTTATCAGTGTGAATTCGATTCATTATCAATGTGAATTCGATTCATTGTCAGTGTGAATGTGATTCATTATCAGTGTGAATTTGATTCTTTATCAGTGTGAATGTGATTCATTATCAGCCTGAATATGATTCATTATCAGCCTGAATATGATTCATTTTCAACGTGAATATGATTCATTATCAGCGTGAATGTGATTCATTATCAGCATGAATGTGATTCATTGTCACTGTTAACGCAATTCATTATCAGAGTGAATGTGATTCATCATCAGCGTGAATTTGATTCATTATCAGTGTGAATGTGATTCATTATCAGTGTGAATATAATTCATTATCAGCGTAAATTCTATTCATTATCAGCGTGAATTTGATTCATTATCAGTGTGAATATAATTCATTATCAGCGTAAATTCCATTCATTATCAGTGTGAATTTGATTCATTATCAGTGTGAATATGATTCATTATCAGCGTGAATATGATTCATTTTCAGTGTGAAAGTGATTCATTATCAGGATGAATGTGATTCATTATCAGCGTCAATATAGTTAATTATCAATGTGAACGTGATTCTATGTCAGCGTGAGTATAATTCATTATCAGCGTGAATGTGATTCATTATCAGCGTGATTGTTATTAATTATCAGCGTGAAAGTGATTCATTTTTACCGTGAATGTGATTCATTATCAGCCTGAATTCGATTCATTATCAGTGTGAATGTGATTCATTGTCAGTGTTAATTTGATTCATTATCAGTATAAATGTGATTCATTATCAGCGTGAAAGTGATTCATTATCAGCGTGAACGTGATCCATTATCAGCATGAAGTCGATTCATTATCAGTGTGTATGCCATTCATTATCAGTGTGAATTCGATTCATTATCAGCGTGAATGTGATTCATTATCAGTGTGAATTCGATTAATTATCAATGTGAATTCGATTCATTATCAGTGTGAATGTGATTTAATATCAGTGTGAATGTGATTCAATATCAGCGTGAATTGGATTAATTATCAGTGTGAATGTGATTTAATATGAGTGTGAACGTGATTCATTATCCACGTGAATTTGATTTATTATCAATGTGAATTTGATTCTTTATCAGCGTGAATGTGATTCATCATCAGTGTGAATGTTATTCATTTATCAGCCTGAATTCGATTCTTTGTCAGTGTGAATGCAATTCAATATCAGCGTGAATGTGATTCATTATTATCGTGAATTCGTTTCATTGTCAGTGTGTATGCGATTCATTATCAGCGTGAATGTTATTCATTATCAACGTGAACGTGATCCATCATCAGCGTGAATTTGATTCATTGTTAGCATGAATTCGATTCATTATCAGTGTGAATTCGATTTAATGTCAATGTAAATGCGATTCATTATAAGCGTGAATGTGATTCATTATCAGTGTGAATTCGATTAATTATCAATGTGAATTCGATTAATTATCAATGTGAATTCGATTCATTATCAGTGTGAATGTGATTCAATATCAGTGTGAATGTGATTCAATATCAGTGTGAATGTGATTCATTATCAGTGTGAATTCCATTCATTGTCAGTGTGAATTCCATTCATTATCAGTGTGAATTCGATTCATTATCAATGTGAATTCGATTCATTATCAGTGTGAATGTGATTCAATATCAGTGTGAATGTGATTCAATATCAGTGTGAATGTGATTCATTATCAGTGTGAATTCCATTCATTGTCAGTGTGAATGTGATTAATTATTAGCATGAATTTGATTCATTATCAGTGTGAATGTGATTCATTATCAGCATGAATTCCATTCATTGTCAGTGTGAATGTGATTCATGATCAGTTTGAATGTGAATCATTATCAGCTTGAATTTGATTCATTATCAGCGCGAATATGATTCATTATCAGTGTGAATTCGATTCATTATCAATGTGAATTCGATTCATTATCAGTGTGAATGTGATTCAATATCAGTGTGAATGTGATTCATTATCCGCGTGAATTCGATTCATCATCAATGTGAGTGTGATTCATTGTTAGCGTGAATGTGATTCATTGTCAGCGTGAATGTGATTCATTATCAGCATGAATGTGATTAATTGTCAGTGTGAATGTGATTCATTGTCAGCGTTAATGCGATTCATGATCAGTGTGAATGTGAATCATTATCAGCTTGATTTTGATTCAATATCAGCGTGAATGTGATTCATTATCTGTGTGAATTCGATTCATTATCTATGTGAATTTGATTCATTAACGGTGTGAATGTGATTCATTATCAGTGTGAATGTGATTCATTATCAGTGTGAATTTGATTCATTATCAGTGTGAATGTGATTCATTAGCAGCCTGAATAGGATTAATTATCAGCGTGAATATGATTCATTATCAGCATGAATGTGATTCATTGTCAGTGTTAATGCGATTCATTACCAGAGTGAATTTGATTAATTATCAGTGTGAATGTGATTGTCAGCGTGAATGTGATTCATTATCAGCGTGAATGTGATTGTCAGTGTGAATTTGATTCATTATCAGCGTGAATTTGATTCATTGTCAGCGTGAATGTGATTCATTATCAGCATGAATGTGATTCATTATCAGTGTGAATTCGATTCATTATCAATGTGAATTCGATTCATTATCAGTGTGAATGTGATTCAATATCAGTGTGAATGTGATTCATTATCAGTGTGAATGTGATTCATTATCCGCGTGAATTCGATTCATCATCAATGTGAGTGTAATTCATTGTTAGCGTGAATGTGATTCATTGTCAGCGTGAATGTGAATCATTATCAGCTTGAATTTGATTCATTATCAGTGTGAATGTGATTATTTATCAGTGTGAATTCGATTCATTATAAATGTGAATTCGATTTATTGTCAGTGTGAATGTGATTCAATATCAGTGTGAATGTGATTCAATATCAGTGTGAATGTGATTTATTGTCAGTGTGAATGTGATTCATTGTCAGCGTTAATGCGATTCATGATCAGTGTGAATGTGAATGATTATCAGCTTGATTTTGATTCATTATCAGCGTGAATGTGATTCATTATCTGTGTGAATTCGATTCATTATCAATGTGAATTTGATTCATTAACAGTGTGAATGTGATTCAATATAAGTGTGAATGTGATTCAATATCAGTGTGAATGTGATTCATTATCAGTGTGAATTTGATTCATTATCAATGTGAATTCGATTCATTATCAGTGTGAATGTGATTCAATATCAGTGTGAATGTGATTCAATATCAGTGTGAATGTGATTCATTATCAGTGTGAATTCCATTCATTGTCAGTGTGAATGTGATTAATTATTAGCATGAATTTGATTCATTATCAGTATGAATGTGATTCATTATCAGCATGAATTCCATTCATTGTCAGTGTGAATGTGATTCATGATCAGTTTGAATGTGAATCATTATCAGCTTGAATTTGATTCATTATCAGCGCGAATATGATTCATTATCAGTGTGAATTCGATTCATTATCAATGTGAATTCGATTCATTATCAGTGTGAATGTGATTCAATATCAGTGTGAATGTGATTCATTATCCGCGTGAATTCGATTCATCATCAATGTGAGTGTGATTCATTGTTAGCGTGAATGTGGTTCATTGTCAGCGTGAATGTGATTCATTATCAGCATGAATGTGATTAATTGTCAGTGTGAATGTGATTCATTGTCAGCGTTAATGCGATTCATGATCAGTGTGAATGTGAATCATTATCAGCTTGATTTTGATTCAATATCAGCGTGAATGTGATTCATTATCTGTGTGAATTCGATTCATTATCTATGTGAATTTGATTCATTAACGGTGTGAATGTGATTCATTATCAGTGTGAATGTGATTCATTATCAGTGTGAATTTGATTCATTATCAGTGTGAATGTGATTCATTAGCAGCCTGAATAGGATTAATTATCAGCGTGAATATGATTCATTATCAGCATGAATGTGATTCATTGTCAGTGTTAATGCGATTCATTACCAGAGTGAATTTGATTAATTATCAGTGTGAATGTGATTAATTGTCAGCGTGAATGTGATTCATTATCAGCGTGAATGTGATTGTCAGTGTGAATTTGATTCATTATCAGCGTGAATTTGATTCATTGTCAGCGTGAATGTGATTCATTATCAGCATGAATGTGATTCATTATCAGTGTGAATTCGATTCATTATCAATGTGAATTCGATTCATTATCAGTGTGAATGTGATTCAATATCAGTGTGAATGTGATTCATTATCAGTGTGAATGTGATTCATTATCCGCGTGAATTCGATTCATCATCAATGTGAGTGTAATTCATTGTTAGCGTGAATGTGATTCATTGTCAGCGTGAATGTGAATCATTATCAGCTTGAATTTGATTCATTATCAGTGTGAATGTGATTATTTATCAGTGTGAATTCGATTCATTATAAATGTGAATTCGATTTATTGTCAGTGTGAATGTGATTCAATATCAGTGTGAATGTGATTCAATATCAGTGTGAATGTGATTTATTGTCAGTGTGAATGTGATTCATTGTCAGCGTTAATGCGATTCATGATCAGTGTGAATGTGAATGATTATCAGCTTGATTTTGATTCATTATCAGCGTGAATGTGATTCATTATCTGTGTGAATTCGATTCATTATCAATGTGAATTTGATTCATTAACAGTGTGAATGTGATTCAATATCAGTGTGAATGTGATTCAATATCAGTGTGAATGTGATTCATTATCAGTGTGAATTTGATTCATTATCAGTGTGAACGTGATTCATTAGCAGCCTGAATATGATTCATTATCAGCGTGAATATGATTCATTATCAGTGTGAATGTGATTCATTGTCAGCATGAATGTGATTCATTATCAGTGTTAATGCGATTCATTATCAGAGTGAATGTGATTCATTATCAGCGTGAATTTGATTAATTATCAGTGTGAATGTGATTAATTGTCAGCGTGAATGTGATTCATTATCAGCGTGAATGTGATTGTCAGTGTGAATTTGATTCATTATCAGCGTGAATTTGATTCATTGTCAGCGTGAATGTGATTCATTATCAGCGTGAATGTGATTCATTTTCAGTGTGAATTCGATTCATTATCAATGTGAATTCGATTCATTATCAGTGTGAATGTGATTCAATATCAGTGTGAATGTGATTCATTATCAGTGTGAATGTGATTCATTATCAGCGTGAATTCGATTCATCATCAATGTGAGTGTGATTGATTGTTAGCGTGAATGTGATTCATTATCAGCGTGAATGTGATTATTTATCAGTGTGAATTCGATTCATTATCAATGTGAATTCGATTCATTGTCAGTGTGAATGTGATTCAATATCAGTGTGAATGTGATTCAATATCAGTGTGAATGTGATTCATTATCAATGTGAATTTGATTCATTATCAGTATGAATATAATTCATTATCAGTGTGAATTCCATTCATTGTCAGTGTGAATGTGATTAATTATTAGCATGAATTCCATTCATGATCAGTGTGAATGTGATTCATTATCAGCGTGAATTCGATTCATTATCAATGTGAATTTGATTCATTATCAGTGTGAATGTGATTCAATATCAGTGTGAATGTGATTCATTATCAGTGTGAATGTGATTCATTATCTGCGTGAATTCGATTCATCATCAATGTGAGTGTGATTGATTGTTAGCGTGAATGTGATTAATTGTCAGCGTAAATGTGAATCATTATCAGCTTGAATTTGATTCATTATCAGCGTGAATGTGATTATTTATCAGTGTGAATTCGATTCATTATCAATGTGAATTCGATTCATTGTCAGTGTGAATGTGATTCAATATCAGTGTGAATGTGATTCAATATCAGTGTGAATGTGATTCATTATCAGTGTGAATTTGATTCATTATCAGTGTGAATATAATTCATTATCAGCGTAAATTGCATTCATTATCAGTGTGAATTTGATTCATTATCAGTGTGAATGTGATTCATTATCAATGTGAATTCGATTCATTATCAATGTGAATTCGATTCATTATCAGTGTGGATGTGATTCAATATCAGTGTCAATGTGATTCAATATCAGTGTGAATGTGATTCATTATCAGTGTGAATTCCATTCATTGTCAGTGTGAATTCCATTCATTATCAGTGTGAATTCGATTCATTATCAATGTGAATTCGATTCATTATCAGTGTGAATGTGATTCAATATCAGTGTGAATGTGATTCAATATCAGTGTGAATGTGATTCATTATCAGTGTGAATTCCATTCATTGTCAGTGTGAATGTGATTAATTATTAGCATGAATTCGATTCATGATCAGTGTGAGTTTGATTCATTGTCAGCGTGAATGTGATTCATTATCAGTGTGAATTCGATTCATTATCAATGTGAATTTGATTCATTATCAGTGTGAATGTGATTCAATATCAGTGTGAATGTGATTCAATATCAGTGTGATTGTGATTCAATATCAGTGTGAATGTGATTCATTATCAGTGTGAATGTGATTCATTATCCGCGTGAATTCGATTCATCATCAATGTGAGTGTGATTGATTGTTAGCGTGAATGTGATTAATTGTCAGCGTGAATGTGAATCATTATCAGCTTGAATTTGATTCATTATCAGCGTGAATGTGATTATTTATCAGTGTGAATTCGATTCATTATCAATGTGAATTCGATTCATTATTAGCGTAAATTGCATTCATTATCAGTGTGAATTTGATTCATTATCAGTGTGAATGTGATTCATTATCAATGTGAATTCGATTCATTATCAATGTGAATTCGATTCATTATCAGTGTGAATGTGATTCAATATCAGTGTGAATGTGATTCATTATCAGTGTGAATTCCATTCATTGTCAGTGTGAATTCCATTCATTATCAGTGTGAATTCGATTCATTATCAATGTGAATTCGATTCAGTATCAGTGTGAATGTGATTCAATATCAGTGTGAATGTGATTCAGTATCAGTGTGAATGTGATTAATTATTAGCATGAATTCGATTCATGATCAGTGTGAATGTGATTCATTATCAGTTTGAATGTGATTCATGATCAGCGTGAATGTGATTGATTATCAGCCTGAATTTGATTCATTATCAGTGTGAATGTGATTCATTATCAGCATGAATTCCATTCATTGTCAGTGTGAATATGATTAATTATCAGCGTGAATATGATTCATGATCAGTGTGAATGTGATTCAATATCAGTGTGAATGTGATTCATTATCAGTGTGAATGTGATTCATTATCCGCGTGAATTCGATTCATCATCAATGTGAGTGTGATTCATTGTTAGCGTGAATGTGATTCATTGTCAGCGTGAATGTGATTCATTATCAGCATGAATGTGATTAATTGTCAGTGTGAATGTGATTCATTGTCAGCGTTAATGCGATTCATGATCAGTGTGAATGTGAATCATTATCAGCTTGAATTTGATTCATTATCAGCGTGAATGGGATTCATTATCTGTGTGAATTCGATTCATTATCAATGTGAATTTGATTCATTAACAGTGTGAATGTGATTCAATATCAGTGTGAATGTTATTCAATATCAGTGTGAATGTGATTCATTATCAGTGTGAATTTGATTCATTATCAGTGTGAATGTGATTCATTAGCAGCCTGAAAATGATTCATTTTCAGCGTGAATATGATTCATTATCAGCCTGAATGTGATTCATTATCAGCATGAATGTGATTCATTGTCAGTGTTAATGCGATTCATTATCAGAGTGAATGTGATTCATGATCAGCGTGAATTTGATTAATTTTCAGTGTGAATGTGATTAATTGTCAGTGTGAATGTGATTGTCAGTGTGAATGTGATTTATTGTCAGTGTTAATGCGATTCATTATCAGAGTGAATGTGATTCATCATCAGCGTGAATTTGATTCATTATCAGCGTGAATTTGATTCATTATCAGCGTGAATTTGATTCATTATCAGTGTGAATGTGATTCAATATCAGTGTGAATGTGATTCAATATCAGTGTGATTGTGATTCATTATCAGTGTGAATTCCATTCATTGTCAGTGTGAATGTGATTAATTATTAGCATGAATTCGATTCATGATCAGTGTGAGATTGATTCATTGTCAGCGTGAATGTGATTCATTATCAGCGTGAATGTGATTCATTATCAGTGTGAATTCGATTCATTATCAATGTGAATTTGATTCATTATCAGTGTGAATGTGATTCAATATCAGTGTGAATGTGATTCATTATCAGTGTGAATGTGATTCATTATCCGCGTGAATTCGATTCATCATCAATGTGAGTGTGATTGATTGTTAGCGTGAATGTGATTAATTGTCAGCGTGAATGTGAATCATTATCAGCTTGAATTTGATTCATTATCAGCGTGAATGTGATTATTTATCAGTGTGAATTCAATTCATTATCAATGTGAATTCGATTCATTATTAGCGTAAATTGCATTCATTATCAGTGTGAATTTGATTCATTATCAGTGTGAATGTGATTCATTATCAATGTGAATTCGATTCATTATCAATGTGAATTCGATTCATTATCAGTGTGAATGTGATTCAATATCAGTGTGAATGTGATTCATTATCAGTGTGAATTCCATTCATTGTCAGTGTGAATTCCATTCATTATCAGTGTGAATTCGATTCATTATCAATGTGAATTCGATTCATTATCAGTGTGAATGTGATTCAATATCAGTGTGAATGTGATTCAATATCAGTGTGAATGTGATTAATTATTAGCATGAATTCGATTCATGATCAGTGTGAATGTGATTCATTATCAGTGTGAATTCCATTCATTGTCAGTGTGAATTCCATTCATTATCAGTGTGAATTCGATTCATTATCAATGTGAATTCGATTCATTATCAGTGTGAATGTGATTCAATATCAGTGTGAATGTGATTCAATATCAGTGTGAATGTGATTAATTATTAGCATGAATTCGATTCATGATCAGTGTGAATGTGATTCATTATCAGCATGAATTCCATTCATTGTCAGTGTGAATATGATTAATTATCAGCGTGAATATGATTCATGATCAGTGTGAATGTGATTCATTATCAGTGTGAATGTGATTCATTATCCGCGTGAATTCGATTCATCATCAATGTGAGTGTGATTCATTGTTAGCGTGAATGTGATTCATTGTCAGCATGAATGTGATTCATTATCAGCATGAATGTGATTAATTGTCAGTGTGAATGTGATTCATTGTCAGCGTTAATGCGATTCATGATCAGTGTGAATGTGAATCATTATCAGCTTGAATTTGATTCATTATCAGCGTGAATGGGATTCATTATCTGTGTGAATTCGATTCATTATCAATGTGAATTTGATTCATTAACAGTGTGAATGTGATTCAATATCAGTGTGAATGTTATTCAATATCAGTGTGAATGTGATTCATTATCAGTGTGAATTTGATTCATTATCAGTGTGAATGTGATTCATTAGCAGCCTGAAAATGATTCATTTTCAGCGTGAATATGATTCATTATCAGCCTGAATGTGATTCATTATCAGCATGAATGTGATTCATTGTCAGTGTTAATGCGATTCATTATCAGAGTGAATGTGATTCATGATCAGCCTGAATTTGATTAATTTTCAGTGTGAATGTGATTAATTGTCAGTGTGAATGTGATTGTCAGTGTGAATGTGATTTATTGTCAGTGTTAATGCGATTCATTATCAGAGTGAATGTGATTCATCATCAGCGTGAATTTGATTCATTATCAGCGTGAATTTGATTCATTATCAGCGTGAATGTGATTCATTATCAGCGTGAATGTGATTCATTATCAGCGTGAATTCGATTCATTATCAATGTGAATTCGATTCATTATCAGTGTGAATGTGAGTCAATATCAATGTGAATTCGATTCATTATCAGTGTGAATGTGATTCAATATCAGTGTGAATGTGATTCATTGTTAGCGTGAATGTGATTCATTGTCAGCGTGAATGTGAATCATTATCAGCTTGAATTTGATTCATTATCAGCGTGAATGTGATTATTTATCAGTGTGAATTCGATTCATTATCAATGTGAATTCGATTCATTGTCAGTGTGAATGTGATTCATTATCAATGTGAATTTGATTCATTATCAGTGTGAATGTGATTCATTTTCAGCGTGAATATGATTCATTATCAGCGTGAATGTGATTCATTATCAGCATGAATGTGATTCATTTTCACTGTTAATGCGATTCATTATCAGAGTGAATGTGATTCATCATCAGCGTGAATTTGATTCATTATCAGGATGAATGTGATTCATTATCCGCGTGAACGTGATCCATCATCAGCGTGAATTCGATTCATTATCAGCGTGAATGTGATTCATTATCAGTGTGAATTTGATTAATTATCAATGTGAATTCGATTCATTATCAGTGTGAATGTGATTTAATATCAGTGTGAATGTGATTCAATATCAGCGTGAATTTGATTAATTATCAGTGTGAATGTGATTTAATATCAGTGTGAACGTCATTCATTATCCACGTGAATTTGATTCATTATCAATGTGAATTTGATTCTTTATCAGCGTGAATGTGATTCATCATCAGTGTGAATGTTATTCATTTATCAGTGTGAATCTGATTCATTATCAGTGTGAATGTGATTCATTATCAGCCTGAATTCGATTCTTTGTCAGTGTGAATGCAATTCAATATCAGCGTGAATGTGATTCATTATCATCGTGAATTCGTTTCATTGTCAGTGTGTATGCGATTCATTATCAGCGTGAATATGATTCATTATCAACGTGAACGTGATCCATCATCAGCGTGAATTTGATTCATTGTTAGCATGAATTCGATTCATTATCAGTGTGAATTCGATTTAATGTCAATGTGAATGCGATTCATTATAAGCGTGAATGTGATTCATTATCAGTGTGAATTCGATTAATTATCAATGTGAATTCGATTAATTATCAATGTGAATTCGATTCATTATCAGTGTGAATGTGATTCAATATCAGTGTGAAAGTGATTCAATATCAGTGTGAATGTGATTCATTATCAGTGTGAATTCCATTCATTGTCAGTGTGAATACCATTCATTATCAGTGTGAATTCGATTCATTATCAATGTGAATTCGATTCATTATCAGTGTGAATGTGATTCAATATCAGTGTGAATGTGATTCAATATCAGTGTGAATGTGATTCATTATCAGTGTGAATTCCATTCATTGTCAGTGTGAATTCCATTCATTATCAGTGTGAATTCGATTCATTATAAATGTGAATTCGATTCATTATCAGTGTGAATGTGATTCAATATCAGTGTGAATGTGATTCAATATCAGTGTGAATGTGATTCATTATCAGTGTGAATTCCATTCATTGTCAGTGTGAATGTGATTAATTATTAGCATGAATTCGATTCATGATCAGTGTGAATGTGATTCATTATCAGCATGAATGTGATTAATTGTCAGCGTGAATGTGATTAACTGTCAGTGTGAATATGATTCATTATCAGTTTGAATGTGATTCATGATCAGCGTGAATGTGATTGATTATCAGCCTGAATTTGATTCATTATCAGTGTGAATGTGATTCATTATCAGCATGAATTCCATTCATTGTCAGTGTGAATATGATTAATTATCAGCGTGAATACGATTCATGATCAGTGTGAATGTGATTCAATATCAGTGTGAATGTGATTCATTATCCGCGTGAATTCGATTCATCATCAATGTGAGTGTGATTCATTGTGAGCGTGAATGTGATTCATTGTCAGCGTGAATGTGATTAATTATCAGCATGAATGTGATTGTCAGCGTGAATGTGATTCATTATCAGCCTGAATATGATTCATTATCAGCCTGAATATGATTCATTTTCAGCGTGAATATGATTCATTATCAGCGTGAATGTGATTCATTATCAGCATGAATGTGATTCATTGTCACTGTTAACGCGATTCATTATCAGTGTGAATGTGATTCATTATCAGTGTGAATATAATTCATTATCAGCGTAAATTCTATTCATTATCAGCGTGAATTTGATTCATTATCAGTGTGAATATAATTCATTATCAGCGTGAATTCCATTCATTATCAGTGTGAATTTGATTCATTATCAGTGTGAATATGATTCATTATCAGCCTGAATATGATTCATTTTCAGTGTGAAAGTGATTCATTATCAGGATGAATGTGATTCATTATCAGCGTGAACGTGATCCATCATCAGCGTGAATTCGATTCATTATCAGTGTGTATGTAATTCATTATCAGTGTGAATTCAATTCATTGTCAGCGTGAATTCGATTCATTATCAATGTGAATTTGATTCATTAACAGTGTGAATGTGATTCAATATCAGTGTGAATGTGATTCAATATCAGTGTGAATGTGATTCATTATCAGTGTGAATTTGATTCATTATCAGTGTGAATGTGATTCATTAGCAGCCTGAAAATGATTCATTTTCAGCGTGAATATGATTAATTATCAGCGTGAATGTGATTCATTATCAGCATGAATGTGATTCATTGTCAGTGTTAATGCGATTCATTATCAGAGTGAATGTGATTCATTATCAGCGTGAATTTGATTAATTATCAGTGTGAATGTGATTAATTGTCAGTGTGAATGTGATTGTCAGTGTGAATGTGATTCATTGTCAGTGTTAATGCGATTCATTATCAGAGTGAATGTGATTCATCATCAGCGTGAATTTGATTCATTATCAGCGTGAATTTGATTCATTGTCAGCGTGAATGTGATTCATTATCAGCGTGAATGTGATTCATTATCAGTGTGAATTCGATTCATTATCAATGTGAATTCGATTCATTATCAGTGTGAATGTGATTCAATATCAGTGTGAATGTGATTCATTATCAGTGTGAATGTGATTCATTATCCGTGTGAATTCGATTCATCATCAATGTGAGTGTGATTCATTGTTAGCGTGAATGTGATTCATTGTCAGCGTGAATGTGAATCATTATCAGCTTGAATTTGATTCATTATCAGCGTGAATGTGATTATTTATCAGTGTGAATTCGATTCATTATCAATGTGAATTCGATTCATTGTCAGTGTGAATGTGATTCATTATCAGTGTGAATTTGATTCATTATCAGTGTGAATGTGATTCATTATCAGCCTGAATATGATTCATTATCAGCCTGAATATGATTCATTTTCAACGTGAATATGATTCATTATCAGCGTGAATGTGATTCATTATCAGCATGAATGTGATTCATTGTCACTGTTAACGCAATTCATTATCAGAGTGAATGTGATTCATCATCAGCGTGAATTTGATTCATTATCAGTGTGAATGTGATTCATTATCAGTGTGAATATAATTCATTATCAGCATGAATGTGATTCATTATCAGTGTGAATTCGATTCATTATCAATGTGAATTCGATTCATTATCAGTGTGAATGTGATTCAATATCAGTGTGAATGTGATTCATTATCAGTGTGAATGTGATTCATTATCCGTGTGAATTCGATTCATCATCAATGTGAGTGTGATTCATTGTTAGCGTGAATGTGATTCATTGTCAGCGTGAATGTGAATCATTATCAGCTTGAATTTGATTCATTATCAGCGTGAATGTGATTATTTATCAGTGTGAATTCGATTCATTATCAATGTGAATTCGATTCATTGTCAGTGTGAATGTGATTCATTATCAGTGTGAATTTGATTCATTATCAGTGTGAATGTGATTCATTATCAGCCTGAATATGATTCATTATCAGCCTGAATATGATTCATTTTCAACGTGAATATGATTCATTATCAGCGTGAATGTGATTCATTATCAGCATGAATGTGATTCATTGTCACTGTTAACGCAATTCATTATCAGAGTGAATGTGATTCATCATCAGCGTGAATTTGATTCATTATCAGTGTGAATGTGATTCATTATCAGTGTGAATATAATTCATTATCAGCATAAATCCTATTCATTTTCAGCGTGAATTTGATTCATTATCAGTGTGAATATAATTCATTATCAGCGTAAATTCCATTCATTATCAGTGTGAATTTGATTCATTATCAGTGTGAATATCATTCATTATCAGCGTGAATATGATTCATTTTCAGTGTGAAAGTGATTCATTATCAGGATGAATGTGATTCATTATCAGCGTCAATATAGTTAATTATCAATGTGAACGTGATTCTATGTCAGCGTGAGTATAATTCATTATCAGCGTGAATGTGATTCATTATCAGCGTGATTGTTATTAATTATCAGCGTGAAAGTGATTCATTTTTACCGTGAATGTGATTCATTATCAGCCTGAATTCGATTCATTATCAGTGTGAATGTGATTCATTGTCAGTGTTAATTTGATTCATTATCAGTATAAATGTGATTCATTATCAGCGTGAAAGTGATTCATTATCAGCGTGAACGTGATCCATTATCAGCATGAAGTCGATTCATTATCAGTGTGTATGCCATTCATTATCAGTGTGAATTCGATTCATTATCAGCGTGAATGTGATTCATTATCAGTGTGAATTCGATTAATTATCAATGTGAATTCGATTCATTATCAGTGTGAATGTGATTTAATATCAGTGTGAATGTGATTCAATATCAGCGTGAATTGGATTAATTATCAGTGTGAATGTGATTTAATATGAGTGTGAACGTGATTCATTATCCACGTGAATTTGATTTATTATCAATGTGAATTTGATTCTTTATCAGCGTGAATGTGATTCATTATCTGTGTGAATACGATTCATTATCAATGTGAATTTGATTCATTAACAGTGTGAATGTGATTCAATATCAGTGTGAATGTGATTCTATGTCAGCGTGAGTATAATTCATTATCAGCGTGAATGTGATTCATTATCAGCGTGATTGTTATTAATTATCAGCGCAAAAGTGATTCATTTTTAGCGTGAATGTGATTCATTATCAGCCTGAATTCGATTCATTATCAGTGTGAATATGATTCATTATCAGTGTTAATTTGATTAATTATCAGTGTGTATGCCATTCATTATCAGTGTGAATTCGATTCATTATCAGCGTGAATGTGATTCATTATCAGTGTGAATTTGATTAATTATCAATGTGAATTCGATTCATTATCAGTGTGAATGTGATTTAATATCAGTGTGAATGTGATTCAATATCAGCGTGAATTTGATTAATTATCAGTGTGAATGTGATTTAATATCAGTGTGAACATCATTCATTATCCACGTGAATTTGATTCATTATTAATGTGAATTTGATTCTTTATCAGCGTGAATGTGATTCATCATCAGTGTGAATGTTATTCATTTATCAGTGTGAATCTGATTCATTATCAGTGTGAATGTGATTCAATATCAGCCTGAATTCGATTCTTTGTCAGTGTGAATGCAATTCAATATCAGCGTGAATGTGATTCATTATCATCGTGAATTCGTTTCACTGTCAGTGTGTATGCGATTCATTATCAGCGTGAATATGATTCATTATCAACGTGAACGTGATCCATCATCAGCGTGAATTTGATTCATTGTTAGCATGAATTCGATTCATTATCAGTGTGAATTCGATTTAATGTCAATGTGAATGTGATTCATTATCAGCGTGAATGTGATTCATTATCAGTGTGAATTCGATTAATTATCAATGTGAATTCGATTAATTATCAATGTGAATTCGATTCATTATCAGTGTGAATGTGATTCAATATCAGTGTGAATGTGATTCAATATCAGTGTGAATGTGATTCATTATCAGTGTGAATTCCATTCATTGTCAGTGTGAATTCCATTCATTATCAGTGTGAATTCGATTCATTATCAATGTGAATTCGATTCATTATCAGTGTGAATGTGATTCAATATCAGTGTGAATGTGATTCAATATCAGTGTGAATGTGATTCATTATCAGTGTGAATTCCATTCATTGTCAGTGTGAATGTGATTAATTATTAGCATGAATTTGATTCATTATCAGTGTGAATGTGATTCATTATCAGCATGAATTCCATTCATTGTCAGTGTGAATGTGATTCATGATCAGTTTGAATGTGAATCATTATCAGCTTGAATTTGATTCATTATCAGCGCGAATATGATTCATTATCAGTGTGAATTCGATTCATTATCAATGTGAATTCGATTCATTATCAGTGTGAATGTGATTCAATATCAGTGTGAATGTGATTCATTATCCGCGTGAATTCGATTCATCATCAATGTGAGTGTGATTCATTGTTAGCGTGAATGTGATTCATTGTCAGCGTGAATGTCATTCATTATCAGCATGAATGTGATTAATTGTCAGTGTGAATGTGATTCATTGTCAGCGTTAATGCGATTCATGATCAGTGTGAATGTGAATCATTATCAGCTTGATTTTGATTCAATATCAGCGTGAATGTGATTCATTATCTGTGTGAGTTCGATTCATTATCTATGTGAATTTGATTCATTAACGGTGTGAATGTGATTCATTATCAGTGTGAATGTGATTCATTATCAGTGTGAATTTGATTCATTATCAGTGTGAATGTGATTCATTAGCAGCCTGAATAGGATTAATTATCAGCGTGAATATGATTCATTATCAGCATGAATGTGATTCATTATCTGTGTGAATTCGATTCATTATCAATGTGAATTTGATTCATTAACAGTGTGAATGTGATTCAATATAAGTGTGAATGTGATTCAATATCAGTGTGAATGTGATTCATTATCAGTGTGAATTTGATTCATTATCAATGTGAATTCGATTCATTATCAGTGTGAATGTGATTCAATATCAGTGTGAATGTGATTCAATATCAGTGTGAATGTGATTCATTATCAGTGTGAATTCCATTCATTGTCAGTGTGAATGTGATTAATTATTAGCATGAATTTGATTCATTATCAGTGTGAATGTGATTCATTATCAGCATGAATTCCATTCATTGTCAGTGTGAATGTGATTCATGATCAGTTTGAATGTGAATCATTATCAGCTTGAATTTGATTCATTATCAGCGCGAATATGATTCATTATCAGTGTGAATTCGATTCATTATCAATGTGAATTCGATTCATTATCAGTGTGAATGTGATTCAATATCAGTGTGAATGTGATTCATTATCCGCGTGAATTCGATTCATCATCAATGTGAGTGTGATTCATTGTTAGCGTGAATGTGATTAATTGTCAGTGTGAATGTGATTCATTGTCAGCGTTAATGCGATTCATGATCAGTGCGAATGTGAATCATTATCAGCTTGATTTTGATTCAATATCAGCGTGAATGTGATTCATTATCTGTGTGAATTCGATTCATTATCTATGTGAATTTGATTCATTAACGGTGTGAATGTGATTCATTATCAGTGTGAATGTGATTCATTATCAGTGTGAATTTGATTCATTATCAGTGTGAATGTGATTCATTAGCAGCCTGAATAGGATTAATTATCAGCGTGAATATGATTCATTATCAGCATGAATGTGATTCATTGTCAGTGTTAATGCGATTCATTACCAGAGTGAATTTGATTAATTATCAGTGTGAATGTGATTAATAGTCAGCGTGAATGTGATTCATTATCAGCGTGAATGTGATTGTCAGTGTGAATTTGATTCATTATCAGCGTGAATTTGATTCATTGTCAGCGTGAATGTGATTCATTATCAGCATGAATGTGATTCATTATCAGTGTGAATTCGATTCATTATCAATGTGAATTCGATTCATTATCAGTGTGAATGTGATTCAATATCAGTGTGAATGTGATTCATTATCAGTGTGAATGTGATTCATTATCCGCGTGAATTCGATTCATCATCAATGTGAGTGTAATTCATTGTTAGCGTGAATGTGATTCATTGTCAGCGTGAATGTGAATCATTATCAGCTTGAATTTGATTCATTATCAGTGTGAATGTGATTATTTATCAGTGTGAATTCGATTCATTATAAATGTGAATTCGATTTATTGTCAGTGTGAATGTGATTCAATATCAGTGTGAATGTGATTCAATATCAGTGTGAATGTGATTTATTGTCAGTGTGAATGTGATTCATTGTCAGCGTTAATGCGATTCATGATCAGTGTGAATGTGAATGATTATCAGCTTGATTTTGATTCATTATCAGCGTGAATGTGATTCATTATCTGTGTGAATTCGATTCTTTATCAATGTGAATTTGATTCATTAACAGTGTGAATGTGATTCAATATCAGTGTGAATGTGATTCAATATCAGTGTGAATGTGATTCATTATCAGTGTGAATTTGATTCATTATCAGTGTGAACGTGATTCATTAGCAGCCTGAATATGATTCATTATCAGCGTGAATGTGATTCATTATCAGTGTGAATGTGATTCATTATCAGCATGAATGTGATTCATTATCAGTGTTAATGCGATTCATTATCAGAGTGAATGTGATTCATTATCAGCGTGAATTTGATTAATTATCAGTGTGAATGTGATTAATTGTCAGCGTGAATGTGATTCATTATCAGCGTGAATGTGATTGTCAGTGTGAATTTGATTCATTATCAGCGTGAATTTGATTCATTGTCAGCGTGAATGTGATTCATTATCAGCGTGAATGTGATTCATTTTCAGTGTGAATTCGATTCATTATCAATGTGAATTCGATTCATTATCAGTGTGAATGTGATTCAATATCAGTGTGAATGTGATTCATTATCAGTGTGAATGTGATTCATTATCAGCGTGAATTCGATTCATCATCAATGTGAGTGTGATTGATTGTTAGCGTGAATGTGATTCATTATCAGCGTGAATGTAATTATTTATCAGTGTGAATTCGATTCATTATCAATGTGAATTCGATTCATTGTCAGTGTGAATGTGATTCAATATCAGTGTGAATGTGATTCAATATCAGTGTGAATGTGATTCATTATCAATGTGAATTTGATTCATTATCAGTATGAATATAATTCATTATCAGTGTGAATTCCATTCATTGTCAGTGTGAATGTGATTAATTATTAGCATGAATTCGATTCATGATCAGTGTGAATGTGATTCATTATCAGCGTGAATTCGATTCATTATCAATGTGAATTTGATTCATTATCAGTGTGAATGTGATTCAATATCAGTGTGAATGTGATTCATTATCAGTGTGAATGTGATTCATTATCTGCGTGAATTCGATTCATCATCAATGTGAGTGTGATTGATTGTTAGCGTGAATGTGATTAATTGTCAGCGTAAATGTGAATCATTATCAGCTTGAATTTGATTCATTATCAGCGTGAATGTGATTATTTATCAGTGTGAATTCGATTCATTATCAATGTGAATTCGATTCATTGTCAGTGTGAATGTGATTCAATATCAGTGTGAATGTGATTCAATATCAGTGTGAATGTGATTCATTATCAGTGTGAATTTGATTCATTATCAGTGTGAATATAATTCATTATCAGCGTAAATTGCATTCATTATCAGTGTGAATTTGATTCATTATCAGTGTGAATGTGATTCATTATCAATGTGAATGCGATTCATTATAAGCGTGAATGTGATTCATTATCAGTGTGAATTCGATTAATTATCAATGTGAATTCGATTAATTATCAATGTGAATTCGATTCATTATCAGTGTGAATGTGATTCAATATCAGTGTGAAAGTGATTCAATATCAGTGTGAATGTGATTCATTATCAGTGTGAATTCCATTCATTGTCAGTGTGAATACCATTCATTATCAGTGTGAATTCGATTCATTATCAATGTGAATTCGATTCATTATCAGTGTGAATGTGATTCAATATCAGTGTGAATGTGATTCAATATCAGTGTGAATGTGATTCATTATCAGTGTGAATTCCATTCATTGTCAGTGTGAATTCCATTCATTATCAGTGTGAATTCGATTCATTATAAATGTGAATTCGATTCATTATCAGTGTGAATGTGATTCAATATCAGTGTGAATGTGATTCAATATCAGTGTGAATGTGATTCATTATCAGTGTGAATTCCATTCATTGTCAGTGTGAATGTGATTAATTATTAGCATGAATTCGATTCATGATCAGTGTGAATGTGATTCATTATCAGCATGAATGTGATTAATTGTCAGCGTGAATGTGATTAACTGTCAGTGTGAATATGATTCATTATCAGTTTGAATGTGATTCATTATCAGCATGAATTCCATTCATTGTCAGTGTGAATATGATTAATTATCAGCGTGAATACGATTCATGATCAGTGTGAATGTGATTCAATATCAGTGTGAATGTGATTCATTATCCGCGTGAATTCGATTCATCATCAATGTGAGTGTGATTCATTGTGAGCGTGAATGTGATTCATTGTCAGCGTGAATGTGATTAATTATCAGCATGAATGTGATTGTCAGCGTGAATGTGATTCATTATCAGCCTGAATATGATTCATTATCAGCCTGAATATGATTCATTTTCAGCGTGAATATGATTCATTATCAGCGTGAATGTGATTCATTATCAGCATGAATGTGATTCATTGTCACTGTTAACGCGATTCATTATCAGTGTGAATGTGATTCATTATCAGTGTGAATATAATTCATTATCAGCGTAAATTCTATTCATTATCAGCGTGAATTTGATTCATTATCAGTGTGAATATAATTCATTATCAGCGTGAATTCCATTCATTATCAGTGTGAATTTGATTCATTATCAGTGTGAATATGATTCATTATCAGCCTGAATATGATTCATTTTCAGTGTGAAAGTGATTCATTATCAGGATGAATGTGATTCATTATCAGCGTGAACGTGATCCATCATCAGCGTGAATTCGATTCATTATCAGTGTGTATGTAATTCATTATCAGTGTGAATTCAATTCATTGTCAGCGTGAATTCGATTCATTATCAATGTGAATTTGATTCATTAACAGTGTGAATGTGATTCAATATCAGTGTGAATGTGATTCAATATCAGTGTGAATGTGATTCATTATCAGTGTGAATTTGATTCATTATCAGTGTGAATGTGATTCATTAGCAGCCTGAAAATGATTCATTTTCAGCGTGAATATGATTAATTATCAGCGTGAATGTGATTCATTATCAGCATGAATGTGATTCATTGTCAGTGTTAATGCGATTCATTATCAGAGTGAATGTGATTCATTATCAGCGTGAATTTGATTAATTATCAGTGTGAATGTGATTAATTGTCAGTGTGAATGTGATTGTCAGTGTGAATGTGATTCATTGTCAGTGTTAATGCGATTCATTATCAGAGTGAATGTGATTCATCATCAGCGTGAATTTGATTCATTATCAGCGTGAATTTGATTCATTGTCAGCGTGAATGTGATTCATTATCAGCGTGAATGTGATTCATTATCAGTGTGAATTCGATTCATTATCAATGTGAATTCGATTCATTATCAGTGTGAATGTGATTCAATATCAGTGTGAATGTGATTCATTATCAGTGTGAATGTGATTCATTATCCGTGTGAATTCGATTCATCATCAATGTGAGTGTGATTCATTGTTAGCGTGAATGTGATTCATTGTCAGCGTGAATGTGAATCATTATCAGCTTGAATTTGATTCATTATCAGCGTGAATGTGATTATTTATCAGTGTGAATTCGATTCATTATCAATGTGAATTCGATTCATTGTCAGTGTGAATGTGATTCATTATCAGTGTGAATTTGATTCATTATCAGTGTGAATGTGATTCATTATCAGCCTGAATATGATTCATTATCAGCCTTAATATGATTCATTTTCAACGTGAATATGATTCATTATCAGCGTGAATGTGATTCATTATCAGCATGAATGTGATTCATTGTCACTGTTAACGCAATTCATTATCAGAGTGAATGTGATTCATCATCAGCGTGAATTTGATTCATTATCAGTGTGAATGTGATTCATTATCAGTGTGAATATAATTCATTATCAGCATGAATGTGATTCATTATCAGTGTGAATTCGATTCATTATCAATGTGAATTCGATTCATTATCAGTGTGAATGTGATTCAATATCAGTGTGAATGTGATTCATTATCAGTGTGAATGTGATTCATTATCCGTGTGAATTCGATTCATCATCAATGTGAGTGTGATTCATTGTTAGCGTGAATGTGATTCATTGTCAGCGTGAATGTGAATCATTATCAGCTTGAATTTGATTCATTATCAGCGTGAATGTGATTATTTATCAGTGTGAATTCGATTCATTATCAATGTGAATTCGATCCATCATCAGCGTGAATTCGATTCATTATCAGTGTGTATGTAATTCATTATCAGTGTGAATTCAATTCATTGTCAGCGTGAATTCGATTCATTATCAATGTGAATTTGATTCATTAACAGTGTGAATGTGATTCAATATCAGTGTGAATGTGATTCAATATCAGTGTGAATGTGATTCATTATCAGTGTGAATTTGATTCATTATCAGTGTGAATGTGATTCATTAGCAGCCTGAAAATGATTCATTTTCAGCGTGAATATGATTAATTATCAGCGTGAATGTGATTCATTATCAGCATGAATGTGATTCATTGTCAGTGTTAATGCGATTCATTATCAGAGTGAATGTGATTCATTATCAGCGTGAATTTGATTAATTATCAGTGTGAATGTGATTAATTGTCAGTGTGAATGTGATTGTCAGTGTGAATGTGATTCATTGTCAGTGTTAATGCGATTCATTATCAGAGTGAATGTGATTCATCATCAGCGTGAATTTGATTCATTATCAGCGTGAATTTGATTCATTGTCAGCGTGAATGTGATTCATTATCAGCGTGAATGTGATTCATTATCAGTGTGAATTCGATTCATTATCAATGTGAATTCGATTCATTATCAGTGTGAATGTGATTCAATATCAGTGTGAATGTGATTCATTATCAGTGTGAATGTGATTCATTATCCGTGTGAATTCGATTCATCATCAATGTGAGTGTGATTCATTGTTAGCGTGAATGTGATTCATTGTCAGCGTGAATGTGAATCATTATCAGCTTGAATTTGATTCATTATCAGCGTGAATGTGATTATTTATCAGTGTGAATTCGATTCATTATCAATGTGAATTCGATTCATTGTCAGTGTGAATGTGATTCATTATCAGTGTGAATTTGATTCATTATCAGTGTGAATGTGATTCATTATCAGCCTGAATATGATTCATTATCAGCCTGAATATGATTCATTTTCAACGTGAATATGATTCATTATCAGCGTGAATGTGATTCATTATCAGCATGAATGTGATTCATTGTCACTGTTAACGCAATTCATTATCAGAGTGAATGTGATTCATCATCAGCGTGAATTTGATTCATTATCAGTGTGAATGTGATTCATTATCAGTGTGAATATAATTCATTATCAGCATGAATGTGATTCATTATCAGTGTGAATTCGATTCATTATCAATGTGAATTCGATTCATTATCAGTGTGAATGTGATTCAATATCAGTGTGAATGTGATTCATTATCAGTGTGAATGTGATTCATTATCCGTGTGAATTCGATTCATCATCAATGTGAGTGTGATTCATTGTTAGCGTGAATGTGATTCATTGTCAGCGTGAATGTGAATCATTATCAGCTTGAATTTGATTCATTATCAGCATGAATGTGATTATTTATCAGTGTGAATTCGATTCATTATCAATGTGAATTCGATTCATTGTCAGTGTGAATGTGATTCATTATCAGTGTGAATTTGATTCATTATCAGTGTGAATGTGATTCATTATCAGCCTGAATATGATTCATTATCAGCCTGAATATGATTCATTTTCAACGTGAATATGATTCATTATCAGCGTGAATGTGATTCATTATCAGCATGAATGTGATTCATTGTCACTGTTAACGCAATTCATTATCAGAGTGAATGTGATTCATCATCAGCGTGAATTTGATTCATTATCAGTGTGAATGTGATTCATTATCAGTGTGAATATAATTCATTATCAGCGTAAATCCTATTCATTATCAGCGTGAATTTGATTCATTATCAGTGTGAATATAATTCATTATCAGCGTAAATTCCATTCATTATCAGTGTGAATTTGATTCATTATCAGTGTGAATATGATTCATTATCAGCGTGAATATGATTCATTTTCAGTGTGAAAGTGATTCATTATCAGGATGAATGTGATTCATTATCAGCGTCAATATAGTTAATTATCAATGTGAACGTGATTCTATGTCAGCGTGAGTATAATTCATTATCAGCGTGAATGTGATTCATTATCAGCGTGATTGTTATTAATTATCAGCGTGAAAGTGATTCATTTTTACCGTGAATGTGATTCATTATCAGCCTGAATTCGATTCATTATCAGTGTGAATGTGATTCATTGTCAGTGTTAATTTGATTCATTATCAGTATAAATGTGATTCATTATCAGCGTGAAAGTGATTCATTATCAGCGTGAACGTGATCCATTATCAGCATGAAGTCGATTCATTATCAGTGTGTATGCCATTCATTATCAGTGTGAATTCGATTCATTATCAGCGTGAATGTGATTCATTATCAGTGTGAATTCGATTAATTATCAATGTGAATTCGATTCATTATCAGTGTGAATGTGATTTAATATCAGTGTGAATGTGATTCAATATCAGCGTGAATTGGATTAATTATCAGTGTGAATGTGATTTAATATGAGTGTGAACGTGATTCATTATCCACGTGAATTTGATTTATTATCAATGTGAATTTGATTCTTTATCAGCGTGAATGTGATTCATTATCTGTGTGAATACGATTCATTATCAATGTGAATTTGATTCATTAACAGTGTGAATGTGATTCAATATCAGTGTGAATGTGATTCTATGTCAGCGTGAGTATAATTCATTATCAGCGTGAATGTGATTCATTATCAGCGTGATTGTTATTAATTATCAGCGCAAAAGTGATTCATTTTTAGCGTGAATGTGATTCATTATCAGCCTGAATTCGATTCATTATCAGTGTGAATATGATTCATTATCAGTGTTAATTTGATTAATTATCAGTGTGTATGCCATTCATTATCAGTGTGAATTCGATTCATTATCAGCGTGAATGTGATTCATTATCAGTGTGAATTTGATTAATTATCAATGTGAATTCGATTCATTATCAGTGTGAATGTGATTTAATATCAGTGTGAATGTGATTCAATATCAGCGTGAATTTGATTAATTATCAGTGTGAATGTGATTTAATATCAGTGTGAACATCATTCATTATCCACGTGAATTTGATTCATTATTAATGTGAATTTGATTCTTTATCAGCGTGAATGTGATTCATCATCAGTGTGAATGTTATTCATTTATCAGTGTGAATCTGATTCATTATCAGTGTGAATGTGATTCAATATCAGCCTGAATTCGATTCTTTGTCAGTGTGAATGCAATTCAATATCAGCGTGAATGTGATTCATTATCATCGTGAATTCGTTTCACTGTCAGTGTGTATGCGATTCATTATCAGCGTGAATATGATTCATTATCAACGTGAACGTGATCCATCATCAGCGTGAATTTGATTCATTGTTAGCATGAATTCGATTCATTATCAGTGTGAATTCGATTTAATGTCAATGTGAATGTGATTCATTATCAGCGTGAATGTGATTCATTATCAGTGTGAATTCGATTAATTATCAATGTGAATTCGATTAATTATCAATGTGAATTCGATTCATTATCAGTGTGAATGTGATTCAATATCAGTGTGAATGTGATTCAATATCAGTGTGAATGTGATTCATTATCAGTGTGAATTCCATTCATTGTCAGTGTGAATTCCATTCATTATCAGTGTGAATTCGATTCATTATCAATGTGAATTCGATTCATTATCAGTGTGAATGTGATTCAATATCAGTGTGAATGTGATTCAATATCAGTGTGAATGTGATTCATTATCAGTGGGAATTCCATTCATTGTCAGTGTGAATGTGATTAATTATTAGCATGAATTTGATTCATTATCAGTGTGAATGTGATTCATTATCAGCATGAATTCCATTCATTGTCAGTGTGAATGTGATTCATGATCAGTTTGAATGTGAATCATTATCAGCTTGAATTTGATTCATTATCAGCGCGAATATGATTCATTATCAGTGTGAATTCGATTCATTATCAATGTGAATTCGATTCATTATCAGTGTGAATGTGATTCAATATCAGTGTGAATGTGATTCATTATCCGCGTGAATTCGATTCATCATCAATGTGAGTGTGATTCATTGTTAGCGTGAATGTGATTCATTGTCAGCGTGAATGTGATTCATTATCAGCATGAATGTGATTAATTGTCAGTGTGAATGTGATTCATTGTCAGCGTTAATGCGATTCATGATCAGTGTGAATGTGAATCATTATCAGCTTGATTTTGATTCAATATCAGCGTGAATGTGATTCATTATCTGTGTGAGTTCGATTCATTATCTATGTGAATTTGATTCATTAACGGTGTGAATGTGATTCATTATCAGTGTGAATGTGATTCATTATCAGTGTGAATTTGATTCATTATCAGTGTGAATGTGATTCATTAGCAGCCTGAATAGGATTAATTATCAGCGTGAATATGATTCATTATCAGCATGAATGTGATTCATTGTCAGTGTTAATGCGATTCATTACCAGAGTGAATTTGATTAATTATCAGTGTGAATGTGATTAATTGTCAGCGTGAATGTGATTCATTATCAGCGTGAATGTGATTGTCAGTGTGAATTTGATTCATTATCAGCGTGAATTTGATTCATTGTCAGCGTGAATGTGATTCATTATCAGCATGAATGTGATTCATTATCAGTGTGAATTCGATTCAGTATCAATGTGAATTCGATTCATTATCAGTGTGAATGTGATTCAATATCAGTGTGAATGTGATTCATTATCAGTGTGAATGTGATTCATTATCCGCGTGAATTCGATTCATCATCAATGTGAGTGTAATTCATTGTTAGCGTGAATGTGATTCATTGTCAGCGTGAATGTGAATCATTATCAGCTTGAATTTGATTCATTATCAGTGTGAATGTGATTATTTATCAGTGTGAATTCGATTCATTATAAATGTGAATTCGATTTATTGTCAGTGTGAATGTGATTCAATATCAGTGTGAATGTGATTCAATATCAGTGTGAATGTGATTTATTGTCAGTGTGAATGTGATTCATTGTCAGCGTTAATGCGATTCATGATCAGTGTGAATGTGAATGATTATCAGCTTGATTTTGATTCATTATCAGCGTGAATGTGATTCATTATCTGTGTGAATTCGATTCATTATCAATGTGAATTTGATTCATTAACAGTGTGAATGTGATTCAATATAAGTGTGAATGTGATTCAATATCAGTGTGAATGTGATTCATTATCAGTGTGAATTTGATTCATTATCAATGTGAATTCGATTCATTATCAGTGTGAATGTGATTCAATATCAGTGTGAATGTGATTCAATATCAGTGTGAATGTGATTCATTATCAGTGTGAATTCCATTCATTGTCAGTGTGAATGTGATTAATTATTAGCATGAATTTGATTCATTATCAGTGTGAATGTGATTCATTATCAGCATGAATTCCATTCATTGTCAGTGTGAATGTGATTCATGATCAGTTTGAATGTGAATCATTATCAGCTTGAATTTGATTCATTATCAGCGCGAATATGATTCATTATCAGTGTGAATTCGATTCATTATCAATGTGAATTCGATTCATTATCAGTGTGAATGTGATTCAATATCAGTGTGAATGTGATTCATTATCCGCGTGAATTCGATTCATCATCAATGTGAGTGTGATTCATTGTTAGCGTGAATGTGATTAATTGTCAGTGTGAATGTGATTCATTGTCAGCGTTAATGCGATTCATGATCAGTGCGAATGTGAATCATTATCAGCTTGATTTTGATTCAATATCAGCGTGAATGTGATTCATTATCTGTGTGAATTCGATTCATTATCTATGTGAATTTGATTCATTAACGGTGTGAATGTGATTCATTATCAGTGTGAATGTGATTCATTATCAGTGTGAATTTGATTCATTATCAGTGTGAATGTGATTCATTAGCAGCCTGAATAGGATTAATTATCAGCGTGAATATGATTCATTATCAGCATGAATGTGATTCATTGTCAGTGTTAATGCGATTCATTACCAGAGTGAATTTGATTAATTATCAGTGTGAATGTGATTAATTGTCAGCGTGAATGTGATTCATTATCAGCGTGAATGTGATTGTCAGTGTGAATTTGATTCATTATCAGCGTGAATTTGATTCATTGTCAGCGTGAATGTGATTCATTATCAGCATGAATGTGATTCATTATCAGTGTGAATTCGATTCATTATCAATGTGAATTCGATTCATTATCAGTGTGAATGTGATTCAATATCAGTGTGAATGTGATTCATTATCAGTGTGAATGTGATTCATTATCCGCGTGAATTCGATTCATCATCAATGTGAGTGTAATTCATTGTTAGCGTGAATGTGATTCATTGTCAGCGTGAATGTGAATCATTATCAGCTTGAATTTGATTCATTATCAGTGTGAATGTGATTATTTATCAGTGTGAATTCGATTCATTATAAATGTGAATTCGATTTATTGTCAGTGTGAATGTGATTCAATATCAGTGTGAATGTGATTCAATATCAGTGTGAATGTGATTTATTGTCAGTGTGAATGTGATTCATTGTCAGCGTTAATGCGATTCATGATCAGTGTGAATGTGAATGATTATCAGCTTGATTTTGATTCATTATCAGCGTGAATGTGATTCATTATCTGTGTGAATTCGATTCTTTATCAATGTGAATTTGATTCATTAACAGTGTGAATGTGATTCAATATCAGTGTGAATGTGATTCAATATCAGTGTGAATGTGATTCATTATCAGTGTGAATTTGATTCATTATCAGTGTGAACGTGATTCATTAGCAGCCTGAATATGATTCATTATCAGCGTGAATGTGATTCATTATCAGTGTGAATGTGATTCATTATCAGCATGAATGTGATTCATTATCAGTGTTAATGCGATTCATTATCAGAGTGAATGTGATTCATTATCAGCGTGAATTTGATTAATTATCAGTGTGAATGTGATTAATTGTCAGCGTGAATGTGATTCATTATCAGCGTGAATGTGATTGTCAGTGTGAATTTGATTCATTATCAGCGTGAATTTGATTCATTGTCAGCGTGAATGTGATTCATTATCAGCGTGAATGTGATTCATTTTCAGTGTGAATTCGATTCATTATCAATGTGAATTCGATTCATTATCAGTGTGAATGTGATTCAATATCAGTGTGAATGTGATTCATTATCAGTGTGAATGTGATTCATTATCAGCGTGAATTCGATTCATCATCAATGTGAGTGTGATTGATTGTTAGCGTGAATGTGATTCATTATCAGCGTGAATGTAATTATTTATCAGTGTGAATTCGATTCATTATCAATGTGAATTCGATTCATTGTCAGTGTGAATGTGATTCAATATCAGTGTGAATGTGATTCAATATCAGTGTGAATGTGATTCATTATCAATGTGAATTTGATTCATTATCAGTATGAATATAATTCATTATCAGTGTGAATTCCATTCATTGTCAGTGTGAATGTGATTAATTATTAGCATGAATTCGATTCATGATCAGTGTGAATGTGATTCATTATCAGCGTGAATTCGATTCATTATCAATGTGAATTTGATTCATTATCAGTGTGAATGTGATTCAATATCAGTGTGAATGTGATTCATTATCAGTGTGAATGTGATTCATTATCTGCGTGAATTCGATTCATCATCAATGTGAGTGTGATTGATTGTTAGTGTGAATGTGATTAATTGTCAGCGTAAATGTGAATCATTATCAGCTTGAATTTGATTCATTATCAGCGTGAATGTGAATATTTATCAGTGTGAATTCGATTCATTATCAATGTGAATTCGATTCATTGTCAGTGTGAATGTGATTCAATATCAGTGTGAATGTGATTCAATATCAGTGTGAATGTGATTCATTATCAGTGTGAATTTGATTCATTATCAGTGTGAATATAATTCATTATCAGCGTAAATTGCATTCATTATCAGTGTGAATTTGATTCATTATCAGTGTGAATGTGATTCATTATCAATGTGAATTCGATTCATTATCAATGTGAATTCGATTCATTATCAGTGTGGATGTGATTCAATATCAGTGTCAATGTGATTCAATATCAGTGTGAATGTGATTCATTATCAGTGTGAATTCCATTCATTGTCAGTGTGAATTCCATTCATTATCAGTGTGAATTCGATTCATTATCAATGTGAATTCGATTCATTATCAGTGTGAATGTGATTCAATATCAGTGTGAATGTGATTCAATATCAGTGTGAATGTGATTCATTATCAGTGTGAATTCCATTCATTGTCAGTGTGAATGTGATTAATTATTAGCATGAATTCGATTCATGATCAGTGTGAGTTTGATTCATTGTCAGCGTGAATGTGATTCATTATCAGCGTGAATGTGATTCATTATCAGTGTGAATTCGATTCATTATCAATGTGAATTTGATTCATTATCAGTGTGAATGTGATTCAATATCAGTGTGAATGTGATTCAATATCAGTGTGATTGTGATTCATTATCAGTGTGAATTCCATTCATTGTCAGTGTGAATGTGATTAATTATTAGCATGAATTCGATTCATGATCAGTGTGAGTTTGATTCATTGTCAGCGTGAATGTGATTCATTATCAGCGTGAATGTGATTCATTATCAGTGTGAATTCGATTCATTATCAATGTGAATTTGATTCATTATCAGTGTGAATGTGATTCAATATCAGTGTGAATGTGATTCATTATCAGTGTGAATGTGATTCATTATCCGCGTGAATTTGATTCATCATCAATGTGAGTGTGATTGATTGTTAGCGTGAATGTGATTAATTGTCAGCGTGAATGTGAATCATTATCAGCTTGAATTTGATTCATTATCAGCGTGAATGTGATTATTTATCAGTGTGAATTCGATTCATTATCAATGTGAATTCGATTCATTATTAGCGTAAATTGCATTCATTATCAGTGTGAATTTGATTCATTATCAGTGTGAATGTGATTCATTATCAATGTGAATTCGATTCATTATCAATGTGAATTCGATTCATTATCAGTGTGAATGTGATTCAATATCAGTGTGAATGTGATTCATTATCAGTGTGAATTCCATTCATTGTCAGTGTGAATTCCATTCATTATCAGTGTGAATTCGATTCATTATCAATGTGAATTCGATTCAGTATCAGTGTGAATGTGATTCAATATCAGTGTGAATGTGATTCAGTATCAGTGTGAATGTGATTAATTATTAGCATGAATTCGATTCATGATCAGTGTGAATGTGATTCATTATCAGTTTGAATGTGATTCATGATCAGCGTGAATGTGATTGATTATCAGCCTGAATTTGATTCATTATCAGTGTGAATGTGATTCATTATCAGCATGAATTCCATTCATTGTCAGTGTGAATATGATTAATTATCAGCGTGAATATGATTCATGATCAGTGTGAATGTGATTCAATATCAGTGTGAATGTGATTCATTATCAGTGTGAATGTGATTCATTATCCGCGTGAATTCGATTCATCATCAATGTGAGTGTGATTCATTGTTAGCGTGAATGTGATTCATTGTCAGCGTGAATGTGATTCATTATCAGCATGAATGTGATTAATTGTCAGTGTGAATGTGATTCATTGTCAGCGTTAATGCGATTCATGATCAGTGTGAATGTGAATCATTATCAGCTTGAATTTGATTCATTATCAGCGTGAATGGGATTCATTATCTGTGTGAATTCGATTCATTATCAATGTGAATTTGATTCATTAACAGTGTGAATGTGATTCAATATCAGTGTGAATGTTATTCAATATCAGTGTGAATGTGATTCATTAGCAGCCTGAAAATGATTCATTTTCAGCGTGAATATGATTCATTATCAGCCTGAATGTGATTCATTATCAGCATGAATGTGATTCATTGTCAGTGTTAATGCGATTCATTATCAGAGTGAATGTGATTCATGATCAGCGTGAATTTGATTAATTTTCAGTGTGAATGTGATTAATTGTCAGTGTGAATGTGATTGTCAGTGTGAATGTGATTTATTGTCAGTGTTAATGCGATTCATTATCAGAGTGAATGTGATTCATCATCAGCGTGAATTTGATTCATTATCAGCGTGAATTTGATTCATTATCAGCGTGAATTTGATTCATTATCAGTGTGAATGTGATTCAATATCAGTGTGAATGTGATTCAATATCAGTGTGATTGTGATTCATTATCAGTGTGAATTCCATTCATTGTCAGTGTGAATGTGATTAATTATTAGCATGAATTCGATTCATGATCAGTGTGAGTTTGATTCATTGTCAGCGTGAATGTGATTCATTATCAGCGTGAATGTGATTCATTATCAGTGTGAATTCGATTCATTATCAATGTGAATTTGATTCATTATCAGTGTGAATGTGATTCAATATCAGTGTGAATGTGATTCATTATCAGTGTGAATGTGATTCATTATCCGCGTGAATTCGATTCATCATCAATGTGAGTGTGATTGATTGTTAGCGTGAATGTGATTAATTGTCAGCGTGAATGTGAATCATTATCAGCTTGAATTTGATTCATTATCAGCGTGAATGTGATTATTTATCAGTGTGAATTCAATTCATTATCAATGTGAATTCGATTCATTATTAGCGTAAATTGCATTCATTATCAGTGTGAATTTGATTCATTATCAGTGTGAATGTGATTCATTATCAATGTGAATTCGATTCATTATCAATGTGAATTCGATTCATTATCAGTGTGAATGTGATTCAATATCAGTGTGAATGTGATTCATTATCAGTGTGAATTCCATTCATTGTCAGTGTGAATTCCATTCATTATCAGTGTGAATTCGATTCATTATCAATGTGAATTCGATTCATTATCAGTGTGAATGTGATTCAATATCAGTGTGAATGTGATTCAATATCAGTGTGAATGTGATTAATTATTAGCATGAATTCGATTCATGATCAGTGTGAATGTGATTCATTATCAGTTTGAATGTGATTCATGATCAGCGTGAATGTGATTGATTATCAGCCTGAATTTGATTCATTATCAGTGTGAATGTGATTCATTATCAGCATGAATTCCATTCATTGTCAGTGTGAATATGATTAATTATCAGCGTGAATATGATTCATGATCAGTGTGAATGTGATTCATTATCAGTGTGAATGTGATTCATTATCCGCGTGAATTCGATTCATCATCAATGTGAGTGTGATTCATTGTTAGCGTGAATGTGATTCATTGTCAGCATGAATGTGATTCATTATCAGCATGAATGTGATTAATTGTCAGTGTGAATGTGATTCATTGTCAGCGTTAATGCGATTCATGATCAGTGTGAATGTGAATCATTATCAGCTTGAATTTGATTCATTGTCAGCGTGAATGGGATTCATTATCTGTGTGAATTCGATTCATTATCAATGTGAATTTGATTCATTAACAGTGTGAATGTGATTCAATATCAGTGTGAATGTTATTCAATATCAGTGTGAATGTGATTCATTATCAGTGTGAATTTGATTCATTATCAGTGTGAATGTGATTCATTAGCAGCCTGAAAATGATTCATTTTCAGCGTGAATATGATTCATTATCAGCCTGAATGTGATTCATTATCAGCATGAATGTGATTCATTGTCAGTGTTAATGCGATTCATTATCAGAGTGAATGTGATTCATGATCAGCCTGAATTTGATTAATTTTCAGTGTGAATGTGATTAATTGTCAGTGTGAATGTGATTGTCAGTGTGAATGTGATTTATTGTCAGTGTTAATGCGATTCATTATCAGAGTGAATGTGATTCATCATCAGCGTGAATTTGATTCATTATCAGCGTGAATTTGATTCATTATCAGCGTGAATGTGATTCATTATCAGCGTGAATGTGATTCATTATCAGCGTGAATTCGATTCATTATCAATGTGAATTCGATTCATTATCAGTGTGAATGTGATTCAATATCAATGTGAATTCGATTCATTATCAGTGTGAATGTGATTCAATATCAGTGTGAATGTGATTCATTGTTAGCGTGAATGTGATTCATTGTCAGCGTGAATGTGAATCATTATCAGCTTGAATTTGATTCATTATCAGCGTGAATGTGATTATTTATCAGTGTGAATTCGATTCATTATCAATGTGAATTCGATTCATTGTCAGTGTGAATGTGATTCATTATCAATGTGAATTTGATTCATTATCAGTGTGAATGTGATTCATTATCAGCCTGAATATGATTCATTATCAGCCTGAATATGATTCATTTTCAGCGTGAATATGATTCATTATCAGCGTGAATGTGATTCATTATCAGCATGAATGTGATTCATTTTCACTGTTAATGCGATTCATTATCAGAGTGAATGTGATTCATCATCAGCGTGAATTTGATTCATTATCAGTGTGAATGTGATTCATTATCAGTGTGAATATAATTCATTATCAGCGTAAATTCCATTCATTATCAGTGTGAATTTGATTCATTATCAGTGTGAATATGATTCATTATCAGCCTGAATATGATTCATTTTCAGTGTGAAAGTGATTCATTATCAGGATGAATGTGATTCATTATCCGCGTGAACGTGATCCATCATCAGCGTGAATTCGATTCATTATCAGCGTGAATGTGATTCATTATCAGTGTGAATTTGATTAATTATCAATGTGAATTCGATTCATTATCAGTGTGAATGTGATTTAATATCAGTGTGAATGTGATTCAATATCAGCGTGAATTTGATTAATTATCAGTGTGAATGTGATTTAATATCAGTGTGAACGTCATTCATTATCCACGTGAATTTGATTCATTATCAATGTGAATTTGATTCTTTATCAGCGTGAATGTGATTCATCATCAGTGTGAATGTTATTCATTTATCAGTGTGAATCTGATTCATTATCAGTGTGAATGTGATTCATTATCAGCCTGAATTCGATTCTTTGTCAGTGTGAATGCAATTCAATATCAGCGTGAATGTGATTCATTATCATCGTGAATTCGTTTCATTGTCAGTGTGTATGCGATTCATTATCAGCGTGAATATGATTCATTATCAACGTGAACGTGATCCATCATCAGCGTGAATTTGATTCATTGTTAGCATGAATTCGATTCATTATCAGTGTGAATTCGATTTAATGTCAATGTGAATGCGATTCATTATAAGCGTGAATGTGATTCATTATCAGTGTGAATTCGATTAATTATCAATGTGAATTCGATTAATTATCAATGTGAATTCGATTCATTATCAGTGTGAATGTGATTCAATATCAGTGTGAATGTGATTCAATATCAGTGTGAATGTGATTCATTATCAGTGTGAATTCCATTCATTGTCAGTGTGAATTCCATTCATTATCAGTGTGAATTCGATTCATTATCAATGTGAATTCGATTCATTATCAGTGTGAATGTGATTCAATATCAGTGTGAATGTGATTCAATATCAGTGTGAATGTGATTCATTATCAGTGTGAATTCCATTCATTGTCAGTGTGAATGTGATTAATTATTAGCATGAATTTGATTCATTATCAGTGTGAATGTGATTCAATATCAATGTGAATTCGATTCATTATCAGTGTGAATGTGATTCAATATCAGTGTGAATGTGATTCATTGTTAGCGTGAATGTGATTCATTGTCAGCGTGAATGTGAATCATTATCAGCTTGAATTTGATTCATTATCAGCGTGAATGTGATTATTTATCAGTGTGAATTCGATTCATTATCAATGTGAATTCGATTCATTGTCAGTGTGAATGTGATTCATTATCAATGTGAATTTGATTCATTATCAGTGTGAATGTGATTCATTATCAGCCTGAATATGATTCATTATCAGCCTGAATATGATTCATTTTCAGCGTGAATATGATTCATTATCAGCGTGAATGTGATTCATTATCAGCATGAATGTGATTCATTTTCACTGTTAATGCGATTCATTATCAGAGTGAATGTGATTCATCATCAGCGTGAATTTGATTCATTATCAGTGTGAATGTGATTCATTATCAGTGTGAATATAATTCATTATCAGCGTAAATTCCATTCATTATCAGTGTGAATTTGATTCATTATCAGTGTGAATATGATTCATTATCAGCCTGAATATGATTCATTTTCAGTGTGAAAGTGATTCATTATCAGGATGAATGTGATTCATTATCCGCGTGAACGTGATCCATCATCAGCGTGAATTCGATTCATTATCAGCGTGAATGTGATTCATTATCAGTGTGAATTTGATTAATTATCAATGTGAATTCGATTCATTATCAGTGTGAATGTGATTTAATATCAGTGTGAATGTGATTCAATATCAGCGTGAATTTGATTAATTATCAGTGTGAATGTGATTTAATATCAGTGTGAACGTCATTCATTATCCACGTGAATTTGATTCATTATCAATGTGAATTTGATTCTTTATCAGCGTGAATGTGATTCATCATCAGTGTGAATGTTATTCATTTATCAGTGTGAATCTGATTCATTATCAGTGTGAATGTGATTCATTATCAGCCTGAATTCGATTCTTTGTCAGTGTGAATGCAATTCAATATCAGCGTGAATGTGATTCATTATCATCGTGAATTCGTTTCATTGTCAGTGTGTATGCGATTCATTATCAGCGTGAATATGATTCATTATCAACGTGAACGTGATCCATCATCAGCGTGAATTTGATTCATTGTTAGCATGAATTCGATTCATTATCAGTGTGAATTCGATTTAATGTCAATGTGAATGCGATTCATTATAAGCGTGAATGTGATTCATTATCAGTGTGAATTCGATTAATTATCAATGTGAATTCGATTAATTATCAATGTGAATTCGATTCATTATCAGTGTGAATGTGATTCAATATCAGTGTGAATGTGATTCAATATCAGTGTGAATGTGATTCATTATCAGTGTGAATTCCATTCATTGTCAGTGTGAATTCCATTCATTATCAGTGTGAATTCGATTCATTATCAATGTGAATTCGATTCATTATCAGTGTGAATGTGATTCAATATCAGTGTGAATGTGATTCAATATCAGTGTGAATGTGATTCATTATCAGTGTGAATTCCATTCATTGTCAGTGTGAATGTGATTAATTATTAGCATGAATTTGATTCATTATCAGTGTGAATGTGATTCATTATCAGCATGAATTCCATTCATTGTCAGTGTGAATGTGATTAATCATTAGCGTGAATATGATTCATGATCAGTTTGAATGTGAATCATTATCAGCTTGAATTTGATTCATTATCAGCGCGAATATGATTCATTATCAGTGTGAATTCTATTAATTATCAATGTGAATTCGATTCATTATCAGTGTGAATGTGATTCAATATCAGTGTGAATGTGATTCATTATCCGCGTGAATTCGATTCATCATCAATGTGAGTGTGATTCATTGTTAGCGTGAATGTGATTCATTGTCAGCGTGAATGTGATTCATTATCAGCATGAATGTGATTAATTGTCAGTGTGAATGTGATTCATTGTCAGCGTTAATGCAATTCATGATCAGTGTGAATGTGAATCATTATCAGCTTGATTTTGATTCAATATCAGCGTGAATGTGATTCATTATCTGTGTGAATTCGATTCATTATCTATGTGAATTTGATTCATTAACGGTGTGAATGTGATTCATTATCAGTGTGAATGTGATTCATTATCAGTGTGAATTTGATTCATTATCAGTGTGAATGTGATTCATTAGCAGCCTGAATAGGATTAATTATCAGCGTGAATATGATTCATTATCAGCATGAATGTGATTCATTGTCAGTGTTAATGCGATTCATTACCAGAGTGAATTTGATTAATTATCAGTGTGAATGTGATTAATTGTCAGCGTGAATGTGATTCATTATCAGCGTGAATGTGATTGTCAGTGTGAATTTGATTCATTATCAGCGTGAATTTGATTCATTGTCAGCGTGAATGTGATTCATTATCAGCATGAATGTGATTCATTATCAGTGTGAATTCGATTCATTATCAATGTGAATTCGATTCATTATCAGTGTGAATGTGATTCAATATCAGTGTGAATGTGATTCATTATCAGTGTGAATGTGATTCATTATCCGCGTGAATTCGATTCATCATCAATGTGAGTGTAATTCATTGTTAGCGTGAATGTGATTCATTGTCAGCGTGAATGTGAATCATTATCAGCTTGAATTTGATTCATTATCAGTGTGAATGTGATTATTTATCAGTGTGAATTCGATTCATTATAAATGTGAATTCGATTTATTGTCAGTGTGAATGTGATTCAATATCAGTGTGAATGTGATTCAATATCAGTGTGAATGTGATTTATTGTCAGTGTGAATGTGATTCATTGTCAGCGTTAATGCGATTCATGATCAGTGTGAATGTGAATGATTATCAGCTTGATTTTGATTCATTATCAGCGTGAATGTGATTCATTATCTGTGTGAATTCGATTCATTATCAATGTGAATTTGATTCATTAACAGTGTGAATGTGATTCAATATCAGTGTGAATGTGATTCAATATCAGTGTGAATGTGATTCATTATCAGTGTGAATTTGATTCATTATCAGTGTGAACGTGATTCATTAGCAGCCTGAATATGATTCATTATCAGCGTGAATATGATTCATTATCAGTGTGAATGTGATTCATTATCAGCATGAATGTGATTCATTATCAGTGTTAATGCGATTCATTATCAGAGTGAATGTGATTCATTATCAGCGTGAATTTGATTAATTATCAGTGTGAATGTGATTAATTGTCAGCATGAATGTGATTCATTATCAGCGTGAATGTGATTGTCAGTGTGAATTTGATTCATTATCAGCGTGAATTTGATTCATTGTCAGCGTGAATGTGATTCATTATCAGCGTGAATGTGATTCATTTTCAGTGTGAATTCGATTCATTATCAATGTGAATTCAATTCATTATCAGTGTGAATGTGATTCAATATCAGTGTGAATGTGATTCATTATCAGTGTGAATGTGATTCATTATCAGCGTGAATTCGATTCATCATCAATGTGAGTGTGATTGATTGTTAGCGTGAATGTGATTCATTATCAGCGTGAATGTGATTATTTATCAGTGTGAATTCGATTCATTATCAATGTGAATTCGATTCATTGTCAGTGTGAATGTGATTCAATATCAGTGTGAATGTGATTCAATATCAGTGTGAATGTGATTCATTATCAGTGTGAATTTGATTCATTATCAGTATGAATATAATTCATTATCAGTGTGAATTCCATTCATTGTCAGTGTGAATGTGATTAATTATTAGCATGAATTCGATTCATGATCAGTGTGAATGTGATTCATTATCAGCGTGAATGTGATTCATTATAAGTGTGAATTCGATTCATTATCAATGTGAATTTGATTCATTATCAGCATGAATGTGATTAATTGTCAGTGTGAATGTGATTCATTGTCAGCGTTAATGCGATTCATGATCAGTGTGAATGTGAATCATTATCAGCTTGAATTTGATTCATTATCAGCGTGAATGGGATTCATTATCTGTGTGAATTCGATTCATTATCAATGTGAATTTGATTCATTAACAGTGTGAATGTGATTCAATATCAGTGTGAATGTTATTCAATATCAGTGTGAATGTGATTCATTATCAGTGTGAATTTGATTCATTATCAGTGTGAATGTGATTCATTAGCAGCCTGAAAATGATTCATTTTCAGCGTGAATATGATTCATTATCAGCCTGAATGTGATTCATTATCAGCATGAATGTGATTCATTGTCAGTGTTAATGCGATTCATTATCAGAGTGAATGTGATTCATGATCAGCGTGAATTTGATTAATTTTCAGTGTGAATGTGATTAATTGTCAGTGTGAATGTGATTGTCAGTGTGAATGTGATTTATTGTCAGTGTTAATGCGATTCATTATCAGAGTGAATGTGATTCATCATCAGCGTGAATTTGATTCATTATCAGCGTGAATTTGATTCATTATCAGCGTGAATTTGATTCATTATCAGTGTGAATGTGATTCAATATCAGTGTGAATGTGATTCAATATCAGTGTGAATGTGATTCATTATCAGTGTGAATTCCATTCATTGTCAGTGTGAATGTGATTAATTATTAGCATGAATTCGATTCATGATCAGTGTGAGTTTGATTCATTGTCAGCGTGAATGTGATTCATTATCAGCGTGAATGTGATTCATTATCAGTGTGAATTCGATTCATTATCAATGTGAATTTGATTCATTATCAGTGTGAATGTGATTCAATATCAGTGTGAATGTGATTCATTATCAGTGTGAATGTGATTCATTATCCGCGTGAATTCGATTCATCATCAATGTGAGTGTGATTGATTGTTAGCGTGAATGTGATTAATTGTCAGCGTGAATGTGAATCATTATCAGCTTGAATTTGATTCATTATCAGCGTGAATGTGATTATTTATCAGTGTGAATTCAATTCATTATCAATGTGAATTCGATTCATTATTAGCGTAAATTGCATTCATTATCAGTGTGAATTTGATTCATTATCAGTGTGAATGTGATTCATTATCAATGTGAATTCGATTCATTATCAATGTGAATTCGATTCATTATCAGTGTGAATGTGATTCAATATCAGTGTGAATGTGATTCATTATCAGTGTGAATTCCATTCATTGTCAGTGTGAATTCCATTCATTATCAGTGTGAATTCGATTCATTATCAATGTGAATTCGATTCATTATCAGTGTGAATGTGATTCAATATCAGTGTGAATGTGATTCAATATCAGTGTGAATGTGATTAATTATTAGCATGAATTCGATTCATGATCAGTGTGAATGTGATTCATTATCAGTTTGAATGTGATTCATGATCAGCGTGAATGTGATTGATTATCAGCCTGAATTTGATTCATTATCAGTGTGAATGTGATTCATTATCAGCATGAATTCCATTCATTGTCAGTGTGAATATGATTAATTATCAGCGTGAATATGATTCATGATCAGTGTGAATGTGATTCAATATCAGTGTGAATGTGATTCATTATCAGTGTGAATGTGATTCATTATCCGCGTGAATTCGATTCATCATCAATGTGAGTGTGATTCATTGTTAGCGTGAATGTGATTCATTGTCAGCATGAATGTGATTCATTATCAGCATGAATGTGATTAATTGTCAGTGTGAATGTGATTCATTGTCAGCGTTAATGCGATTCATGATCAGTGTGAATGTGAATTATTATCAGCTTGAATTTGATTCATTATCAGCGTGAATTCGATTCATCATCAATGTGAGTGTGATTCATTGTTAGCGTGAATGTGATTCATTGTCAGCATGAATGTGATTCATTATCAGCATGAATGTGATTAATTGTCAGTGTGAATGTGATTCATTGTCAGCGTTAATGCGATTCATGATCAGTGTGAATGTGAATCATTATCAGCTTGAATTTGATTCATTGTCAGCGTGAATGGGATTCATTATCTGTGTGAATTCGATTCATTATCAATGTGAATTTGATTCATTAACAGTGTGAATGTGATTCAATATCAGTGTGAATGTTATTCAATATCAGTGTGAATGTGATTCATTATCAGTGTGAATTTGATTCATTATCAGTGTGAATGTGATTCATTAGCAGCCTGAAAATGATTCATTTTCAGCGTGAATATGATTCATTATCAGCCTGAATGTGATTCATTATCAGCATGAATGTGATTCATTGTCAGTGTTAATGCGATTCATTATCAGAGTGAATGTGATTCATGATCAGCCTGAATTTGATTAATTTTCAGTGTGAATGTGATTAATTGTCAGTGTGAATGTGATTGTCAGTGTGAATGTGATTTATTGTCAGTGTTAATGCGATTCATTATCAGAGTGAATGTGATTCATCATCAGCGTGAATTTGATTCATTATCAGCGTGAATTTGATTCATTATCAGCGTGAATGTGATTCATTATCAGCGTGAATGTGATTCATTATCAGCGTGAATTCGATTCATTATCAATGTGAATTCGATTCATTATCAGTGTGAATGTGATTCAATATCAATGTGAATTCGATTCATTATCAGTGTGAATGTGATTCAATATCAGTGTGAATGTGATTCATTGTTAGCGTGAATGTGATTCATTGTCAGCGTGAATGTGAATCATTATCAGCTTGAATTTGATTCATTATCAGCGTGAATGTGATTATTTATCAGTGTGAATTCGATTCATTATCAATGTGAATTCGATTCATTGTCAGTGTGAATGTGATTCATTATCAATGTGAATTTGATTCATTATCAGTGTGAATGTGATTCATTATCAGCCTGAATATGATTCATTATCAGCCTGAATATGATTCATTTTCAGCGTGAATATGATTCATTATCAGCGTGAATGTGATTCATTATCAGCATGAATGTGATTCATTTTCACTGTTAATGCGATTCATTATCAGAGTGAATGTGATTCATCATCAGCGTGAATTTGATTCATTATCAGTGTGAATGTGATTCATTATCAGTGTGAATATAATTCATTATCAGCGTAAATTCCATTCATTATCAGTGTGAATTTGATTCATTATCAGTGTGAATATGATTCATTATCAGCCTGAATATGATTCATTTTCAGTGTGAAAGTGATTCATTATCAGGATGAATGTGATTCATTATCCGCGTGAACGTGATCCATCATCAGCGTGAATTCGATTCATTATCAGCGTGAATGTGATTCATTATCAGTGTGAATTTGATTAATTATCAATGTGAATTCGATTCATTATCAGTGTGAATGTGATTTAATATCAGTGTGAATGTGATTCAATATCAGCGTGAATTTGATTAATTATCAGTGTGAATGTGATTTAATATCAGTGTGAACGTCATTCATTATCCACGTGAATTTGATTCATTATCAATGTGAATTTGATTCTTTATCAGCGTGAATGTGATTCATCATCAGTGTGAATGTTATTCATTTATCAGTGTGAATCTGATTCATTATCAGTGTGAATGTGATTCATTATCAGCCTGAATTCGATTCTTTGTCAGTGTGAATGCAATTCAATATCAGCGTGAATGTGATTCATTATCATCGTGAATTCGTTTCATTGTCAGTGTGTATGCGATTCATTATCAGCGTGAATATGATTCATTATCAACGTGAACGTGATCCATCATCAGCGTGAATTTGATTCATTGTTAGCATGAATTCGATTCATTATCAGTGTGAATTCGATTTAATGTCAATGTGAATGCGATTCATTATAAGCGTGAATGTGATTCATTATCAGTGTGAATTCGATTAATTATCAATGTGAATTCGATTAATTATCAATGTGAATTCGATTCATTATCAGTGTGAATGTGATTCAATATCAGTGTGAATGTGATTCAATATCAGTGTGAATGTGATTCATTATCAGTGTGAATTCCATTCATTGTCAGTGTGAATTCCATTCATTATCAGTGTGAATTCGATTCATTATCAATGTGAATTCGATTCATTATCAGTGTGAATGTGATTCAATATCAGTGTGAATGTGATTCAATATCAGTGTGAATGTGATTCATTATCAGTGTGAATTCCATTCATTGTCAGTGTGAATGTGATTAATTATTAGCATGAATTTGATTCATTATCAGTGTGAATGTGATTCATTATCAGCATGAATTCCATTCATTGTCAGTGTGAATGTGATTAATCATTAGCGTGAATATGATTCATGATCAGTTTGAATGTGAATCATTATCAGCTTGAATTTGATTCATTATCAGCGCGAATATGATTCATTATCAGTGTGAATTCTATTAATTATCAATGTGAATTCGATTCATTATCAGTGTGAATGTGATTCAATATCAGTGTGAATGTGATTCATTATCCGCGTGAATTCGATTCATCATCAATGTGAGTGTGATTCATTGTTAGCGTGAATGTGATTCATTGTCAGCGTGAATGTGATTCATTATCAGCATGAATGTGATTAATTGTCAGTGTGAATGTGATTCATTGTCAGCGTTAATGCAATTCATGATCAGTGTGAATGTGAATCATTATCAGCTTGATTTTGATTCAATATCAGCGTGAATGTGATTCATTATCTGTGTGAATTCGATTCATTATCTATGTGAATTTGATTCATTAACGGTGTGAATGTGATTCATTATCAGTGTGAATGTGATTCATTATCAGTGTGAATTTGATTCATTATCAGTGTGAATGTGATTCATTAGCAGCCTGAATAGGATTAATTATCAGCGTGAATATGATTCATTATCAGCATGAATGTGATTCATTGTCAGTGTTAATGCGATTCATTACCAGAGTGAATTTGATTAATTATCAGTGTGAATGTGATTAATTGTCAGCGTGAATGTGATTCATTATCAGCGTGAATGTGATTGTCAGTGTGAATTTGATTCATTATCAGCGTGAATTTGATTCATTGTCAGCGTGAATGTGATTCATTATCAGCATGAATGTGATTCATTATCAGTGTGAATTCGATTCATTATCAATGTGAATTCGATTCATTATCAGTGTGAATGTGATTCAATATCAGTGTGAATGTGATTCATTATCAGTGTGAATGTGATTCATTATCCGCGTGAATTCGATTCATCATCAATGTGAGTGTAATTCATTGTTAGCGTGAATGTGATTCATTGTCAGCGTGAATGTGAATCATTATCAGCTTGAATTTGATTCATTATCAGTGTGAATGTGATTATTTATCAGTGTGAATTCGATTCATTATAAATGTGAATTCGATTTATTGTCAGTGTGAATGTGATTCAATATCAGTGTGAATGTGATTCAATATCAGTGTGAATGTGATTTATTGTCAGTGTGAATGTGATTCATTGTCAGCGTTAATGCGATTCATGATCAGTGTGAATGTGAATGATTATCAGCTTGATTTTGATTCATTATCAGCGTGAATGTGATTCATTATCTGTGTGAATTCGATTCATTATCAATGTGAATTTGATTCATTAACAGTGTGAATGTGATTCAATATCAGTGTGAATGTGATTCAATATCAGTGTGAATGTGATTCATTATCAGTGTGAATTTGATTCATTATCAGTGTGAACGTGATTCATTAGCAGCCTGAATATGATTCATTATCAGCGTGAATATGATTCATTATCAGTGTGAATGTGATTCATTATCAGCATGAATGTGATTCATTATCAGTGTTAATGCGATTCATTATCAGAGTGAATGTGATTCATTATCAGCGTGAATTTGATTAATTATCAGTGTGAATGTGATTAATTGTCAGCATGAATGTGATTCATTATCAGCGTGAATGTGATTGTCAGTGTGAATTTGATTCATTATCAGCGTGAATTTGATTCATTGTCAGCGTGAATGTGATTCATTATCAGCGTGAATGTGATTCATTTTCAGTGTGAATTCGATTCATTATCAATGTGAATTCAATTCATTATCAGTGTGAATGTGATTCAATATCAGTGTGAATGTGATTCATTATCAGTGTGAATGTGATTCATTATCAGCGTGAATTCGATTCATCATCAATGTGAGTGTGATTGATTGTTAGCGTGAATGTGATTCATTATCAGCGTGAATGTGATTATTTATCAGTGTGAATTCGATTCATTATCAATGTGAATTCGATTCATTGTCAGTGTGAATGTGATTCAATATCAGTGTGAATGTGATTCAATATCAGTGTGAATGTGATTCATTATCAGTGTGAATTTGATTCATTATCAGTATGAATATAATTCATTATCAGTGTGAATTCCATTCATTGTCAGTGTGAATGTGATTAATTATTAGCATGAATTCGATTCATGATCAGTGTGAATGTGATTCATTATCAGCGTGAATGTGATTCATTATCAGTGTGAATTCGATTCATTATCAATGTGAATTTGATTCATTATCAGCATGAATGTGATTAATTGTCAGTGTGAATGTGATTCATTGTCAGCGTTAATGCGATTCATGATCAGTGTGAATGTGAATCATTATCAGCTTGAATTTGATTCATTATCAGCGTGAATGGGATTCATTATCTGTGTGAATTCGATTCATTATCAATGTGAATTTGATTCATTAACAGTGTGAATGTGATTCAATATCAGTGTGAATGTTATTCAATATCAGTGTGAATGTGATTCATTATCAGTGTGAATTTGATTCATTATCAGTGTGAATGTGATTCATTAGCAGCCTGAAAATGATTCATTTTCAGCGTGAATATGATTCATTATCAGCCTGAATGTGATTCATTATCAGCATGAATGTGATTCATTGTCAGTGTTAATGCGATTCATTATCAGAGTGAATGTGATTCATGATCAGCGTGAATTTGATTAATTTTCAGTGTGAATGTGATTAATTGTCAGTGTGAATGTGATTGTCAGTGTGAATGTGATTTATTGTCAGTGTTAATGCGATTCATTATCAGAGTGAATGTGATTCATCATCAGCGTGAATTTGATTCATTATCAGCGTGAATTTGATTCATTATCAGCGTGAATTTGATTCATTATCAGTGTGAATGTGATTCAATATCAGTGTGAATGTGATTCAATATCAGTGTGAATGTGATTCATTATCAGTGTGAATTCCATTCATTGTCAGTGTGAATGTGATTAATTATTAGCATGAATTCGATTCATGATCAGTGTGAGTTTGATTCATTGTCAGCGTGAATGTGATTCATTATCAGCGTGAATGTGATTCATTATCAGTGTGAATTCGATTCATTATCAATGTGAATTTGATTCATTATCAGTGTGAATGTGATTCAATATCAGTGTGAATGTGATTCATTATCAGTGTGAATGTGATTCATTATCCGCGTGAATTCGATTCATCATCAATGTGAGTGTGATTGATTGTTAGCGTGAATGTGATTAATTGTCAGCGTGAATGTGAATCATTATCAGCTTGAATTTGATTCATTATCAGCGTGAATGTGATTATTTATCAGTGTGAATTCAATTCATTATCAATGTGAATTCGATTCATTATTAGCGTAAATTGCATTCATTATCAGTGTGAATTTGATTCATTATCAGTGTGAATGTGATTCATTATCAATGTGAATTCGATTCATTATCAATGTGAATTCGATTCATTATCAGTGTGAATGTGATTCAATATCAGTGTGAATGTGATTCATTATCAGTGTGAATTCCATTCATTGTCAGTGTGAATTCCATTCATTATCAGTGTGAATTCGATTCATTATCAATGTGAATTCGATTCATTATCAGTGTGAATGTGATTCAATATCAGTGTGAATGTGATTCAATATCAGTGTGAATGTGATTAATTATTAGCATGAATTCGATTCATGATCAGTGTGAATGTGATTCATTATCAGTTTGAATGTGATTCATGATCAGCGTGAATGTGATTGATTATCAGCCTGAATTTGATTCATTATCAGTGTGAATGTGATTCATTATCAGCATGAATTCCATTCATTGTCAGTGTGAATATGATTAATTATCAGCGTGAATATGATTCATGATCAGTGTGAATGTGATTCAATATCAGTGTGAATGTGATTCATTATCAGTGTGAATGTGATTCATTATCCGCGTGAATTCGATTCATCATCAATGTGAGTGTGATTCATTGTTAGCGTGAATGTGATTCATTGTCAGCATGAATGTGATTCATTATCAGCATGAATGTGATTAATTGTCAGTGTGAATGTGATTCATTGTCAGCGTTAATGCGATTCATGATCAGTGTGAATGTGAATTATTATCAGCTTGAATTTGATTCATTATCAGCGTGAATGCGATTCATTATCTGTGTGAATTCGATTCATTATCAATGTGAATTTGATTCATTAACAGTGTGAATGTGATTCAATATCAGTGTGAATGTTATTCAATATCAGTGTGAATGTGATTCATTATCAGTGTGAATTTGATTCATCAGTGTGAATGTGATTCATTAGCAGCCTGAAAATGATTCATTTTCAGCGTGAATATGATTCATTATCAGCCTGAATGTGATTCATTATCAGCATGAATGTGATTCATTGTCAGTGTTAATGCGATTCATTATCAGAGTGAATGTGATTCATGATCAGCGTGAATTTGATTAATTTTCAGTGTGAATGTGATTAATTGTCAGTGTGAATGTGATTGTCAGTGTGAATGTGATTTATTGTCAGTGTTAATGCGATTCATTATCAGAGTGAATGTGATTCATCATCAGCGTGAATTTGATTCATTATCAGCGTGAATTTGATTCATTATCAGCGTGAATTTGATTCATTATCAGTGTGAATGTGATTCAATATCAGTGTGAATGTGATTCAATATCAGTGTGATTGTGATTCATTATCAGTGTGAATTCCATTCATTGTCAGTGTGAATGTGATTAATTATTAGCATGAATTCGATTCATGATCAGTGTGAGTTTGATTCATTGTCAGCGTGAATGTGATTCATTATCAGCGTGAATGTGATTCATTATCAGTGTGAATTCGATTCATTATCAATGTGAATTTGATTCATTATCAGTGTGAATGTGATTCAATATCAGTGTGAATGTGATTCATTATCAGTGTGAATGTGATTCATTATCCGCGTGAATTCGATTCATCATCAATGTGAGTGTGATTGATTGTTAGCGTGAATGTGATTAATTGTCAGCGTGAATGTGAATCATTATCAGCTTGAATTTGATTCATTATCAGCGTGAATGTGATTATTTATCAGTGTGAATTCAATTCATTATCAATGTGAATTCGATTCATTATTAGCGTAAATTGCATTCATTATCAGTGTGAATTTGATTCATTATCAGTGTGAATGTGATTCATTATCAATGTGAATTCGATTCATTATCAATGTGAATTCGATTCATTATCAGTGTGAATGTGATTCAATATCAGTGTGAATGTGATTCATTATCAGTGTGAATTCCATTAATTGTCAGTGTGAATTCCATTCATTATCAGTGTGAATTCGATTCATTATCAATGTGAATTCGATTCATTATCAGTGTGAATGTGATTCAATATCAGTGTGAATGTGATTCAATATCAGTGTGAATGTGATTAATTATTAGCATGAATTCGATTCATGATCAGTGTGAATGTGATTCATTGTCAGCGTGAATGTGATTCATTATCAGCGTGAATGTGATTCATTATCAGTGTGAATTCGATTCATTATCAATGTGAATTTGATTCATTATCAGTGTGAATGTGATTCAATATCAGTGTGAATGTGATTCATTATCAGTGTGAATGTGATTCATTATCCGCGTGAATTCGATTCATCATCAATGTGAGTGTGATTGATTGTTAGCGTGAATGTGATTAATTGTCAGCGTGAATGTGAATCATTATCAGCTTGAATTTGATTCATTATCAGCGTGAATGTGATTATTTATCAGTGTGAATTCAATTCATTATCAATGTGAATTCGATTCATTATTAGCGTAAATTGCATTCATTATCAGTGTGAATTTGATTCATTATCAGTGTGAATGTGATTCATTATCAATGTGAATTCGATTCATTATCAATGTGAATTCGATTCATTATCAGTGTGAATGTGATTCAATATCAGTGTGAATGTGATTCATTATCAGTGTGAATTCCATTCATTGTCAGTGTGAATTCCATTCATTATCAGTGTGAATTCGATTCATTATCAATGTGAATTCGATTCATTATCAGTGTGAATGTGATTCAATATCAGTGTGAATGTGATTCAATATCAGTGTGAATGTGATTAATTATTAGCATGAATTCGATTCATGATCAGTGTGAATGTGATTCATTATCAGTTTGAATGTGATTCATGATCAGCGTGAATGTGATTGATTATCAGCCTGAATTTGATTCATTATCAGTGTGAATGTGATTCATTATCAGCATGAATTCCATTCATTGTCAGTGTGAATATGATTAATTATCAGCGTGAATATGATTCATGATCAGTGTGAATGTGATTCAATATCAGTGTGAATGTGATTCATTATCAGTGTGAATGTGATTCATTATCCGCGTGAATTCGATTCATCATCAATGTGAGTGTGATTCATTGTTAGCGTGAATGTGATTCATTGTCAGCATGAATGTGATTCATTATCAGCATGAATGTGATTAATTGTCATTGTGAATGTGATTCATTGTCAGCGTTAATGCGATTCATGATCAGTGTGAATGTGAATCATTATCAGCTTGAATTTGATTCATTATCAGCGTGAATGCGATTCATTATCTGTGTGAATTCGATTCATTATCAATGTGAATTTGATTCATTAACAGTGTGAATGTGATTCAATATCAGTGTGAATGTTATTCAATATCAGTGTGAATGTGATTCATTATCAGTGTGAATTTGATTCATTATCAGTGTGAATGTGATTCATTAGCAGCCTGAAAATGATTCATTTTCAGCGTGAATATGATTCATTATCAGCCTGAATGTGATTCATTATCAGCATGAATGTGATTCATTGTCAGTGTTAATGCGATTCATTATCAAAGTGAATGTGATTCATGATCAGCGTGAATTTGATTAATTTTCAGTGTGAATGTGATTAATTGTCAGTGTGAATGTGATTGTCAGTGTGAATGTGATTTATTGTCAGTGTTAATGCGATTCATTATCAGAGTGAATGTGATTCATCATCAGCGTGAATTTGATTCATTATCAGCGTGAATTTGATTCATTATCAGCGTGAATGTGATTCATTATCAGCGTGAATGTGATTCATTATCAGCGTGAATTCGATTCATTATCAATGTGAATTCGATTCATTATCAGTGTGAATGTGATTCAATATCAATGTGAATTCGATTCATTATCAGTGTGAATGTGATTCAATATCAGTGTGAATGTGATTCATTGTTAGCGTGAATGTGATTCATTGTCAGCGTGAATGTGAATCATTATCAGCTTGAATTTGATTCATTATCAGCGTGAATGTGATTATTTATCAGTGTGAATTCGATTCATTATCAATGTGAATTCGATTCATTGTCAGTGTGAATGTGATTCATTATCAATGTGAATTTGATTCATTATCAGTGTGAATGTGATTCATTATCAGCCTGAATATGATTCATTATCAGCCTGAATATGATTCATTTTCAGCGTGAATATGATTCATTATCAGCGTGAATGTGATTCATTATCAGCATGAATGTGATTCATTTTCACTGTTAACGCGATTCATTATCAGAGTGAATGTGATTCATCATCAGCGTGAATTTGATTCATTATCAGTGTGAATGTGATTCATTATCAGTGTGAATATAATTCATTATCAGCGTAAATTCCATTCATTATCAGTGTATATTTGATTCATTATCAGTGTGAATATGATTCATTATCAGCCTGAATATGATTCATTTTCAGTGTGAAAGTGATTCATTATCAGGATGAATGTGATTCATTATCCGCGTGAACGTGATCCATCATCAGCGTGAATTCGATTCATTATCAGCGTGAATGTGATTCATTATCAGTGTGAATTTGATTAATTATCAATGTGAATTCGATTCATTATCAGTGTGAATGTGATTTAATATCAGTGTGAATGTGATTCAATATCAGCGTGAATTTGATTAATTATCAGTGTGAATGTGATTTAATATCAGTGTGAACGTCATTCATTATCCACGTGAATTTGATTCATTATCAATGTGAATTTGATTCTTTATCAGCGTGAATGTGATTCATCATCAGTGTGAATGTTATTCATTATCAGCCTGAATTCGATTCTTTGTCAGTGTGAATGCAATTCAATATCAGCGTGAATGTGATTCATTATCATCGTGAATTCGTTTCATTGTCAGTGTGTATGCGATTCATTATCAGCGTGAATATGATTCATTATCAACGTGAACGTGATCCATCATCAGCGTGAATTTGATTCATTGTTAGCATGAATTCGATTCATTATCAGTGTGAATTCGATTTAATGTCAATGTGAATGCGATTCATTATCAGCGTGAATGTGATTCATTATCAGTGTGAATTCGATTAATTATCAATGTGAATTCGATTAATTATCAATGTGAATTCGATTCATTATCAGTGTGAATGTGATTCAATATCAGTGTGAATGTGATTCAATATCAGTGTGAATGTGATTCATTATCAGTGTGAATTCCATTCATTGTCAGTGTGAATTCCATTCATTATCAGTGTGAATTCGATTCATTATCAATGTGAATTCGATTCATTATCAGTGTGAATGTGATTCAATATCAGTGTGAATGTGATTCAATATCAGTGTGAATGTGATTCATTATCAGTGTGAATTCCATTCATTGTCAGTGTGAATGTGATTAATTATTAGCATGAATTTGATTCATTATCAGTGTGAATGTGATTCATTATCAGCATGAATTCCATTCATTGTCAGTGTGAATGTGATTAATTATTAGCGTGAATATGATTCATGATCAGTTTGAATGTGAATCATTATCAGCTTGAATTTGATTCATTATCAGCGCGAATATGATTCATTATCAGTGTGAATTCTATTCATTATCAATGTGAATTCGATTCATTATCAGTGTGAATGTGATTCAATATCAGTGTGAATGTGATTCATTATCCGCGTGAATTCGATTCATCATCAATGTGAGTGTGATTCATTGTTAGCGTGAATGTGATTCATTGTCAGCGTGAATGTGATTCATTATCAGCATGAATGTGATTAATTGTCAGTGTGAATGTGATTCATTGTCAGCGTTAATGCAATTCATGATCAGTGTGAATGTGATTCATTGTCAGCGTTAATGCAATTCATGATCAGTGTGAATGTGATTCATTATCAGCATTATTTTGATTCAATATCAGCGTGAATGTGATTCATTATCTGTGTGAATTCGATTCATTATCTATGTGAATTTGATTCATTAACGGTGTGAATGTGATTCATTATCAGTGTGAATGTGATTCATTATCAGTGTGAATTTGATTCATTATCAGTGTGAATGTGATTCATTAGCAGCCTGAATAGGATTAATTATCAGCGTGAATATGATTCATTATCAGCATGAATGTGATTCATTGTCAGTGTTAATGCGATTCATTACCAGAGTGAATTTGATTAATTATCAGTGTGAATGTGATTAATTGTCAGCGTGAATGTGATTCATTATCAGCGTGAATGTGATTGTCAGTGTGAATTTGATTCATTATCAGCGTGAATTTGATTCATTGTCAGCGTGAATGTGATTCATTATCAGCATGAATGTGATTCATTATCAGTGTGAATTCGATTCATTATCAATGTGAATTCGATTCATTATCAGTGTGAATGTGATTCAATATCAGTGTGAATGTGATTCATTATCAGTGTGAATGTGATTCATTATCCGCGTGAATTCGATTCATCATCAATGTGAGTGTAATTAATTGTTAGCGTGAATGTGATTCATTGTCAGCGTGAATGTGAATCATTATCAGCTTGAATTTGATTCATTATCAGTGTGAATGTGATTATTTATCAGTGTGAATTCGATTCATTATAAATGTGAATTCGATTTATTGTCAGTGTGAATGTGATTCAATATCAGTGTGAATGTGATTCAATATCAGTGTGAATGTGATTTATTGTCAGTGTGAATGTGATTCATTGTCAGCGTTAATGCGATTCATGATCAGTGTGAATGTGAATGATTATCAGCTTGATTTTGATTCATTATCAGCGTGAATGTGATTCATTATCTGTGTGAATTCGATTCATTATCAATGTGAATTTGATTCATTAACAGTGTGAATGTGATTCAATATCAGTGTGAATGTGATTCAATATCAGTGTGAATGTGATTCATTATCAGTGTGAATTTGATTCATTATCAGTGTGAACGTGATTCATTAGCAGCCTGAATATGATTCATTATCAGCGTGAATATGATTCATTATCAGTGTGAATGTGATTCATTATCAGCATGAATGTGATTCATTATCAGTGTTAATGCGATTCATTATCAGAGTGAATGTGATTCATTATCAGCGTGAATTTGATTAATTATCAGTGTGAATGTGATTAATTGTCAGCATGAATGTGATTCATTATCAGCGTGAATGTGATTGTCAGTGTGAATTTGATTCATTATCAGCGTGAATTTGATTCATTGTCAGCGTGAATGTGATTCATTATCAGCGTGAATGTGATTCATTTTCAGTGTGAATTCGATTCATTATCAATGTGAATTCGATTCATTATCAGTGTGAATGTGATTCAATATCAGTGTGAATGTGATTCATTATCAGTGTGAATGTGATTCATTATCAGCGTGAATTCGATTCATCATCAATGTGAGTGTGATTGATTGTTAGCGTGAATGTGATTCATTATCAGCGTGAATGTGATTATTTATCAGTGTGAATTCGATTCATTATCAATGTGAATTCGATTCATTGTCAGTGTGAATGTGATTCAATATCAGTGTGAATGTGATTCAATATCAGTGTGAATGTGATTCATTATCAGTGTGAATTTGATTCATTATCAGTATGAATATAATTCATTATCAGTGTGAATTCCATTCATTGTCAGTGTGAATGTGATTAATTATTAGCATGAATTCGATTCATGTTCAGTGTGAATGTGATTCATTATCAGCGTGAATGTGATTCATTATCAGTGTGAATTCGATTCATTATCAATGTGAATTTGATTCATTATCAGCGTGAATTTGATTCATTGTCAGCGTGAATGTGATTCATTATCAGCATGAATGTGATTCATTATCAGTGTGAATTCGATTCATTATCAATGTGAATTCGATTCATTATCAGTGTGAATGTGATTCAATATCAGTGTGAATGTGATTCATTATCAGTGTGAATGTGATTCATTATCCGCGTGAATTCGATTCATCATCAATGTGAGTGTAATTCATTGTTAGCGTGAATGTGATTCATTGTCAGCGTGAATGTGAATCATTATCAGCTTGAATTTGATTCATTATCAGTGTGAATGTGATTATTTATCAGTGTGAATTCGATTCATTATAAATGTGAATTCGATTGATTGTCAGTGTGAATGTGATTCAATATCAGTGTGAATGTGATTCAATATCAGTGTGAATGTGATTTATTGTCAGTGTGAATGTGATTCATTGTCAGCGTTAATGCGATTCATGATCAGTGTGAATGTGAATAATTATCAGCTTGATTTTGATTCATTATCAGCGTGAATGTGATTCATTATCTGTGTGAATTCGATTCATTATCAATGTGAATTTGATTCATTAACAGTGTGAATGTGATTCAATATCAGTGTGAATGTGATTCAATATCAGTGTGAATGTGATTCATTATCAGTGTGAATTTGATTCATTATCAGTGTGAACGTGATTCATTAGCAGCCTGAATATGATTCATTATCAGCGTGAATATGATTCATTATCAGTGTGAATGTGATTCATTATCAGCATGAATGTGATTCATTATCAGTGTTAATGCGATTCATTATCAGAGTGAATGTGATTCATTATCAGCGTGAATTTGATTAATTATCAGTGTGAATGTGATTAATTGTCAGCATGAATGTGATTCATTATCAGCGTGAATGTGATTGTCAGTGTGAATTTGATTCATTATCAGCGTGAATTTGATTCATTGTCAGCGTGAATGTGATTCATTATCAGCGTGAATGTGATTCATTTTCAGTGTGAATTCGATTCATTATCAATGTGAATTCGATTCATTATCAGTGTGAATGTGATTCAATATCAGTGTGAATGTGATTCATTATCAGTGTGAATATGATTCATTATCAGCGTGAATTCGATTCATCATCAATGTGAGTGTGATTGATTGTTAGCGTGAATGTGATTCATTATCAGCGTGAATGTGATTATTCATCAGTGTGAATTCGATTCATTATCAATGTGAATTCGATTCATTGTCAGTGTGAATGTGATTCAATATCAGTGTGAATGTGATTCAATATCAGTGTGAATGTGATTCATTATCAGTGTGAATTTGATTCATTATCAGTATGAATATAATTCATTATCAGTGTGAATTCCATTCATTGTCAGTGTGAATGTGATTAATTATTAGCATGAATTCGATTCATGATCAGTGTGAATGTGATTCATTATCAGCGTGAATGTGATTCATTATCAGTGTGAATTCGATTCATTATCAATGTGAATTTGATTCATTATCAGTGTGAATGTGATTCAATATCAGTGTGAATGTGATTCATTATCAGTATGAATGTGATTCATTATCCGCGTGAATTCGATTCATCATCAATGTGAGTGTGATTGATTGTTAGCGTGAATGTGATTAATTGTCAGCGTGAATGTGAATCATTATCAGCTTGAATTTGATTCATTATCAGCGTGAATGTGATTATTTATCAGTGTGAATTCGATTCATTATCAATGTGAATTCGATTCATTATTAGCGTAAATTGCATTCATTATCAGTGTGAATTTGATTCATTATCAGTGTGAATGTGATTCATTATCAATGTGAATTCGATTCATTATCAATGTGAATTCGATTCATTATCAGTGTGAATGTGATTCAATATCAGTGTGAATGTGATTCATTATCAGTGTGAATTCCATTCATTGTCAGTGTGAATTCCATTCATTGTCAGTGTGAATTCCATTCATTTTCAGTGTGAATTCGATTCATTATCGGTGTGAATGTGATTCAATATCAGTGTGAATGTGATTCAATATCAGTGTGAATGTGATTAATTATTAGCATGAATTCGATTCATGATCAGTGTGAATGTGATTCATTATCAGTTTGAATGTGATTCATGATCAGCGTTAATGTGATTGATTATCAGCCTGAATTTGATTCATTATCAGTGTGAATGTGATTCATTATCAGCATGAATTCCATTCATTGTCAGTGTGAATATGATTAATTATCAGCGTGAATATGATTCATGATCAGTGTGAATGTGATTCAATATCAGTGTGAATGTGATTCATTATCAGTGTGAATGTGATTCATTATCAGCCTGAATTCGATTCTTTGTCAGTGTGAATGCAATTCAATATCAGCGTGAATGTGATTCATTATCATCGTGAATTCGTTTCATTGTCAGTGTGTATGCGATTCTTTATCAGCGTGAATGTGATTTATTATCAACGTGAACGTGATCCATCATCAGCGTGAATTTGATTCATTGTTAGCATGAATTCGATTCATTATCAGTGTGAATTCGATTTAATGTCAATGTGAATGCGATTCATTATCAGCGTGAATTTGATTCATTATCAGTGTGAATTCGATTAATTATCAATGTGAATTCGATTAATTATCAATGTGAATTCGATTCATTATCAGTGTGAATGTGATTCAATATCAGTGTGAATGTGATTCAATATCAGTGTGAATGTGATTCATTATCAGTGTGAATTCCATTCATTGTCAGTGTGAATTCCATTCATTATCAGTGTGAATTCGATTCATTATCAATGTGAATTCGATTCATTATCAGTGTGAATGTGATTCAATATCAGTGTGAATGTGATTCAATATCAGTGTGAATGTGATTCATTATCAGTGTGAATTCCATTCATTGTCAATGTGAATGTGATTAATTATTAGCATGAATTCGATTCATGATCAGTGTGAATGTGATTCATTATCAGCGTGAATGTGATTAATTGTCAGCGTGAATGTGATTAACTGTCAGTGTTAATTTGATTCATTATCAGTATAAATGTGATTCATTATCAGCGTGAAGTCGATTCATTATCAGTGTGTATGCCATTCATTATCAGTGTGAATTCGGTTCATTATCAGCGTGAATGTGATTCATTATCAGTGTGAATTCGATTAATTATCAATGTGAATTCGATTCAATATCAGTGTGAATGTGATTCAATATCAGTGTGAATTTGATTCATTATCAGTGTGAATGTGATTCATTAGCAGCGTGAATATGATTATCAGCGTGAATATGATTCATTATCAGTGTGAATGTGATTCATTATCAACATTAATGTGATTCATTATCAGTGTTAATGCGATTCATTATCAAAGTGAATGTGATTCATTATCAGCGTGAATTTGATTAATTATCAGTGTGAATGTTATTAATTGTCAGTGTGAATTTGATTCATTATCAGCGTGAATTTGATTCATTGTCAGCGTGAATGTGATTCATTATCAGCGTGAATGTGATTCCTTATCAGTGTGAATTCGATTCATTATCAATGTGAATTCGATTCATTATCAGTGTGAATGTGATTCAATATCAGTGTGAATGTGAATCATTATCAGTGTGAATGTGATTCATTATCCGCGTGAATTCGATTCATCATCAATGTGAGTGTGATTGATTGTTAGCGTGAATGTGATTCATTGTCAGCGTGAATGTGAATCATTATCAGCTTGAATTTGATTCATTATCAGCGTGAATGTGATTATTTATCAGTGTGAATTCGATTCATTATCAATGTGAATTCGATTAATTGTCAGTGTGAATGTGATTCAATATCAGTGTGAATGTGATTCAATATCAGTGTGAATGTGATTCATCATCAGTGTGAATTTGATTCATTATCAGTGTGAATATAATTCATTGTCAGCGTGAATATGATTCATTATAAGTGTAAATTTGATTCATTATGAGCGTAAATTCGACTCATTATCAGTGTGTATGCCATTCATTATCAGTGTGAATTCGATTCATTATCAGCGTGAATGTGATTCACTATCAGTGTGAATTCGATTAATTATCAAGGTGAATTCGATTCATTATCAGTGTGAATGTGATTTAATATCAGTGTGAATGTGATTCAATATCAGTGTGAATGTGATTCATTATCAGCGTGAATGTGATTCATTATCAGCGTGAATTCGATTCATTATCATTGTGAATGCAATTCATTATCAGCGTCAATATAGTTAATTATCAATGTGAATGTGATTCTATGTCAGCGTGAGTATAATTCATTATCAGCGTGAATGTGATTCATTATCAGCGTGATTGTTATTAATTTTCAGCGTGAAAGTGATTCATTTTTAGCGTGAATGTGATTCATTATCAGCCTGAATTCGATTCATTATCAGTGTGAATGTGATTAGTTGTCAGCGTGAATGTGATTTATTGTCAGTGTTAATTTGATTCATTATCAGTATAAATGTGATTCATTATCAGCGTGAAGTCGATTCATTATCAGTGTGTATGCCATTCATTATCAGTGTGAATTCGGTTCATTATCAGCGTGAATGTGATTCATTATCAGTGTGAATTCGATTAATTATCAATGTGAATTCGATTCATTATCAGTGTGAATGTGATTTAATATCAGTGTGAATGTGATTCAATATCAGTGTGAATGTGATTCATTATCAGCGTGAATTTGATTCATTATCCGCTTGAATTTGATTTATTATCAATGTGAATTTGATTCTTTATCAGCGTGAATGTGATTCATCATCAGTGTGAATGTTATTCATTTATCAGTGTGAATCTGATTCATTATCAGTGTGAATGTGATGCATTATCATCGTGAATTCGTTTCATTGTCAGTGTGTATGCGATTCATTATCAGCGTGAATGTGATTCATTATCAACGTGAACGTGATCCATCATCAGCGTGAATTTGATTCATTGTTAGCATGAATTCGATTCATTATCAGTGTGAATTCGATTGAATGTAAATGTGAATTTGATTCATTATCAGCGTGAATATGATTATCAGCGTGCATATGATTCATTTTCACTGTGAATGTGATTAATTGTCACTGTGAATGTGATTCATTTTCACCGTGAATGTGATTAATTGTCAGAGTGAATGTGATTAATTGTCAGCGTGAATGTGATTGATTATCAGCCTGAATTCGATTCATTATCAGTGTGAATGTGATCCATTATCAGCGTGAAGTCGATTCATTATCAGTGTGTATGCCATTCATTATCAGTGTGACTTCGATTCATTATCAGCGTGAATGTGATTCATTATCAGTGTGAATTTGATTAATTATCAATGTGAATTCGATTCATTATCAGTGTGAATGTGATTTAATATCAGTGTGAATGTGATTCAATATCAGTGTGAATGTGATTCATTATCAGCGTGAATTTGATTCATTATCAGTGTGAATGTGATTCATTATCCGTGTGAATTTGATTCATTATCAATGTGAATTTGATTCTTTATCAGTGTGAATGTGATTCATTATCAGTGTGAATGTGATTCATTATCCGCGTGAATTCGATTCATCATCAATGTGAGTGTGATTATTTATCAGTGTGAATTCGATTCATTATCAATGTGAATTCGATTCATTGTCAGTGTGAATGTGATTCAATATCAGTGTGAATGTGATTCATTATCAGTGTGAATTTGATTCATTATCAGTGTGAATTTGATTCATTATCAGTGTGAATGTGATTCATTATCAGCCTGAATATGATTCATTTTCAGTGTGAAAGTGATTCATTATCAGGATGAATGTGATTCATTATCAGCGTGAACGTGATCCATCATCAGCGTGAATTCGATTCATTATCAGTGTGTATGTAACTCATTATCAGCGTGAATGTGATTCATTATCAGCGTGAATTCGATTCATTATCATTGTGAATGCAATTCATTGTCAGCGTCAATATAGTTAATTATCAATGTGAATGTGATTCTATGTCAGCGTGAGTATAATTCATTATCAGCGTGAATGTGATTCATTATCAGCGTGATTGTTATTAATTTTCAGCGTGAAAGTGATTCATTATCAGCGTGAAGTCGATTCATTATCAGTGTGTATGCCATTCATTATCAGTGTGAATTCGATTCATTATCAGCGTGAATGTGATTCATTATCAGTGTGAATTCGATTAATTATCATTGTGAATTCGATTCATAATCAGTGTGAATGTGATTTAATATCAGTGTGAATGTGATTCAATATCAGTGTGAATGTGATTCATTATCAGCGTGAATTTGATTCATTATCCGCTTGAATGTGATTTATTATCAATGTGAGTGTGATTCATTGTTAGCATGAATGTGATTCATTGTCAGCGTGAATGTGAATCATTGTCAGCTTTAATTAGATTCATTATCAGTGTGAATGTGATTATTTATCAGTGTGAATTCGATTCATTATCAATGTGAATTCGATTCATTGTCAGTGTGAATGTGATTCAATATCAGTGTGAATGTGATTCATTATCAGTGTGAATGTGATGCATTATCATCGTGAATTCGTTTCATTGTCAGTGTGTATGCGATTCATTATCAGCGTGAATGTGATTCATTGTTAGCGTGAATGTGATTCATTGTCAGTGTGAATGTGATTCAATATCAGTGTGAATGTGATTCAATATCAGTGTGAATGTGATTCATTGTCAGTGTGAATGTGATTCAATATCAGTGTGAATGTGATTCATTATCAGTGTGAATTTGATTCATTATCAGTGTGAATGTGATTCATTATCAGCCTGAATATGATTCATTTTCAGTGTGAAAGTGATTCATTATCAGGATGAATGTGATTCATTATCAGCGTGAACGTGATCCATCATCAGCGTGAATTCGCTTCATTATCAGTGTGTATGTAATTCATTATCAGCGTGAATGTGATTCATTATCAGCGTGAATTCGATTCATTATTATTGTGAATGCAATTCATTATCAGCGTCAATATAGTTAATTATCAATGTGAATGTGATTCTATGTCAGCGTGAGTATAATTCATTATCAGCGTGAATGTGATTCATTATCAGCGTGATTGTTATTAATTTTCAGCGTGAAAGTGATTCATTTTTAGCGTGAATGTGATTCATTATCAGCCTGAATTCGATTCATTATCAGTGTGAATGTGATTAATTGTCAGCGTGAATGTGATTCATTGTCAGTGTTAATTTGATTCATTATCAGTATAAATGTGATTCATTATCAGGGTGAAGTGGATTCATTATCAGTGTGTATGTGATTTAATATCAGTGCGAATGTGATTCAATATCAGTGTGAATGTGATTCATTATCAGCCTGAATTTGATTCATTATCCGCTTGAATTTGATTTATTATCAATGTGAATTTGATTCTTTATCAGCGTGAATGTGATTCATCATCAGTGTGAATGTTATTCATTTATCAGTGTGAATCTGATTCATTATCAGTGTGAATGTGATGCATTATCATCGTGAATTCGTTTCATTGTCAGTGTGTATGCGATTCATTATCAGCGTGAATGTGATTCATTATCAACGTGAACGTGATCCATCATCAGCGTGAATTTGATTCATTGTTAGCATGAATTCGATTCATTATCAGTGTGAATTCGATTTAATGTCAATGTGAATGTGATTCATTATCAGCATGAATATGATTATCAGCGTGCGTATGATTCATTTTCAGCGTGAATGTGATTAATTGTCAGTGTGAATGTGATTCATTTTCACCGTGAATGTGATTAATTGTCAGCGTGAATGTGATTGATTATCAGCCTGAATTCGATTCATTATCAGTGTGAATGTGATCCATTATCAGCGTGAAGTCGATTCATTATCAGTGTGTATGCCATTCATTATCAGTGTGACTTCGATTCATTATCAGCGTGAATGTGATTCATTATCAGTGTGAATTCGATTCATTATCAGCGTGAATGTGATTCATTATCAGTGTGAAGTTGATTAATTATCAATGTGAATTCGATTCATTATCAGTGTGAATGTGATTTAATATCAGTGTGAATGTGATTCAATATCAGTGTGAATGTGATTCATTATCAATGTGAATATGATTCTTTATCAGTGTGAATGTGATTCATTATTAGTGTGAATGTGATTCATTATCCGCGTGAATTCGATTCATCATCAATGTGAGTGTGATTGATTGTTAGCGTGAATGTGATTCATTGTCAGCGTGAATGTGAATCATTATCAGCTTGAATTAGATTCATTATCAGTGTGAATTCGATTCATTGTCAGTGTGAATGTGATTCAATATCAGTGTGAATGTCATTCAATATCAGTGTGAATGTGATTCATTATCAGTGTGAATTTGATTCATTATCAGTGTGAATTTGATTCATTATCAGTGTGAATGTGATTCATTATCAGCCTGAATATGATTCATTTTCAGTGTGAAAGTGATTCATTATCAGTGTGAATTCGATTCATTATCAGCGTGAATGTGATTCATTATCAGTGTGAAGTTGATTAATTATCAATGTGAATTCGATTCATTATCAGTGTGAATGTGATTCATTATCAGTGTGAATTCGATTCATTATCAGCGTGAATGTGATTCATTATCAGTGTGAAGTTGATTAATTATCAATGTGAATTTGATTCATTATCAGTGTGAATGTGATTTAATATCAGTGTGAATGTGATTCAATATCAGTGTGAATGTGATTCATTATCAATGTGAATATGATTCTTTATCAGTGTGAATGTGATTCATTATTAGTGTGAATGTGATTCATTATCCGCGTGAATTCGATTCATCATCAATGTGAGTGTGATTCATTGTTAGCGTGAATGTGATTCATTGTCAGCGTGAATGTGAATCATTATCAGCTTGAATTAGATTCATTATCAGTGTGAATTCGATTCATTGTCAGTGTGAATGTGATTCAATATCAGTGTGAATGTCATTCAATATCAGTGTGAATGTCATTCAATATCAGTGTGAATGTGATTCATTATCAGTGTGAATTTGATTCATTATCAGTGTGAATTTGATTCATTATCAGTGTGAATGTAATTCATTATCAGGATGAATGTGATTCATTATCAGCGTGAACGTGATCCATCATCAGCGTGAATTCGATTCATTATCATTGTGAATGCAATTCATTGTCAGCGTCAATATAGTTAATTATCAATGTGAATGTGATTCTATGTCAGCGTGAGTATAATTCATTATCAGCGTGAATGTGATTCATTATCAGCGTGATTGTTATTAATTTTCAGCGTGAAAGTGATTCATTTTTAGCGTGAATGTGATTCATTATCAGCCTGAATTCGATTCATTATCATTGTGAATGCAATTCATTATCAGCGTCAATATAGTTAATTATCAATGTGAATGTGATTCTATGTCAGCGTGAGAATAATTCATTATCAGCGTGAATGTGATTCATTATCAGAGTGATTGTTATTAATTTTCAGCGTGAAAGTGATTCATTTTTAGCGTGAATGTGATTCCTTATCAGCCTGAATTCGATTCATTATCAGTGTGAATGTGATTAATTGTCAGCGTGAATGTGATTCATTGTCAGTGTTAATTTGATTCATTATCAGTATAAATGTGATTCATTATCAGCGTGAAGTCGATTCATTATCAGTGTGTATGCCATTCATTATCAGTGTGAATTCGATTCATTATCAGCGTGAATGTGATTCATTATCAGTGTGAATTCGATTCATTATCAATGTGAATTCGATTCATTATCAGTGTGAATGTGATTTAATATCAGTGTGAATGTGATTCAATATCAGTGTGAATGTGATTCATTATCAGCGTGAATTTGATTCATTATCAGTGTGAATGTGATTCATTATCCGCGTGAACGTGATCCATCATCAGCGTGAATTCGATTCATTATCAGTGTGTATGTAATTCATTATCAGCGTGAATGTGATTCATTATCAGCGTGAATTCGATTCATTATCATTGTGAATGCAATTCATTATCAGCGTCAATATAGTTAATTATCAATGTGAATGTGATTCTATGTCAGCGTGAGTATAATTCATTATCAGCGTGAATGTGATTCATTATCAGCGTGATTGTTATTAATTTTCAGCGTGAAAGTGATTCATTTTTAGCGTGAATGTGATTCATCATCAGCCTGAATTCGATTCATTATCAGTGTGAATGTGATTAATTGTCAGCGTGAATGTGATTCATTGTCAGTGTTAATTTGATTCATTATCAGTATAAATGTGATTCATTATCAGCGTGAAGTCGATTCATTATCAGTGTGTATGCCATTCATTATCAGTGTGACTTCGGTTCATTATCAGCGTGAATGTGATTCATTATCAGTGTGAATTCGATTAATTATCAATGTGAATTCGATTCATTATCAGTGTGAATGTGATTTAATATCAGTGTGAATGTGATTCAATATCAGTGTGAATGTGATTCATTATCAGCGTGAATTTGATTCATTATCCGCTTGAATTTGATTTATTATCAATGTGAATTTGATTCTTTATCAGCGTGAATGTGATTCATCATCAGTGTGAATGTTATTCATTTATCAGTGTGAATCTGATTCATTATCAGTGTGAATGTGATGCATTATCATCGTGAATTCGTTTCATTGTCAGTGTGTATGCGATTCATTATCAGCGTGAATGTGATTCATTATCAACGTGAACGTGATCCATCATCAGCGTGAATTTGATTCATTGTTAGCATGAATTCGATTCATTATCAGTGTGAATTCGATTTAATGTAAATGTGAATGTGATTCATTATCAGCGTGAATATGATTATCAGCGTGCATATGATTCATTTTCACCGTGAATGTGATTAATTGTCACTGTGAATGTGATTCATTTTCACCGTGAATGTGATTAATTGTCAGAGTGAATGTGATTAATTGTCAGCGTGAATGTGATTGATTATCAGCCTGAATTCGATTCATTATAAGTGTGAATGTGATCCATTATCAGCGCGAAGTCGATTCATTATCAGTGTGTATGCCATTCATTATCAGTGTGACTTCGATTCATTATCAGCGTGAATGTGATTCATTATCAGTGTGAATTTGATTAATTATCAATGTGAATTCGATTCATTATCAGTGTGAATGTGATTTAATATCAGTGTGAATTCGATTAATTATCAATGTGAATTCCATTCATTATCAGTGTGAATGTGATTTAATATCAGTGTGAATGTGATTCAATATCAGTGTGAATGTGATTCATTATCAATGTGAATTTGATTCTTTATCAGTGTGAATGTGATTCATTATCAGTGTGAATGTGATTCATTATCCGCGTGAATTCGATTCATCATCAATGTGAGTGTGATTATTTATCAGTGTGAATTCGATTCATTATCAATGTGAATTCGATTCATTGTCAGTGTGAATGTGATTCAATATCAGTGTGAATGTGATTCATTATCAGTGTGAATTTGATTCATTATCAGTGTGAATTTGATTCATTATCAGTGTGAATGTGATTCATTATCAGCCTGAATATGATTCATTTTCCGTGTGAAAGTGATTCATTATCAGGATGAATGTGATTCATTATCAGCGTGAACGTGATCCATCATCAGCGTGAATTCGATTCATTATCAGTGTGTATGTAATTCATTATCAGCGTGAATGTGATTCATTATCAGCGTGAATTCGATTCATTATCATTGTGAATGCAATTCATTATCAGCGTCAATATAGTTAATTATCAATGTGAATGTGATTCTATGTCAGCGTGAGTATAATTCATTATCAGCGTGAATGTGATTCATTATCAGCGTGATTGTTATTAATTTTCAGCGTGAAAGTGATTCATTTTTAGCGTGAATGTGATTCATTATCAGCCTGAATTCGATTCATTATCAGTGTGAATGTGATTAATTGTCAGCGTGAATGTGATTCATTGTCAGTGTTAATTTGATTCATTATCAGTATAAATGTGATTCATTATCAGCGTGAAGTCGATTCATTATCAGTGTGTATGCCATTCATTATCAGTGTGAATTTGATTCATTATCAGCGTGAATGTGATTCATTATCAGTGTGAATTCGATTAATTATCAATGTGAATTCGATTCATTATCAGTGTGAATGTGATTTAATATCAGTGTGAATGTGATTCAATATCAGTGTGAATGTGATTCATTATCAGCGTGAATTTGATTCATTATCCGCTTGAATTTGATTCATTATCAATGTGAATTTGATTCTTTATCAGCGTGAATGTGATTCATCATCAGTGTGAATGTTATTCATTTATCAGTGTGAATCTGATTCATTATCAGTGTGAATGTGATGCATTATCATCGTGAATTCGTTTCATTGTCAGTGTGTATGCGATTCATTATCAGCGTGAATGTGATTCATTATCAACGTGAACATGATCCATCATCAGCGTGAATTTGATTCATTGTTAGCATGAATTCGATTCATTATCAGTGTGAATTCGATTTAATGTAAATGTGAATGTGATTCATTATCAGTGTGAAAATAATTCATTATCAGCGTAAATTCCATTCATTATCAGTGTGAATTTAATTCATTATCAGTGTGAATGTGATTCATTATCAGCCTGAATATGATTCATTTTCAGTGTGAAAGTGATTCACTATCAGGATGAATGTGATTCATTATCAGCGTGAACGTGATCCATCATCAGCGTGAATTCGATTCATTATCAGTGTGTATGTAATTCATTATCAGCGTGAATGTGATTCATTATCAGCGTGAATTCGATTCATTATCATTGTGAATGCAATTCATTATCAGCGTCAATATAGTTAATTATCAATGTGAATGTGATTCTATGTCAGCGTGAGAATAATTCATTATCAGCGTGAATGTGATTCATTATCAGCGTGATTGTTATTAATTTTCAGCGTGAAAGTGATTCATTTTTAGCGTGAATGTGATTCCTTATCAGCCTGAATTCGATTCATTATCAGTGTGAATGTGATTAATTGTCAGCGTGAATGTGATTCATTGTCAGTGTGTATGCCATTCATTATCAATGTGACTTCGATTCATTATCAGCGTGAATGTGATTCATTATCAGTGTGAATTCGATTAATTATCAATGTGAATTCGATTCATTATCAGTGTGAATGTGATTCAATATCAGTGTGAATGTGATTCATTATCAGCGTGAATTTGATTCATTATCAGTGTGAATGTGATTCATTATCCGCGTGAACGTGATCCATCATCAGCGTGAATTCGATTCATTATCAGTGTGTATGTAATTCATTATCAGCGTGAATGTGATTCATTATCAGCGTGAATTCGATTCATTATCATTGTGAATGCAATTCATTATCAGCGTCAATATAGTTAATTATCAATGTGAATGTGATTCTATGTCAGCGTGAGTATAATTCATTATCAGCGTGAATGTGATTCATTATCAGCGTGATTGTTATTAATTTTCAGCGTGAAAGTGATTCATTTTTAGCGTGAATGTGATTCATTATCAGCCTGAATTCGATTCATTATCAGTGTGGATGTGATTCATTATCAGCGTGAAGTCGATTCATTATCAGTGTGTATGCCATTCATTATCAGTGTGAATTCGATTCATTATCAGCGTGAATGTGATTCATTATCAGTGTGAATTCGATTAATTATCAATGTGAATTCGATTCATTATCAGTGTGAATGTGATTTAATATCAGTGTGAATGTGATTCAATATCAGTGTGAATGTGATTCATTATCAGCGTGAATTTGATTCATTATCAGTGTGAATGTGATTCATTATCCGTGTTAATTTGATTCATTATCAATGTGAATTTGATTCTTTATCAGTGTGAATGTGATTCATTATCAGTGTGAATGTGATTCATTATCCGCGTGAATTCGATTCATCATCAATGTGAGTGTGATTCATTGTTAGCGTGAATGTGATTCATTGTCAGCGTGAATGTGATTATTTATCAGTGTGAATTCGATTCATTATCAATGTGAATTCGATTCATTGTCAGTGTGAATGTGATTCAATATCAGTGTGAATGTCATTCAATATCAGTGTGAATGTGATTCATTATCAGTGTGAATTTGATTCATTATCAGTGTGAATTTGATTCATTATCAGTGTGAATGTGATTCATTATCAGCCTGAATATGATTCATTTTCAGTGTGAAAGTGATTCATTATCAGGATGAATGTGATTCATTATCAGCGTGAACGTGATCCATCATCAGCGTGAATTCGATTCATTATCAGTGTGTATGTAATTCATTATCAGCGTGAATGTGATTCATTATCAGCGTGAATTCGATTCATTATCATTGTGAATGCAATTCATTATCAGCGTCAATATAGTTAATTATCAATGTGAATGTGATTCTATGTCAGCGTGAGTATAATTCATTAGCAGCGTGAATGTGATTCATTATCAGCGTGATTGTTATTAATTTTCAGCGTGAAAGTGATTCATTTTTAGCGTGAATGTGATTCATTATCAGCCTGAATTCGATTCATTATCATTGTGAATGCAATTCATTATCAGCGTCAATATAGTTAATTATCAATGTGAATGTGATTCTATGTCAGCGTGAGAATAATTCATTATCAGCGTGAATGTGATTCATTATCAGCGTGATTGTTATTAATTTTCAGCGTGAAAGTGATTCATTTTTAGCGTGAATGTGATTCCTTATCAGCCTGAATTCGATTCATTATCAGTGTGAATGTGATTAATTGTCAGCGTGAATGTGATTCATTGTCAGTGTTAATTTGATTCATTATCAGTATAAATGTGATTCATTATCAGCGTGAAGTCGATTCATTATCAATGTGTATGCCATTCATTATCAGTGTGAATTCGATTCATTATCAGCGTGAATGTGATTCATTATCAGTGTGAATTCGATTAATTATCAAGGAGAATTCGATTCATTATCAGTGTGAATGTGATTCATTATCAACGTGAACGTGATCCATCATCAGCGTGAATTTGATTCATTGTTAGCATGAATTCGATTCATTATCAGTGTGAATTCGATTTAATGTAAATGTGAATGTGATTCATTATCAGCGTGAATATGATTATCAGCGTGCATATGATTCATTTTCACTGTGAATGTGATTAATTGTCAGTGTGAATGTGATTCATTTTCACCGTGAATGTGATTAATTGTCAGAGTGAATGTGATTAATTGTCAGCGTGAATGTGATTGATTATCAGCCTGAATTCGATTCATTATCAGTGTGAATGTGATCCATTATCAGTGTGAAGTCGATTCATTATCAGTGTGTATGCCATTCATTATCAGTGTGACTTCGATTCATTATCAGCGTTAATGTGATTCATTATCAGTGTGAATTTGATTAATTATCAATGTGAATTCGATTCATTATCAGTGTGAATGTGATTTAATATCAGTGTGAATGTGATTCAATATCAGTGTGAATGTGATTCATTATCAGCGTGAATTTGATTCATTATCAGTGTGAATGTGATTCATTATCCGTGTGAATTTGATTCATTATCAATGTGAATTTGATTCTTTATCAGTGTGAATGTGATTCATTATCAGTGTGAATGTGATTGATTATCCGCGTGAATTCGATTCATCATCAATGTGAGTGTGATTCATTGTTAGCGTGAATGTGATTCATTGTCAGTGTGAATGTGAATCACTATCAGCTTGAATTAGATTCATTTTCAGTGTGAATGTGATTATTTATCAGTGTGAATTCGATTCATTATCAATGTGAATTCGATTCATTGTTAGTGTGAATGTGATTCAATATCAGTGTGAATGTGATTCAATATCAGTGTGAATGTGATTCATTATCAGTGTGAATTTGATTCATTATCAGTGTGAATTTGATTCATTATCAGTGTGAATGTGATTCATTATCAGCCTGAATATGATTCATTTTCAGTGTGAAAGTGATTCATTATCAGGATGAATGTGATTCATTATCAGCGTGAACGTGATCCATCATCAGCGTGAATTCGATTCATTATCAGTGTGTATGTAATTCATTATCAGCGTGAATGTGATTCATTATCAGTGTGAATTCGATTAATTATCAATGTGAATTCGATTCATTATCAGTGTGAATGTGATTTAATATCAGTGTGAATGTGATTCAATATCAGTGTGAATGTGATTCATTATCAGCGTGAATTTGATTCATTATCAGTGTGAATGTGATTCATTATCCGTGTTAATTTGATTCATTATCAATGTGAATTTGATTCTTTATCAGTGTGAATGTGATTCATTATCAGTGTGAATGTGATTCATTATCCGCGTGAATTCGATTCATCATCAATGTGAGTGTGATTCATTGTTAGCGTGAATGTGATTCATTGTCAGCGTGAATGTGATTATTTATCAGTGTGAATTCGATTCATTATCAATGTGAATTCGATTCATTGTCAGTGTGAATGTGATTCAATATCAGTGTGAATGTCATTCAATATCAGTGTGAATGTGATTCATTATCAGTGTGAATTTGATTCATTATCAGTGTGAATTTGATTCATTATCAGTGTGAATGTGATTCATTATCAGCCTGAATATGATTCATTTTCAGTGTGAAAGTGATTCATTATCAGGATGAATGTGATTCATTATCAGCGTGAACGTGATCCATCATCAGCGTGAATTCGATTCATTATCAGTGTGTATGTAACTCATTATCAGCGTGAATGTGATTCATTATCAGCGTGAATTCGATTCATTATCATTGTGAATGCAATTCATTATCAGCGTCAATATAGTTAATTATCAATGTGAATGTGATTCTATGTCAGCGTGAGTATAATTCATTAGCAGCGTGAATGTGATTCATTATCAGCGTGATTGTTATTAATTTTCAGCGTGAAAGTGATTCATTTTTAGCGTGAATGTGATTCATTATCAGCCTGAATTCGATTCATTATCATTGTGAATGCAATTCATTATCAGCGTCAATATAGTTAATTATCAATGTGAATGTGATTCTATGTCAGCGTGAGAATAATTCATTATCAGCGTGAATGTGATTCATTATCAGCGTGATTGTTATTAATTTTCAGCGTGAAAGTGATTCATTTTTAGCGTGAATGTGATTCCTTATCAGCCTGAATTCGATTCATTATCAGTGTGAATGTGATTAATTGTCAGCGTGAATGTGATTCATTGTCAGTGTTAATTTGATTCATTATCAGTATAAATGTGATTCATTATCAGCGTGAAGTCGATTCATTATCAATGTGTATGCCATTCATTATCAGTGTGAATTCGATTCATTATCAGCGTGAATGTGATTCATTATCAGTGTGAATTCGATTAATTATCAATGAGAATTCGATTCATTATCAGTGTGAATGTGATTCATTATCAACGTGAACGTGATCCATCATCAGCGTGAATTTGATTCATTGTTAGCATGAATTCGATTCATTATCAGTGTGAATTCGATTTAATGTAAATGTGAATGTGATTCATTATCAGCGTGAATATGATTATCAGCGTGCATATGATTCATTTTCACCGTGAATGTGATTAATTGTCAGTGTGAATGTGATTCATTTTCACCGTGAATGTGATTAATTGTCAGAGTGAATGTGATTAATTGTCAGCGTGAATGTGATTGATTATCAGCCTGAATTCGATTCATTATCAGTGTGAATGTGATCCATTATCAGTGTGAAGTCGATTCATTATCAGTGTGTATGCCATTCATTATCAGTGTGACTTCGATTCATTATCAGCGTTAATGTGATTCATTATCAGTGTGAATTTGATTAATTATCAATGTGAATTCGATTCATTATCAGTGTGAATGTGATTTAATATCAGTGTGAATGTGATTCAATATCAATGTGAATGTGATTCATTATCAGCGTGAATTTGATTCATTATCAGTGTGAATGTGATTCATTATCCGTGTGAATTTGATTCATTATCAATGTGAATTTGATTCTTTATCAGTGTGAATGTGATTCATTATCAGTGTGAATGTGATTGATTATCCGCGTGAATTCGATTCATCATCAATGTGAGTGTGATTCATTGTTAGCGTGAATGTGATTCATTGTCAGCGTGAATGTGAATCACTATCAGCTTGAATTAGATTCATTTTCAGTGTGAATGTGATTATTTATCAGTGTGAATTCGATTCATTATCAATGTGAATTCGATTCATTGTCAGTGTGAATGTGATTCAATATCAGTGTGAATGTGATTCAATATCAGTGTGAATGTGATTCATTATCAGTGTGAATTTGATTCATTATCAGTGTGAATTTGATTCATTATCAGTGTGAATGTGATTCATTATCAGCCTGAATATGATTCATTTTCAGTGTGAAAGTGATTCATTATCAGGATGAATGTGATTCATTATCAGCGTGAACGTGATCCATCATCAGCGTGAATTCGATTCATTATCAGTGTGTATGTAATTCATTATCAGCGTGAATGTGATTCATTATCAGCGTGAATTCGATTCATTATCATTGTGAATGCAATTCATTATCAGCGTCAATATAGTTAATTATCAATGTGAATGTGATTCTATGTCAGCGTGAGTATAATTCATTATCAGCGTGAATGTGATTCATTATCAGCGTGATTGTTATTAATTTTCAGCGTGAAAGTGATTCATTTTTAGCGGGAATGTGATTCATTATCAGCCTGAATTCGATTCATTATCAGTGTGAATGTGATTAATTGTCAGCGTGAATGTGATTCATTGTCAGTGTTAATTTGATTCATTATCAGTATAAATGTGATTCATTATCAGCGTGAAGTCGATTCATTATCAGTGTGTATGCCATTCATTATCAGTGTGAATTCGATTCATTATCAGCGTGAATGTGATTCATTATCAGTGTGAATTCGATTAATTATCAATGTGAATTCGATTTATTATCAGTGTGAATGTGATTTAATATCAGTGTGAATGTGTTTCAATATCAGTGTGAATGTGATTCATTATCAGCGTGAATGTGATTCATTAGCAACGTGAACGTGATCCATCATCAGCGTGAATTCGATTCATTATCAGTGTGTATGTAATTCATTATCAGCGTGAATGTGATTCATTATCAGCGTGAATTCGATTCATTATCATTGTGAATGCAATTCATTATCAGCGTCAATATAGTTAATTATCAATGTGAATGTGATTCTATGTCAGCGTGAGTATAATTCATTAGCAGCGTGAATGTGATTCATTATCAGCGTGATTGTTATTAATTTTCAGCGTGAAAGTGATTCATTTTTAGCGTGAATGTGATTCATTATCAGCCTGAATTCGATTCATTATCATTGTGAATGCAATTCATTATCAGCGTCAATATAGTTAATTATCAATGTGAATGTGATTCTATGTCAGCGTGAGAATAATTCATTATCAGCGTGAATGTGATTCATTATCAGCGTGATTGTTATTAATTTTCAGCGTGAAAGTGATTCATTTTTAGCGTGAATGTGATTCCTTATCAGCCTGAATTCGATTCATTATCAGTGTGAATGTGATTAATTGTCAGCGTGAATGTGATTCATTGTCAGTGTTAATTTGATTCATTATCAGTATAAATGTGATTCATTATCAGCGTGAAGTCGATTCATTATCAATGTGTATGCCATTCATTATCAGTGTGAATTCGATTCATTATCAGCGTGAATGTGATTCATTATCAGTGTGAATTCGATTAATTATCAATGAGAATTCGATTCATTATCAGTGTGAATGTGATTCATTATCAACGTGAACGTGATCCATCATCAGCGTGAATTTGATTCATTGTTAGCATGAATTCGATTCATTATCAGTGTGAATTCGATTTAATGTAAATGTGAATGTGATTCATTATCAGCGTGAATATGATTATCAGCGTGCATATGATTCATTTTCACTGTGAATGTGATTAATTGTCAGTGTGAATGTGATTCATTTTCACCGTGAATGTGATTAATTGTCAGAGTGAATGTGATTAATTGTCAGCGTGAATGTGATTGATTATCAGCCTGAATTCGATTCATTATCAGTGTGAATGTGATCCATTATCAGTGTGAAGTCGATTCATTATCAGTGTGTATGCCATTCATTATCAGTGTGACTTCGATTCATTATCAGCGTTAATGTGATTCATTATCAGTGTGAATTTGATTAATTATCAATGTGAATTCGATTCATTATCAGTGTGAATGTGATTTAATATCAGTGTGAATGTGATTCAATATCAGTGTGAATGTGATTCATTATCAGCGTGAATTTGATTCATTATCAGTGTGAATGTGATTCATTATCCGTGTGAATTTGATTCATTATCAATGTGAATTTGATTCTTTATCAGTGTGAATGTGATTCATTATCAGTGTGAATGTGATTGATTATCCGCGTGAATTCGATTCATCATCAATGTGAGTGTGATTCATTGTTAGCGTGAATGTGATTCATTGTCAGTGTGAATGTGAATCACTATCAGCTTGAATTAGATTCATTTTCAGTGTGAATGTGATTATTTATCAGTGTGAATTCGATTCATTATCAATGTGAATTCGATTCATTGTTAGTGTGAATGTGATTCAATATCAGTGTGAATGTGATTCAATATCAGTGTGAATGTGATTCATTATCAGTGTGAATTTGATTCATTATCAGTGTGAATTTGATTCATTATCAGTGTGAATGTGATTCATTATCAGCCTGAATATGATTCATTTTCAGTGTGAAAGTGATTCATTATCAGGATGAATGTGATTCATTATCAGCGTGAACGTGATCCATCATCAGCGTGAATTCGATTCATTATCAGTGTGTATGTAATTCATTATCAGCGTGAATGTGATTCATTATCAGTGTGAATTCGATTAATTATCAATGTGAATTCGATTCATTATCAGTGTGAATGTGATTTAATATCAGTGTGAATGTGATTCAATATCAGTGTGAATGTGATTCATTATCAGCGTGAATTTGATTCATTATCAGTGTGAATGTGATTCATTATCCGTGTTAATTTGATTCATTATCAATGTGAATTTGATTCTTTATCAGTGTGAATGTGATTCATTATCAGTGTGAATGTGATTCATTATCCGCGTGAATTCGATTCATCATCAATGTGAGTGTGATTCATTGTTAGCGTGAATGTGATTCATTGTCAGCGTGAATGTGATTATTTATCAGTGTGAATTCGATTCATTATCAATGTGAATTCGATTCATTGTCAGTGTGAATGTTATTCAATATCAGTGTGAATGTCATTCAATATCAGTGTGAATGTGATTCATTATCAGTGTGAATTTGATTCATTATCAGTGTGAATTTGATTCATTATCAGTGTGAATGTGATTCATTATCAGCCTGAATATGATTCATTTTCAGTGTGAAAGTGATTCATTATCAGGATGAATGTGATTCATTATCAGCGTGAACGTGATCCATCATCAGCGTGAATTCGATTCATTATCAGTGTGTATGTAATTCATTATCAGCGTGAATGTGATTCATTATCAGCGTGAATTCGATTCATTATCATTGTGAATGCAATTCATTATCAGCGTCAATATAGTTAATTATCAATGTGAATGTGATTCTATGTCAGCGTGAGTATAATTCATTAGCAGCGTGAATGTGATTCATTATCAGCGTGATTGTTATTAATTTTCAGCGTGAAAGTGATTCATTTTTAGCGTGAATGTGATTCATTATCAGCCTGAATTCGATTCATTATCATTGTGAATGCAATTCATTATCAGCGTCAATATAGTTAATTATCAATGTGAATGTGATTCTATGTCAGCGTGAGAATAATTCATTATCAGCGTGAATGTGATTCATTATCAGCGTGATTGTTATTAATTTTCAGCGTGAAAGTGATTCATTTTTAGCGTGAATGTGATTCCTTATCAGCCTGAATTCGATTCATTATCAGTGTGAATGTGATTAATTGTCAGCGTGAATGTGATTCATTGTCAGTGTTAATTTGATTCATTATCAGTATAAATGTGATTCATTATCAGCGTGAAGTCGATTCATTATCAATGTGTATGCCATTCATTATCAGTGTGAATTCGATTCATTATCAGCGTGAATGTGATTCATTATCAGTGTGAATTCGATTAATTATCAATGAGAATTCGATTCATTATCAGTGTGAATGTGATTCATTATCAACGTGAACGTGATCCATCATCAGCGTGAATTTGATTCATTGTTAGCATGAATTCGATTCATTATTAGTGTGAATTCGATTTAATGTAAATGTGAATGTGATTCATTATCAGCGTGAATATGATTATCAGCGTGCATATGATTCATTTTCACCGTGAATGTGATTAATTGTCAGTGTGAATGTGATTCATTTTCACCGTGAATGTGATTAATTGTCAGAGTGAATGTGATTAATTGTCAGCGTGAATGTGATTGATTATCAGCCTGAATTCGATTCATTATCAGTGTGAATGTGATCCATTATCAGTGTGAAGTCGATTCATTATCAGTGTGTATGCCATTCATTATCAGTGTGACTTCGATTCATTATCAGCGTTAATGTGATTCATTATCAGTGTGAATTTGATTAATTATCAATGTGAATTCGATTCATTATCAGTGTGAATGTGATTTAATATCAGTGTGAATGTGATTCAATATCAATGTGAATGTGATTCATTATCAGCGTGAATTTGATTCATTATCAGTGTGAATGTGATTCATTATCCGTGTGAATTTGATTCATTATCAATGTGAATTTGATTCTTTATCAGTGTGAATGTGATTCATTATCAGTGTGAATGTGATTGATTATCCGCGTGAATTCGATTCATCATCAATGTGAGTGTGATTCATTGTTAGCGTGAATGTGATTCATTGTCAGCGTGAATGTGAATCACTATCAGCTTGAATTAGATTCATTTTCAGTGTGAATGTGATTATTTATCAGTGTGAATTCGATTCATTATCAATGTGAATTCGATTCATTGTCAGTGTGAATGTGATTCAATATCAGTGTGAATGTGATTCAATATCAGTGTGAATGTGATTCATTATCAGTGTGAATTTGATTCATTATCAGTGTGAATTTGATTCATTATCAGTGTGAATGTGATTCATTATCAGCCTGAATATGATTCATTTTCAGTGTGAAAGTGATTCATTATCAGGATGAATGTGATTCATTATCAGCGTGAACGTGATCCATCATCAGCGTGAATTCGATTCATTATCAGTGTGTATGTAATTCATTATCAGCGTGAATGTGATTCATTATCAGCGTGAATTCGATTCATTATCATTGTGAATGCAATTCATTATCAGCGTCAATATAGTTAATTATCAATGTGAATGTGATTCTATGTCAGCGTGAGTATAATTCATTATCAGCGTGAATGTGATTCATTATCAGCGTGATTGTTATTAATTTTCAGCGTGAAAGTGATTCATTTTTAGCGGGAATGTGATTCATTATCAGCCTGAATTCGATTCATTATCAGTGTGAATGTGATTAATTGTCAGCGTGAATGTGATTCATTGTCAGTGTTAATTTGATTCATTATCAGTATAAATGTGATTCATTATCAGCGTGAAGTCGATTCATTATCAGTGTGTATGCCATTCATTATCAGTGTGAATTCGATTCATTATCAGCGTGAATGTGATTCATTATCAGTGTGAATTCGATTAATTATCAATGTGAATTCGATTTATTATCAGTGTGAATGTGATTTAATATCAGTGTGAATGTGTTTCAATATCAGTGTGAATGTGATTCATTATCAGCGTGAATGTGATTCATTAGCAACGTGAACGTGATCCATCATCAGCGTGAATTTGATTCATTGTTAGCATGAATTCGATTCATTATCAGTGTGAATTCGATTTAATGTAAATGTGAATGTGATTCATTCTCAGTGTGAAAATAATTCATTATCAGCGTAAATTCCATTCATTATCAGTGTGAATTTGATTCATTATCAGTGTGAACGTGATTCATTATCAGCCTTAATATGATTAATTTTCAGTGTGAAAGTGATTCACTATCAGGATGAATGTGATTCATTATCAGCGTGAACGTGATCCATCATCAGCGTGAATTCGATTCATTATCAGTGTGTATGTAATTCATTATCAGCGTGAATTCGATTCATTATCAGTGTGAATGTGATTTAATATCAGTGTGAATGTGAATCAATATCAGTGTGAATGTGATTCATTATCAGCGTGAATTTGATTCATTATCAGTGTGAATGTGATTCATTATCCGTGTGAATTTGATTCATTATCAATGTGAATTTGATTCTTTATCAGTGTGAATGTGATTCATTATCAGTGTGAATGTGATTGATTATCCGCGTGAATTCGATTCATCATCAATGTGAGTGTGATTCATTGTTAGCGTGAATGTGATTCATTGTCAGCGTGAATGTGAATCACTATCAGCTTGAATTAGATTCATTTTCAGTGTGAATGTGATTATTTATCAGTGTGAATTCGATTCATTATCAATGTGAATTCGATTCATTGTCAGTGTGAATGTGATTCAATATCAGTGTGAATGTGATTCAATATCAGTGTGAATGTGATTCATTATCAGTGTGAATTTGATTCATTATCAGTGTGAATTTGATTCATTATCAGTGTGAATGTGATTCATTATCAGCCTGAATATGATTCATTTTCAGTGTGAAAGTGATTCATTATCAGGATGAATGTGATTCATTATCAGCGTGAACGTGATCCATCATCAGCGTGAATTCGATTCATTATCAGTGTGTATGTAATTCATTATCAGCGTGAATGTGATTCATTATCAGCGTGAATTCGATTAATTATCATTGTGAATGCAATTCATTATCAGCGTCAATATAGTTAATTATCAATGTGAATGTGATTCTATGTCAGCGTGAGTATAATTCATTATCAGCGTGAATGTGATTCATTATCAGCGTGATTGTTATTAATTTTCAGCGTGAAAGTGATTCATTTTTAGCGGGAATGTGATTCATTATCAGCCTGAATTCGATTCATTATCAGTGTGAATGTGATTAATTGTCAGCGTGAATGTGATTCATTGTCAGTGTTAATTTGATTCATTATCAGTATAACTGTGATTCATTATCAGCGTGAAGTCGATTCATTATCAGTGTGTATGCCATTCATTATCAGTGTGAATTCGATTCATTATCAGCGTGAATGTGATTCATTATCAGTGTGAATTCGATTAATTATCAATGTGAATTCGATTTATTATCAGTGTGAATGTGATTTAATATCAGTGTGAATGTGTTTCAATATCAGTGTGAATGTGATTCATTATCAGCGTGAATGTGATTCATTAGCAACGTGAACGTGATCCATCATCAGCGTGAATTTGATTCATTGTTAGCATGAATTCGATTCATTATCAGTGTGAATTCGATTTAATGTAAATGTGAATGTGATTCATTCTCAGTGTGAAAATAATTCATTATCAGCGTAAATTCCATTCATTATCAGTGTGAATTTGATTCATTATCAGTGTGAACGTGATTCATTATCAGCCTTAATATGATTAATTTTCAGTGTGAAAGTGATTCACTATCAGGATGAATGTGATTCATTATCAGCGTGAACGTGATCCATCATCAGCGTGAATTCGATTCATTATCAGTGTGTATGTAATTCATTATCAGCGTGAATTCGATTCATTATCAGTGTGAATGTGATTTAATATCAGTGTGAATGTGAATCAATATCAGTGTGAATGTGATTCATTATCAGCGTGAATTTGATTCATTATCAGTGTGAATGTGATTCATTATCCGTGTGAATTTGATTCATTATCAATGTGAATTTGATTCTTTATCAGTGTGAATGTGATTCATTATCAGTGTGAATGTGATTGATTATCCGCGTGAATTCGATTCATCATCAATGTGAGTGTGATTCATTGTTAGCGTGAATGTGATTCATTGTCAGCGTGAATGTGAATCACTATCAGCTTGAATTAGATTCATTTTCAGTGTGAATGTGATTATTTATCAGTGTGAATTCGATTCATTATCAATGTGAATTCGATTCATTGTCAGTGTGAATGTGATTCAATATCAGTGTGAATGTGATTCAATATCAGTGTGAATGTGATTCATTATCAGTGTGAATTTGATTCATTATCAGTGTGAATTTGATTCATTATCAGTGTGAATGTGATTCATTATCAGCCTGAATATGATTCATTTTCAGTGTGAAAGTGATTCATTATCAGGATGAATGTGATTCATTATCAGCGTGAACGTGATCCATCATCAGCGTGAATTCGATTCATTATCAGTGTGTATGTAATTCATTATCAGCGTGAATGTGATTCATTATCAGCGTGAATTCGATTCATTATCATTGTGAATGCAATTCATTATCAGCGTCAATATAGTTAATTATCAATGTGAATGTGATTCTATGTCAGCGTGAGTATAATTCATTATCAGCGTGAATGTGATTCATTATCAGCGTGATTGTTATTAATTTTCAGCGTGAAAGTGATTCATTTTTAGCGGGAATGTGATTCATTATCAGCCTGAATTCGATTCATTATCAGTGTGAATGTGATTAATTGTCAGCGTGAATGTGATTCATTGTCAGTGTTAATTTGATTCATTATCAGTATAACTGTGATTCATTATCAGCGTGAAGTCGATTCATTATCAGTGTGTATGCCATTCATTATCAGTGTGAATTCGATTCATTATCAGCGTGAATGTGATTCATTATCAGTGTGAATTCGATTAATTATCAATGTGAATTCGATTTATTATCAGTGTGAATGTGATTTAATATCAGTGTGAATGTGTTTCAATATCAGTGTGAATGTGATTCATTATCAGCGTGAATGTGATTCATTAGCAACGTGAACGTGATCCATCATCAGCGTGAATTTGATTCATTGTTAGCATGAATTCGATTCATTATCAGTGTGAATTCGATTTAATGTAAATGTGAATGTGATTCATTCTCAGTGTGAAAATAATTCATTATCAGCGTAAATTCGATTCATTATCAGTGTGAATTTGATTCATTATCAGTGTGAACGTGATTCATTATCAGCCTTAATATGATTCATTTTCAGTGTGAAAGTGATTCACTATCAGGATGAATGTGATTCATTATCAGCGTGAACGTGATCCATCATCAGCGTGAATTCGATTCATTATCAGTGTGTATGTAATTCATTATCAGCGTGAATGTGATTCATTATCAGCGTGAATTCGATTCATTATCATTGTGAATGCAATTCATTATCAGCGTCAATATAGTTAATTATCAATGTGAATGTGATTCTATGTCAGCGTGAGAATAATTCATTATCAGCGTGAATGTGATTCATTATCAGCGTGATTGTTATTAATTTTCAGCGTGAAAGTGATTCATTTTTAGCGTGAATGTGATTCATTATCAGCCTGAATTCGATTCATTATCAGTGTGAATGTGATTAATTGTCAGCGTGAATGTGATTCATTGTCAGTGTTAATTTGATTCATTATCAGTATAAATGTGATTCATTATCAGCGTGAAGTCGATTCATTATCAGTGTGTATGCCATTCATTATCAGTGTGACTTCGATTCATTATCAGCGTGAATGTGATTCATTATCAGTGTGAATTCGATTAATTGTCAATGTGAATTCGATTCATTATCAGTGTGAATGTGATTTAATATCAGTGTGAATGTGATTCAATATCAGTGTGAATGTGATTCATTATCAGCGTGAATTTGATTCATTATCAGTGTGAATGTGATTCATTATCCGCGTGAACGTGATCCATCATCAGCGTGAATTCAATTCATTATCAGTGTGTATGTAATTCATTATCAGCGTGAATGTGATTCATTATCAGCGTCAATATAGTTAATTATCAATGTGAATGTGATTCTATGTCAGCGTGAGTATAATTCATTATCAGCGTGAATGTGATTCATTATCAGCGTGATTGTTATTAATTTTCAGCGTGAAAGTGATTCATTTTTAGCGGGAATGTGATTCATTATCAGCCTGAATTCGATTCATTATCAGTGTGAATGTGATTAATTGTCAGCGTGAATGTGATTCATTGTCAGTGTTAATTTGATTCATTATCAGTATAACTGTGATTCATTATCAGCGTGAAGTCGATTCATTATCAGTGTGTATGCCATTCATTATCAGTGTGAATTCGATTCATTATCAGCGTGAATGTGATTCATTATCAGTGTGAATTCGATTAATTATCAATGTGAATTCGATTTATTATCAGTGTGAATGTGATTTAATATCAGTGTGAATGTGTTTCAATATCAGTGTGAATGTGATTCATTATCAGCGTGAATGTGATTCATTAGCAACGTGAACGTGATCCATCATCAGCGTGAATTTGATTCATTGTTAGCATGAATTCGATTCATTATCAGTGTGAATTCGATTTAATGTAAATGTGAATGTGATTCATTCTCAGTGTGAAAATAATTCATTATCAGCGTAAATTCGATTCATTATCAGTGTGAATTTGATTCATTATCAGTGTGAACGTGATTCATTATCAGCCTTAATATGATTCATTTTCAGTGTGAAAGTGATTCACTATCAGGATGAATGTGATTCATTATCAGCGTGAACGTGATCCATCATCAGCGTGAATTCGATTCATTATCAGTGTGTATGTAATTCATTATCAGCGTGAATGTGATTCATTATCAGCGTGAATTCGATTCATTATCATTGTGAATGCAATTCATTATCAGCGTCAATATAGTTAATTATCAATGTGAATGTGATTCTATGTCAGCGTGAGAATAATTCATTATCAGCGTGAATGTGATTCATTATCAGCGTGATTGTTATTAATTTTCAGCGTGAAAGTGATTCATTTTTAGCGTGAATGTGATTCATTATCAGCCTGAATTCGATTCATTATCAGTGTGAATGTGATTAATTGTCAGCGTGAATGTGATTCATTGTCAGTGTTAATTTGATTCATTATCAGTATAAATGTGATTCATTATCAGCGTGAAGTCGATTCATTATCAGTGTGTATGCCATTCATTATCAGTGTGACTTCGATTCATTATCAGCGTGAATGTGATTCATTATCAGTGTGAATTCGATTAATTATCAATGTGAATTCGATTCATTATCAGTGTGAATGTGATTTAATATCAGTGTGAATGTGATTCAATATCAGTGTGAATGTGATTCATTATCAGCGTGAATTTGATTCATTATCAGTGTGAATGTGATTCATTATCCGCGTGAACGTGATCCATCATCAGCGTGAATTCAATTCATTATCAGTGTGTATGTAATTCATTATCAGCGTGAATGTGATTCATTATCAGGGTGAATTCGATTCATTATCATTGTGAATGCAATTCATTATCAGCGTCAATATAGTTAATTATCAATGTGAATGTGATTCTATGTCAGCGTGAGTATAATTCATTATCAGCGTGAATGTGATTCATTATCAGCGTGATTGTTATTAATTTTCAGCGTGAAAGTGATTCATTTTTAGCGTGAATGTGATTCATTATAAGCCTGAATTCGATTCATTATCAGTGTGAATGTGATTAATTGTCAGCGTGAATGTGATTCATTGTCAGTGTTAATTTGATTCATTATCAGTATAAATGTGATTCATTATCAGCGTGAAGTCGATTCATTATTAGTGTGTATGCCATTCATTATCAGTGTGAATTCGATTCATTATCAGCGTGAATGTGATTCATTATCAGTGTGAATTCGATTAATTATCAATGTGAATTCGATTCATTATCAATGTGAATGTGATTTAATATCAGTGTGAATGTGATTCATTATCAGTATAAATGTGATTCATTATCAGCGTGAAGTCGATTCATTATCAGTGTGTATGTGATTTAATATCAGTGTGAATGTGATTCAATATCAGTGTGAATGTGATTCATTATCAGCCTGAATTTGATTCATTATCCGCTTGAATTTGATTTATTATCAATGTGAATTTGATTCTTTATCAGCGTGAATGTGATTCATCATCAGTGTGAATGTTATTCATTTATCAGTGTGAATCTGATTCATTATCAGTGTGAATGTGATGCATTATCATCGTGAATTCGTTTCATTGTCAGTGTGTATGCGATTCATTATCAGCGTGAATGTGATTCATTATCAACGTGAACGTGATCCATCATCAGCGTGAATTTGATTCATTGTTAGCATGAATTCGATTCATTATCAGTGTGAATTCGATTTAATGTCAATGTGAATGTGATTCATTATCAGCATGAATATGATTATCAGCGTGCATATGATTCATTTTCACCGTGAATGTGATTAATTGTCAGTGTGAATGTGATTCATTTTCACCGTGAATGTGATTAATTGTCAGAGTGAATGTGATTAATTGTCAGCGTGAATGTGATTGATTATCAGCCTGAATTCGATTCATTATCAGTGTGAATGTGATCCATTATCAGCGTGAAGTCGATTCATTATCAGTGTGTATGCCATTCATTATCAGTGTGACTTCGATTCATTATCAGCGTGAATGTGATTCATTATCAGTGTGAATTCGATTAATTATCAGCGTGAATGTGATTCATTATCCGCGTGAATTCGATTCATCATCAATGTGAGTGTGATTCATTGTTAGCGTGAATGTGATTCATTGTCAGCGTGAATGTGAATCATTATCAGCTTGAATTAGATTCATTATCAGTGTGAATTCGATTCATTGTCAGTGTGAATGTGATTCAATATCAGTGTGAATGTCATTCAATATCAGTGTGAATGTGATTCATTATCAGTGTGAATTTGATTCATTATCAGTGTGAATTTGATTCATTATCAGTGTGAATGTGATTCATTAGAAGCCTGAATATGATTCATTTTCAGTGTGAAAGTGATTCATTATCAGGATGAATGTGATTCATTATCAGCGTGAACGTGATCCATCATCAGCGTGAGTTCGATTCATTATCAGTGTGTATGTAACTCATTATCAGCGTGAATGTGATTCATTATCAGCGTGAATTCGATTCATTATCATTGTGAATGCAATTCATTGTCAGCGTCAATATAGTTAATTATCAATGTGAATGTGATTCTATGTCAGCGTGAGTATAATTCATTATCAGCGTGAATGTGATTCATTATCAGCGTGATTGTTATTAATTTTCAGCGTGAAAGTGATTCATTTTTAACGTGAATGTGATTCATTATCAGCCTGAATTCGATTCATTATCAGTGTGAATTTGATTAATTATCAATGTGAATTCGATTCATTATCAGTGTGAATGTGATTTAATATCAGTGTGAATGTGATTCAATATCAGTGTGAATGTGATTCATTATCAGCGTGAATTTGATTCATTATCAGTGTGAATGTGATTCATTATCAGCCTGAATATGATTCATTTTCAGTGTGAATGTGACTAATTGTCAGCGTGAATGTGATTCATTGTCAGTGTTAATTTGATTCATTATCAGTGTGAATGTGACTAATTGTCAGCGTGAATGTGATTCATTGTCAGTGTTAATTTGATTCATTATCAGTATAAATTTGATTCATTATCAGCGTGAAGTCGATTCATTATCAGTGTGTATGCCATTCATCATCAGTGTGAATTCGATTAATTATCAGCGTGAATGTGATTCATTATCACTGTGAATTCGATTAATTATCAATGTGAATTCGATTCATTATCAGTGTGAATGTGATTTAATATCAGTGTGAATGTGATTCAATATCAGTGTGAATGTGATTCATTATCAGCGTGAATTTGATTCATTATCCGCTTGAATTTGATTTATTATCAATGTGAATTTGATTCTTTATCAGCGTGAATGTGATTCATCATCAGTGTGAATGTTATTCATTTATCAGTGTGAATCTGATTCATTATCAGTGTGAATGTGATGCATTATCATCGTGAATTCGTTTCATTGTCAGTGTGTATGCGATTCATTATCAGCGTGAATGTGATTCATTATCAACGTGAACGTGATCCATCATCAGCGTGAATTTGATTCATTGTTAGCATGAATTCGATTCATTATCAGTGTGAATTCGATTGAATGTAAATGTGAATGTGATTCATTATCAGCGTGAATATGATTATCAGCGTGCATATGATTCATTTTCACCGTGAATGTGATTAATTGTCACTGTGAATGTGATTCATTTTCACCGTGAATGTGATTAATTGTCAGAGTGAATGTGATTAATTGTCAGCGTGAATGTGATTGATTATCAGCCTGAATTCGATTCATTATCAGTGTGAATGTGATCCATTATCAGCGTGAAGTCGATTCATTATCAGTGTGTATGCCATTCATTATCAGTGTGACTTCGATTCATTATCAGCGTGAATGCAATTCATTATCAGCGTCAATATAGTTAATTATCAATGTGAATGTGATTCTATGTCAGCGTGAGAATAATTCATTATCAGCGTGAATGTGATTCATTATCAGCGTGATTGTTATTCATTTTCAGCGTGAAAGTGATTCATTTTTAGCGTGAATGTGATTCCTTATCAGCCTGAATTCGATTCATTATCAGTGTGAATGTGATTAATTGTCAGCGTGAATGTGATTCATTGTCAGTGTTAATTTGATTCATTATCAGTATAAATGTGATTCATTATCAGCGTGAAGTCGATTCATTATCAGTGTGTATGCCATTCATTATCAGTGTGAATTCGATTCATTATCAGCGTGAATGTGATTCATTATCAGTGTGAATTCGATTAATTATCAATGTGAATTCGATTCATTATCAGTGTGAATGTGATTTAATATCAGTGTGAATGTGATTCAATATCAGTGTGAATGTGATTCATTATCAGCATGAATTTGATTCATTATCAGTGTGAATGTGATTCATTATCCGCGTGAACGTGATCCATCATCAGCGTGAATTCGATTCATTTTCAGTGTGTATGTAATTCATTATCAGCGTGAATGTGATTCATTATCAGCGTGAATTCGATTCATTATCATTGTGAATGCAATTCATTATCAGCGTCAATATAGTTAATTATCAATGTGAATGTGATTCTATGTCAGCGTGAGTATAATTCATTATCAGCGTGAATGTGATTCATTATCAGCGTGATTGTTATTAATTTTCAGCGTGAAAGTGATTCATTTTTAGCGTGAATGTGATTCATTATCAGCCTGAATTCGATTCATTATCAGTGTGAATGTGATTAATTGTCAGCGTGAATGTGATTCATTGTCAGTGTTAATTTGATTCATTATCAGTATAAATGTGATTCATTATCAGCGTGAAGTCGATTCATTATCAGTGTGTATGCCATTCATTATCAGTGTGAATTCGGTTAATTATCAGCGTGAATGTGATTCATTATCAGTGTGAATTCGATTAATTATCAATGTGAATTCGATTCATTATCAGTGTGAATGTGATTTAATATCAGTGTGAATGTGATTCAATATCAGTGTGAATGTGATTCATTATCAGCGTGAATTTGATTCATTATCCGCTTGAATTTGATTTATTATCAATGTGAATTTGATTCTTTATCAGCGTGAATGTGATTCATCATCAGTGTGAATGTTATTCATTTATCAGTGTGAATCTGATTCATTATCAGTGTGAATGTGATGCATTATCATCGTGAATTCGTTTCATTGTCAGTGTGTATGCGATTCATTATCAGCGTGAATGTGATTCATTATCAACGTGAACGTGATCCATCATCAGCGTGAATTTGATTCATTGTTAGCATGAATTCGATTCATTATCAGTGTGAATTCGATTTAATGTAAATGTGAATGTGATTCATTATCAGCGTGAATATGATTATCAGCGTGCATAAGATTCATTTTCACCGTGAATGTGATTAATTGTCAGTGTGAAAGTGATTCATTTTCACCGTGAATGTGATTAATTGTCAGAGTGAATGTGATTAATTGTCAGCGTGAATGTGATTGATTATCAGCCTGAATTCGATTCATTATCAGTGTGAATGTGATCCATTATCAGCGTGAATTCGATTCATTATCATTGTGAATGCCATTCATTATCAGTGTGACTTCGATTCATTATCAGCGTGAATGTGATTCATTATCAGTGTGAATTTGATTAATTATCAATGTGAATTCGATTCATTATCAGTGTGAATGTGATTTAATATCAGTGTGAATGTGATTCAATATCAGTGTGAATGTGATTCATTATCCGTGTGAATTTGATTCATTATCAGTGTGAATTTGATTCTTTATCAGTGTGAATGTGATTCATTATCAGTGTGAATGTGATTCATTATCCGCGTGAATTCGATTCATCATCAATGTGAGTGTCATTATTTATCAGTGTGAATTCGATTCATTATCAATGTGAATTCGATTCATTGTCAGTGTGAATGTGATTCAATATCAGTGTGAATGTGATTCATTATCAGTGTGAATTTGATTCATTATCAGTGTGAATTTGATTCATTATCAGTGTGAATGTGATTCATTATCAGCCTGAATATGATTCATTTTCAGTGTGAAAGTGATTCAATATCAGGATGAATGTGATTCATTATCAGTGTGAACGTGATCCATCATCAGCGTGAATTCGATTCATTATCAGTGTGTATGTAACTCGTTATCAGCATGAATGTGATTCATTATCAGCGTGAATTCGATTCATTATCATTGTGAATGCAATTCATTATCAGCGTCAATATAGTTAATTATCAATGTGAATGTGATTCTATATCAGCGTGAGTATAATTCATTATCAGCGTGAATGTGATTCATTATCAGCGTGATTGTTATTAATTTTCAGCGTGAAAGTGATTCATTTTTAGCGTGAATGTGATTCATTATCAGCCTGAATTCGATTCATTATCAGTGTGAATGTGATTAATTGTCAGCGTGAATGTGATTCATTGTCAGTGTTAATTTGATTCATTATCAGTATAAATGTGATTCATTATCAGCGTGAAGTCGATTCATTATCAGTGTGTATGCCATTCATTATCAGTGTGAATTCGATTCATTATCAGCGTGAATGTGATTCATTATCAGTGTGAATTCGATTAATTATCAATGTGAATTCGATTCATTATCAGTGTGAATGTGATTTAATATCAGTGTGAATGTGATTCAATATCAGTGTGAATGTGATTCATTATCAGCGTGAATGTGATTCATTATCAGCGTGAATTCGATTCATTATCATTGTGAATGCAATTCATTATCAGCGTCAATATAGTTAATTATCAATGTGAATGTGATTCTATGTCAGCGTGAGTATAATTCATTATCAGCGTGAATGTGATTCATTATCAGCGTGATTGTTATTAATTTTCAGCGTGAAAGTGATTCATTTTTAGCGTGAATGTGATTCATTATCAGCCTGAATTTGATTCATTATCAGTGTGAATTTGATTAATTATCAATGTGAATTCGATTCATTATCAGTGTGAATGTGCTTTAATATCAGTGTGAATGTGATTCAATATCAGTGTGAATGTGATTCATTATCAGCGTGAATTTGATTCATTATCAGTGTGAATGTGATTCATTATCCGTGTGAATTTGATTCATTATCAATGTGAATTTGATTCTTTATCAGTGTGAATGTGATTCATTATCAGTGTGAATGTGATTCATTATCCGCGTGAATTCGATTCATCATCAATGTGAGTGTGATTATTTATCAGTGTGAATTCGATTCATTATCAATGTGAATTCGATTCATTGTCAGTGTGAATGTGATTCAATATCAGTGTGAATTTGATTCATTATCAGTGTGAATTTGATTCATTATCAGTGTGAATTTGATTCATTATCAGTGTGAATGTGATTCATTATCAGCCTGAATATGATTCATTTTCAGTGTGAAAGTGATTCAATATCAGGATGAATGTGATTCATTATCAGCGTGAACGTGATCCATCATCAGCGTGAATTCGATTCATTATCAGTGTGTATGTAATTCATTATCAGCGTGAATGTGATTCATTATCAGCGTGAATTCGATTCATTATCATTGCGAATGCAATTCATTATCAGCGTCAATATAGTTAATTATCAATGTGAATGTGATTCTATGTCAGCGTGAGTATAATTCATTATCAGCGTGAATGTGATTCATTATCAGCGTGATTGTTATTAATTTTCAGCGTGAAAGTGATTCATTTTTAGCGTGAATGTGATTCATTATCAGCCTGAATTCGATTCATTATCAGTGTGAATGTGATTAATTGTCAGCGTGAATGTGATTCATTGTCAGTGTTAATTTGATTCATTATCAGTATAAATGTGATTCATTATCAGCGTGAAGTCGATTCATTATCAGTGTGTATGCCATTCATTATCAGTGTGAATTCGATTCATTATCAGCGTGAATGTGATTCATTATCAGTGTGAATTCGATTAATTATCAATGTGAATTCGATTCATTATCAGTGTGAATGTGATTTAATATCAGTGTGAATGTGATTCAATATCAGTGTGAATGTGATTCATTATCAGCGTGAATGTGATTCATTATCAGCGTGAATTCGATTCATTATCATTGTGAATGCAATTCATTATCAGCGTCAATATAGTTAATTATCAATGTGAATGTGATTCTATGTCAGCGTGAGTATAATTCATTATCAGCGTGAATGTGATTCATTATCAGCGTGATTGTTATTAATTTTCAGCGTGAAAGTGATTCATTTTTAGCGTGAATGTGATTCATTATCAGCCTGAATTCGATTCATTATCAGTGTGAATGTGATTAATTGTCAGCGTGAATGTGATTCATTGTCAGTGTTAATTTGATTCATTATCAGTATAAATGTGATTCATTATCAGCGTGAAGTCGATTCATTATCAGTGTGTATGCCATTCATTATCAGTGTGAATTCGGTTCATTATCAGCGTGAATGTGAGTCATTATCAGTGTGAATTCGATTAATTATCAATGTGAATTCGATTCATTATCAGTGTGAATGTGATTTAATATCAGTGTGAATGTGATTCAATATCAGTGTGAATGTGATTCATTATCAGCGTGAATTTGATTCATTATCCGCTTGAATTTGATTTATTATCAATGTGAATTTGATTCTTTATCAGCGTGAATGTGATTCATCATCAGTGTGAATGTTATTCATTTATCAGTGTGAATCTGATTCATTATCAGTGTGAATGTGATGCATTATCATCGTGAATTCGTTTCATTGTCAGTGTGTATGCGATTCATTATCAGCGTGAATGTGATTCATTATCAACGTGAACGTGATCCATCATCAGCGTGAATTTGATTCATTGTTAGCATGAATTCGATTCATTATCAGTGTGAATTCGATTGAATGTAAATGTGAATGTGATTCATTATCAGCGTGAATATGATTATCAGCGTGCATATGATTCATTTTCACCCTGAATGTGATTAATTGTCACTGTGAATGTGATTCATTTTCACCGTGAATGTGATTAATTGTCAGAGTGAATGTGATTAATTGTCAGCGTGAATGTGATTGATTATCAGCCTGAATTCGATTCATTATCAGTGTGAATGTGATCCATTATCAGCGTGAAGTCGATTCATTATCAGTGTGTATGCCATTCATTATCAGTGTGACTTCGATTCATTATCAGCGTGAATGTGATTCATTATCAGTGTGAATTTGATTAATTATCAATGTGAATTCGATTCATTATCAGTGTGAATGTGATTTAATATCAGTGTGAATGTGATTCAATATCAGTGTGAATGTGATTCATTATCAGCGTGAATTTGATTCATTATCAGTGTGAATGTGATTCATTATCCGTGTGAATTTGATTCATTATCAATGTGAATTTGATTCTTTATCAGTGTGAATGTGATTCATTATCAGTGTGAATGTGATTCATTATCCGCGTGAATTCGATTCATCATCAATGTGAGTGTGATTATTTATCAGTGTGAATTCGATTCATTATCAATGTGAATTCGATTCATTGTCAGTGTGAATGTGATTCAATATCAGTGTGAATGTGATTCATTATCAGTGTGAATTTGATTCATTATCAGTATGAATTTGATTCATTATCAGTGTGAATGTGATTCATTATCAGCCTGAATATGATTCATTTTCAGTGTGAAAGTGATTCATTATCAGGATGAATGTGATTCATTATCAGCGTGAACGTGATCCATCATCAGCGTGAATTCGATTCATTATCAGTGTGTATGTAACTCATTATCAGCGTGAATGTGATTCATTATCAGCGTGAATTCGATTCATTATCATTGTGAATGCAATTCATTGTCAGCGTCAATATAGTTAATTATCAATGTGAATGTGATTCTATGTCAGCGTGAGTATAATTCATTATCAGCGTGAATGTGATTCATTATCAGCGTGATTGTTATTAATTTTCAGCGTGAAAGTGATTCATTATCAGCGTGAAGTCGATTCATTATCAGTGTGTATGCCATTCATTATCAGTGTGAATTCGATTCATTATCAGCGTGAATGTGATTCATTATCAGTGTGAATTCGATTAATTATCATTGTGAATTCGATTCATAATCAGTGTGAATGTGATTTAATATCAGTGTGAATGTGATTCAATATCAGTGTGAATGTGATTCATTATCAGCGTGAATTTGATTCATTATCCGCTTGAATGTGATTTATTATCAATGTGAGTGTGATTCATTGTTAGCGTGAATGTGATTCATTGTCAGCGTGAATGTGAATCATTATCAGCTTTAATTAGATTCATTATCAGTGTGAATGTGATTATTTATCAGTGTGAATTCGATTCATTATCAATGTGAATTCGATTCATTGTCAGTGTGAATGTGATTCAATATCAGTGTGAATTCGATTCATTGTCAGTGTGAATGTGATTCAATATCAGTGTGTATGCGATTCATTATCAGCGTGAATGTGATTCATTGTTAGCGTGAATGTGATTCATTGTCAGTGTGAATGTGATTCAATATCAGTGTGAATGTGATTCAATATCAGTGTGAATGTGATTCATTATCAGTGTGAATTTGATTCATTATCAGTGTGAATTTGATTCATTATCAGTGTGAATGTGATTCATTATCAGCCTGAATATGATTCATTTTCAGTGTGAAAGTGATTCATTATCAGGATTAATGTGATTCATTATCAGCGTGAACGTGATCCATCATCAGCGTGAATTCGCTTCATTATCAGTGTGTATGTAATTCATTATCAGCGTGAATGTGATTCATTATCAGCGTGAATTCGATTCATTATTATTGTGAATGCAATTCATTATCAGCGTCAATATAGTTAATTATCAATGTGAATGTGATTCTATGTCAGCGTGAGTATAATTCATTATCAGCGTGAATGTGATTCATTATCAGCGTGATTGTTATTAATTTTCAGCGTGAAAGTGATTCATTTTTAGCGTGAATGTGATTCATTATCAGCCTGAATTCGATTCATTATCAGTGTGAATGTGATTAATTGTCAGCGTGAATGTGATTCATTGTCAGTGTTAATTTGATTCATTATCAGTATAAATGTGATTCATTATCAGCGTGAAGTCGATTCATTATCAGTGTGTATGTGATTTAATATCAGTGTGAATGTGATTCAATATCAGTGTGAATGTGATTCATTATCAGCCTGAATTTGATTCATTATCCGCTTGAATTTGATTTATTATCAATGTGAATTTGATTCTTTATCAGCGTGAATGTGATTCATCATCAGTGTGAATGTTATTCATTTATCAGTGTGAATCTGATTCATTATCAGTGTGAATGTGATGCATTATCATCGTGAATTCGTTTCATTGTCAGTGTGTATGCGATTCATTATCAGCGTGAATGTGATTCATTATCAACGTGAACGTGATCCATCATCAGCGTGAATTTGATTCATTGTTAGCATGAATTCGATTCATTATCAGTGTGAATTCGATTTAATGTCAATGTGAATGTGATTCATTATCAGCATGAATATGATTATCAGCGTGCATATGATTCATTTTCACCGTGAATGTGATTAATTGTCAGTGTGAATGTGATTCATTTTCACCGTGAATGTGATTAATTGTCAGCGTGAATGTGATTGATTATCAGCCTGAATTCGATTCATTATCAGTGTGAATGTGATCCATTATCAGCGTGAAGTCGATTCATTATCAGTGTGTATGCCATTCATTATCAGTGTGACTTCGATTCATTATCAGCGTGAATGTGATTCATTATCAGTGTGAATTCGATTCATTATCAGCGTGAATGTGATTCATTATCAGTGTGAAGTTGATTAATTATCAATGTGAATTCGATTCATTATCAGTGTGAATGTGATTTAATATCAGTGTGAATGTGATTCAATATCAGTGTGAATGTGATTCATTATCAGCGTGAATTTGATTCATTATCAGTGTGAATGTGATTCATTATCCGTGTGAATTTGATTCATTATCAATGTGAATATGATTCTTTATCAGTGTGAATGTGATTCATTATTAGTGTGAATGTGATTCATTATCCGCGTGAATTCGATTCATCATCAATGTGAGTGTGATTCATTGTTAGCGTGAATGTGATTCATTGTCAGCGTGAATGTGAATCATTATCAGCTTGAATTAGATTCATTATCAGTGTGAATTCGATTCATTGTCAGTGTGAATGTGATTCAATATCAGTGTGAATGTCATTCAATATCAGTGTGAATGTGATTCATTATCAGTGTGAATTTGATTCATTATCAGTGTGAATTTGATTCATTATCAGTGTGAATGTGATTCATTATCAGCCTGAATATGATTCATTTTCAGTGTGAAAGTGATTCATTATCAGGATGAATGTGATTCATTATCAGCGTGAACGTGATCCATCATCAGCGTGAATTCGATTCATTATCAGTGTGTATGTAACTCATTATCAGCGTGAATGTGATTCATTATCAGCGTGAATTCGATTCATTATCATTGTGAATGCAATTCATTGTCAGCGTCAATATAGTTAATTATCAATGTGAATGTGATTCTATGTCAGCGTGAGTATAATTCATTATCAGCGTGAATGTGATTCATTATCAGCGTGATTGTTATTAATTTTCAGCGTGAAAGTGATTCATTTTTAGCGTGAATGTGATTCATTATCAGCCTGAATTCGATTCATTATCATTGTGAATGCAATTCATTATCAGCGTCAATATAGTTAATTATCAATGTGAATGTGATTCTATGTCAGCGTGAGAATAATTCATTATCAGCGTGAATGTGATTCATTATCAGCGTGATTGTTATTAATTTTCAGCGTGAAAGTGATTCATTTTTAGCGTGAATGTGATTCCTTATCAGCCTGAATTCGATTCATTATCAGTGTGAATGTGATTAATTGTCAGCGTGAATGTGATTCATTGTCAGTGTTAATTTGATTCATTATCAGTATAAATGTGATTCATTATCAGCGTGAAGTCGATTCATTATCAGTGTGTATGCCATTCATTATCAGTGTGAATTCGATTCATTATCAGCGTGAATGTGATTCATTATCAGTGTGAATTCGATTAATTATCAATGTGAATTCGATTCATTATCAGTGTGAATGTGATTTAATATCAGTGTGAATGTGATTCAATATCAGTGTGAATGTGATTCATTATCAGCGTGAATTTGATTCATTATCAGTGTGAATGTGATTCATTATCCGCGTGAACGTGATCCATCATCAGCGTGAATTCGATTCATTATCAGTGTGTATGTAATTCATTATCAGCGTGAATGTGATTCATTATCAGCGTGAATTCGATTCATTATCATTGTGAATGCAATTCATTATCAGCGTCAATATAGTTAATTATCAATGTGAATGTGATTCTATGTCAGCGTGAGTATAATTCATTATCAGCGTGAATGTGATTCATTATCAGCGTGATTGTTATTAATTTTCAGCGTGAAAGTGATTCATTATCAGCGTGAAGTCGATTCATTATCAGTGTGTATGCCATTCATTATCAGTGTGAATTCGATTCATTATCAGCGTGAATGTGATTCATTATCAGTGTGAATTCGATTAATTATCATTGTGAATTCGATTCATAATCAGTGTGAATGTGATTTAATATCAGTGTGAATGTGATTCAATATCAGTGTGAATGTGATTCATTATCAGCGTGAATTTGATTCATTATCCGCTTGAATGTGATTTATTATCAATGTGAGTGTGATTCATTGTTAGCGTGAATGTGATTCATTGTCAGCGTGAATGTGAATCATTATCAGCTTTAATTAGATTCATTATCAGTGTGAATGTGATTATTTATCAGTGTGAATTCGATTCATTATCAATGTGAATTCGATTCATTGTCAGTGTGAATGTGATTCAATATCAGTGTGAATGTGATTCATTATCAGTGTGAATGTGATGCATTATCATCGTGAATTCGTTTCATTGTCAGTGTGTATGCGATTCATTATCAGCGTGAATGTGATTCATTGTTAGCGTGAATGTGATTCATTGTCAGTGTGAATGTGATTCAATATCAGTGTGAATGTGATTCAATATCAGTGTGAATGTGATTCATTATCAGTGTGTATGTAATTCATTATCAGCGTGAATGTGATTCATTATCAGCGTGAATTCGATTCATTATTATTGTGAATGCAATTCATTATCAGCGTCAATATAGTTAATTATCAATGTGAATGTGATTCTATGTCAGCGTGAGTATAATTCATTATCAGCGTGAATGTGATTCATTATCAGCGTGATTGTTATTAATTTTCAGCGTGAAAGTGATTCATTTTTAGCGTGAATGTGATTCATTATCAGCCTGAATTCGATTCATTATCAGTGTGAATGTGATTAATTGTCAGCGTGAATGTGATTCATTGTCAGTGTTAATTTGATTCATTATCAGTATAAATGTGATTCATTATCAGCGTGAAGTCGATTCATTATCAGTGTGTATGTGATTTAATATCAGTGTGAATGTGATTCAATATCAGTGTGAATGTGATTCATTATCAGCCTGAATTTGATTCATTATCCGCTTGAATTTGATTTATTATCAATGTGAATTTGATTCTTTATCAGCGTGAATGTGATTCATCATCAGTGTGAATGTTATTCATTTATCAGTGTGAATCTGATTCATTATCAGTGTGAATGTGATGCATTATCATCGTGAATTCGTTTCATTGTCAGTGTGTATGCGATTCATTATCAGCGTGAATGTGATTCATTATCAACGTGAACGTGATCCATCATCAGCGTGAATTTGATTCATTGTTAGCATGAATTCGATTCATTATCAGTGTGAATTCGATTTAATGTCAATGTGAATGTGATTCATTATCAGCATGAATATGATTATCAGCGTGCATATGATTCATTTTCACCGTGAATGTGATTAATTGTCAGTGTGAATGTGATTCATTTTCACCGTGAATGTGATTAATTGTCAGCGTGAATGTGATTGATTATCAGCCTGAATTCGATTCATTATCAGTGTGAATGTGATCCATTATCAGCGTGAAGTCGATTCATTATCAGTGTGTATGCCATTCATTATCAGTGTGACTTCGATTCATTATCAGCGTGAATGTGATTCATTATCAGTGTGAATTCGATTCATTATCAGCGTGAATGTGATTCATTATCAGTGTGAAGTTGATTAATTATCAATGTGAATTCGATTCATTATCAGTGTGAATGTGATTTAATATCAGTGTGAATGTGATTCAATATCAGTGTGAATGTGATTCATTATCAGCGTGAATTTGATTCATTATCAGTGTGAATGTGATTCATTATCCGTGTGAATTTGATTCATTATCAATGTGAATATGATTCTTTATCAGTGTGAATGTGATTCATTATTAGTGTGAATGTGATTCATTATCCGCGTGAATTCGATTCATCATCAATGTGAGTGTGATTCATTGTTAGCGTGAATGTGATTCATTGTCAGCGTGAATGTGAATCATTATCAGCTTGAATTAGATTCATTATCAGTGTGAATTCGATTCATTGTCAGTGTGAATGTGATTCAATATCAGTGTGAATGTCATTCAATATCAGTGTGAATGTGATTCATTATCAGTGTGAATTTGATTCATTATCAGTGTGAATTTGATTCATTATCAGTGTGAATGTGATTCATTATCAGCCTGAATATGATTCATTTTCAGTGTGAAAGTGATTCATTATCAGGATGAATGTGATTCATTATCAGCGTGAACGTGATCCATCATCAGCGTGAATTCGATTCATTATCAGTGTGTATGTAACTCATTATCAGCGTGAATGTGATTCATTATCAGCGTGAATTCGATTCATTATCATTGTGAATGCAATTCATTGTCAGCGTCAATATAGTTAATTATCAATGTGAATGTGATTCTATGTCAGCGTGAGTATAATTCATTATCAGCGTGAATGTGATTCATTATCAGCGTGATTGTTATTAATTTTCAGCGTGAAAGTGATTCATTTTTAGCGTGAATGTGATTCATTATCAGCCTGAATTCGATTCATTATCATTGTGAATGCAATTCATTATCAGCGTCAATATAGTTAATTATCAATGTGAATGTGATTCTATGTCAGCGTGAGAATAATTCATTATCAGCGTGAATGTGATTCATTATCAGCGTGATTGTTATTAATTTTCAGCGTGAAAGTGATTCATTTTTAGCGTGAATGTGATTCCTTATCAGCCTGAATTCGATTCATTATCAGTGTGAATGTGATTAATTGTCAGCGTGAATGTGATTCATTGTCAGTGTTAATTTGATTCATTATCAGTATAAATGTGATTCATTATCAGCGTGAAGTCGATTCATTATCAGTGTGTATGCCATTCATTATCAGTGTGAATTCGATTCATTATCAGCGTGAATGTGATTCATTATCAGTGTGAATTCGATTAATTATCAATGTGAATTCGATTCATTATCAGTGTGAATGTGATTTAATATCAGTGTGAATGTGATTCAATATCAGTGTGAATGTGATTCATTATCAGCGTGAATTTGATTCATTATCAGTGTGAATGTGATTCATTATCCGCGTGAACGTGATCCATCATCAGCGTGAATTCGATTCATTATCAGTGTGTATGTAATTCATTATCAGCGTGAATGTGATTCATTATCAGCGTGAATTCGATTCATTATCATTGTGAATGCAATTCATTATCAGCGTCAATATAGTTAATTATCAATGTGAATGTGATTCTATGTCAGCGTGAGTATAATTCATTATCAGCGTGAATGTGATTCATTATCAGCGTGATTGTTATTAATTTTCAGCGTGAAAGTGATTCATTATCAGCGTGAAGTCGATTCATTATCAGTGTGTATGCCATTCATTATCAGTGTGAATTCGATTCATTATCAGCGTGAATGTGATTCATTATCAGTGTGAATTCGATTAATTATCATTGTGAATTCGATTCATAATCAGTGTGAATGTGATTTAATATCAGTGTGAATGTGATTCAATATCAGTGTGAATGTGATTCATTATCAGCGTGAATTTGATTCATTATCCGCTTGAATGTGATTTATTATCAATGTGAGTGTGATTCATTGTTAGCGTGAATGTGATTCATTGTCAGCGTGAATGTGAATCATTATCAGCTTTAATTAGATTCATTATCAGTGTGAATGTGATTATTTATCAGTGTGAATTCGATTCATTATCAATGTGAATTCGATTCATTGTCAGTGTGAATGTGATTCAATATCAGTGTGAATGTGATTCATTATCAGTGTGAATGTGATGCATTATCATCGTGAATTCGTTTCATTGTCAGTGTGTATGCGATTCATTATCAGCGTGAATGTGATTCATTGTTAGCGTGAATGTGATTCATTGTCAGTGTGAATGTGATTCAATATCAGTGTGAATGTGATTCAATATCAGTGTGAATGTGATTCATTATCAGTGTGAATTTGATTCATTATCAGTGTGAATTTGATTCATTATCAGTGTGAATGTGATTCATTATCAGCCTGAATATGATTCATTTTCAGTGTGAAAGTGATTCATTATCAGGATGAATGTGATTCATTATCAGCGTGAACGTGATCCATCATCAGCGTGAATTCGCTTCATTATCAGTGTGTATGTAATTCATTATCAGCGTGAATGTGATTCATTATCAGCGTGAATTCGATTCATTATTATTGTGAATGCAATTCATTATCAGCGTCAATATAGTTAATTATCAATGTGAATGTGATTCTATGTCAGCGTGAGTATAATTCATTATCAGCGTGAATGTGATTCATTATCAGCGTGATTGTTATTAATTTTCAGCCTGAATTCGATTCATTATCAGTGTGAATGTGATTAATTGTCAGCGTGAATGTGATTCATTGTCAGTGTTAATTTGATTCATTATCAGTATAAATGTGATTCATTATCAGCGTGAAGTCGATTCATTATCAGTGTGTATGTGATTTAATATCAGTGTGAATGTGATTCAATATCAGTGTGAATGTGATTCATTATCAGCCTGAATTTGATTCATTATCCGCTTGAATTTGATTTATTATCAATGTGAATTTGATTCTTTATCAGCGTGAATGTGATTCATCATCAGTGTGAATGTTATTCATTTATCAGTGTGAATCTGATTCATTATCAGTGTGAATGTGATGCATTATCATCGTGAATTCGTTTCATTGTCAGTGTGTATGCGATTCATTATCAGCGTGAATGTGATTCATTATCAACGTGAACGTGATCCATCATCAGCGTGAATTTGATTCATTGTTAGCATGAATTCGATTCATTATCAGTGTGAATTCGATTTAATGTCAATGTGAATGTGATTCATTATCAGCATGAATATGATTATCAGCGTGCATATGATTCATTTTCACCGTGAATGTGATTAATTGTCAGTGTGAATGTGATTCATTTTCACCGTGAATGTGACTAATTGTCAGCGTGAATGTGATTGATTATCAGCCTGAATTCGATTCATTATCAGTGTGAATGTGATCCATTATCAGCGTGAAGTCGATTCATTATCAGTGTGTATGCCATTCATTATCAGTGTGACTTCGATTCATTATCAGCGTGAATGTGATTCATTATCAGTGTGAATTCGATTCATTATCAGCGTGAATGTGATTCATTATCAGTGTGAAGTTGATTAATTATCAATGTGAATTCGATTCATTATCAGTGTGAATGTGATTTAATATCAGTGTGAATGTGATTCAATATCAGTGTGAATGTGATTCATTATCAGCGTGAATTTGATTCATTATCAGTGTGAATGTGATTCATTATCCGTGTGAATTTGATTCATTATCAATGTGAATATGATTCTTTATCAGTGTGAATGTGATTCATTATTAGTGTGAATGTGATTCATTATCCGCGTGAATTCGATTCATCATCAATGTGAGTGTGATTCATTGTTAGCGTGAATGTGATTCATTGTCAGCGTGAATGTGAATCATTATCAGCTTGAATTAGATTCATTATCAGTGTGAATTCGATTCATTGTCAGTGTGAATGTGATTCAATATCAGTGTGAATGTCATTCAATATCAGTGTGAATGTGATTCATTATCAGTGTGAATTTGATTCATTATCAGTGTGAATTTGATTCATTATCAGTGTGAATGTGATTCATTATCAGCCTGAATATGATTCATTTTCAGTGTGAAAGTGATTCATTATCAGGATGAATGTGATTCATTATCAGCGTGAACGTGATCCATCATCAGCGTGAATTCGATTCATTATCAGTGTGTATGTAACTCATTATCAGCGTGAATGTGATTCATTATCAGCGTGAATTCGATTCATTATCATTGTGAATGCAATTCATTGTCAGCGTCAATATAGTTAATTATCAATGTGAATGTGATTCTATGTCAGCGTGAGTATAATTCATTATCAGCGTGAATGTGATTCATTATCAGCGTGATTGTTATTAATTTTCAGCGTGAAAGTGATTCATTTTTAGCGTGAATGTGATTCATTATCAGCCTGAATTCGATTCATTATCATTGTGAATGCAATTCATTATCAGCGTCAATATAGTTAATTATCAATGTGAATGTGATTCTATGTCAGCGTGAGAATAATTCATTATCAGCGTGAATGTGATTCATTATCAGCGTGATTGTTATTAATTTTCAGCGTGAAAGTGATTCATTTTTAGCGTGAATGTGATTCCTTATCAGCCTGAATTCGATTCATTATCAGTGTGAATGTGATTAATTGTCAGCGTGAATGTGATTCATTGTCAGTGTTAATTTGATTCATTATCAGTATAAATGTGATTCATTATCAGCGTGAAGTCGATTCATTATCAGTGTGTATGCCATTCATTATCAGTGTGAATTCGATTCATTATCAGCGTGAATGTGATTCATTATCAGTGTGAATTCGATTAATTATCAATGTGAATTCGATTCATTATCAGTGTGAATGTGATTTAATATCAGTGTGAATGTGATTCAATATCAGTGTGAATGTGATTCATTATCAGCGTGAATTTGATTCATTATCAGTGTGAATGTGATTCATTATCCGCGTGAACGTGATCCATCATCAGCGTGAATTCGATTCATTATCAGTGTGTATGTAATTCATTATCAGCGTGAATGTGATTCATTATCAGCGTGAATTCGATTCATTATCATTGTGAATGCAATTCATTATCAGCGTCAATATAGTTAATTATCAATGTGAATGTGATTCTATGTCAGCGTGAGTATAATTCATTATCAGCGTGAATGTGATTCATTATCAGCGTGATTGTTATTAATTTTCAGCGTGAAAGTGATTCATTATCAGCGTGAAGTCGATTCATTATCAGTGTGTATGCCATTCATTATCAGTGTGAATTCGATTCATTATCAGCGTGAATGTGATTCATTATCAGTGTGAATTCGATTAATTATCATTGTGAATTCGATTCATAATCAGTGTGAATGTGATTTAATATCAGTGTGAATGTGATTCAATATCAGTGTGAATGTGATTCATTATCAGCGTGAATTTGATTCATTATCCGCTTGAATGTGATTTATTATCAATGTGAGTGTGATTCATTGTTAGCGTGAATGTGATTCATTGTCAGCGTGAATGTGAATCATTATCAGCTTTAATTAGATTCATTATCAGTGTGAATGTGATTATTTATCAGTGTGAATTCGATTCATTATCAATGTGAATTCGATTCATTGTCAGTGTGAATGTGATTCAATATCAGTGTGAATGTGATTCATTATCAGTGTGAATGTGATGCATTATCATCGTGAATTCGTTTCATTGTCAGTGTGTATGCGATTCATTATCAGCGTGAATGTGATTCATTGTTAGCGTGAATGTGATTCATTGTCAGTGTGAATGTGATTCAATATCAGTGTGAATGTGATTCAATATCAGTGTGAATGTGATTCATTATCAGTGTGAATTTGATTCATTATCAGTGTGAATTTGATTCATTATCAGTGTGAATGTGATTCATTATCAGCCTGAATATGATTCATTTTCAGTGTGAAAGTGATTCATTATCAGGATGAATGTGATTCATTATCAGCGTGAACGTGATCCATCATCAGCGTGAATTCGCTTCATTATCAGTGTGTATGTAATTCATTATCAGCGTGAATGTGATTCATTATCAGCGTGAATTCGATTCATTATTATTGTGAATGCAATTCATTATCAGCGTCAATATAGTTAATTATCAATGTGAATGTGATTCTATGTCAGCGTGAGTATAATTCATTATCAGCGTGAATGTGATTCATTATCAGCGTGATTGTTATTAATTTTCAGCCTGAATTCGATTCATTATCAGTGTGAATGTGATTAATTGTCAGCGTGAATGTGATTCATTGTCAGTGTTAATTTGATTCATTATCAGTATAAATGTGATTCATTATCAGCGTGAAGTCGATTCATTATCAGTGTGTATGTGATTTAATATCAGTGTGAATGTGATTCAATATCAGTGTGAATGTGATTCATTATCAGCCTGAATTTGATTCATTATCCGCTTGAATTTGATTTATTATCAATGTGAATTTGATTCTTTATCAGCGTGAATGTGATTCATCATCAGTGTGAATGTTATTCATTTATCAGTGTGAATCTGATTCATTATCAGTGTGAATGTGATGCATTATCATCGTGAATTCGTTTCATTGTCAGTGTGTATGCGATTCATTATCAGCGTGAATGTGATTCATTATCAACGTGAACGTGATCCATCATCAGCGTGAATTTGATTCATTGTTAGCATGAATTCGATTCATTATCAGTGTGAATTCGATTTAATGTCAATGTGAATGTGATTCATTATCAGCATGAATATGATTATCAGCGTGCATATGATTCATTTTCACCGTGAATGTGATTAATTGTCAGTGTGAATGTGATTCATTTTCACCGTGAATGTGATTAATTGTCAGCGTGAATGTGATTGATTATCAGCCTGAATTCGATTCATTATCAGTGTGAATGTGATCCATTATCAGCGTGAAGTCGATTCATTATCAGTGTGTATGCCATTCATTATCAGTGTGACTTCGATTCATTATCAGCGTGAATGTGATTCATTATCAGTGTGAATTCGATTCATTATCAGCGTGAATGTGATTCATTATCAGTGTGAAGTTGATTAATTATCAATGTGAATTCGATTCATTATCAGTGTGAATGTGATTTAATATCAGTGTGAATGTGATTCAATATCAGTGTGAATGTGATTCATTATCAGCGTGAATTTGATTCATTATCAGTGTGAATGTGATTCATTATCCGTGTGAATTTGATTCATTATCAATGTGAATATGATTCTTTATCAGTGTGAATGTGATTCATTATTAGTGTGAATGTGATTCATTATCCGCGTGAATTCGATTCATCATCAATGTGAGTGTGATTCATTGTTAGCGTGAATGTGATTCATTGTCAGCGTGAATGTGAATCATTATCAGCTTGAATTAGATTCATTATCAGTGTGAATTCGATTCATTGTCAGTGTGAATGTGATTCAATATCAGTGTGAATGTCATTCAATATCAGTGTGAATGTGATTCATTATCAGTGTGAATTTGATTCATTATCAGTGTGAATTTGATTCATTATCAGTGTGAATGTGATTCATTATCAGCCTGAATATGATTCATTTTCAGTGTGAAAGTGATTCATTATCAGGATGAATGTGATTCATTATCAGCGTGAACGTGATCCATCATCAGCGTGAATTCGATTCATTATCAGTGTGTATGTAACTCATTATCAGCGTGAATGTGATTCATTATCAGCGTGAATTCGATTCATTATCATTGTGAATGCAATTCATTGTCAGCGTCAATATAGTTAATTATCAATGTGAATGTGATTCTATGTCAGCGTGAGTATAATTCATTATCAGCGTGAATGTGATTCATTATCAGCGTGATTGTTATTAATTTTCAGCGTGAAAGTGATTCATTTTTAGCGTGAATGTGATTCATTATCAGCCTGAATTCGATTCATTATCATTGTGAATGCAATTCATTATCAGCGTCAATATAGTTAATTATCAATGTGAATGTGATTCTATGTCAGCGTGAGAATAATTCATTATCAGCGTGAATGTGATTCATTATCAGCGTGATTGTTATTAATTTTCAGCGTGAAAGTGATTCATTTTTAGCGTGAATGTGATTCCTTATCAGCCTGAATTCGATTCATTATCAGTGTGAATGTGATTAATTGTCAGCGTGAATGTGATTCATTGTCAGTGTTAATTTGATTCATTATCAGTATAAATGTGATTCATTATCAGCGTGAAGTCGATTCATTATCAGTGTGTATGCCATTCATTATCAGTGTGAATTCGATTCATTATCAGCGTGAATGTGATTCATTATCAGTGTGAATTCGATTAATTATCAATGTGAATTCGATTCATTATCAGTGTGAATGTGATTTAATATCAGTGTGAATGTGATTCAATATCAGTGTGAATGTGATTCATTATCAGCGTGAATTTGATTCATTATCAGTGTGAATGTGATTCATTATCCGCGTGAACGTGATCCATCATCAGCGTGAATTCGATTCATTATCAGTGTGTATGTAATTCATTATCAGCGTGAATGTGATTCATTATCAGCGTGAATTCGATTCATTATCATTGTGAATGCAATTCATTATCAGCGTCAATATAGTTAATTATCAATGTGAATGTGATTCTATGTCAGCGTGAGTATAATTCATTATCAGCGTGAATGTGATTCATTATCAGCGTGATTGTTATTAATTACCAGCGTGAAAGTGATTCATTTTTAGCGTGAATGTGATTCATTATCAGCGTGAAGTCTATTCATTATCAGTGTGTATGCCATTCATTATCAGTGTGAATTCGATTCATTATCAGCGTGAATGTGATTCATTATCAGTGTGAATTCGATTAATTATCAATGTGAATTCGATTCATTATCAGTGTGAATGTGATTTAATATCAGTGTGAATGTGATTTAATATCAGTGTGAATGTGATTCAATATCAGTGTGAATGTGATTCATTATCAGCGTGAATTTGATTCATTATCAGTGTGAATGTGATTCATTATCCGCGTGAACGTGATCCATCATCAGCGTGAATTCGATTCATTATCAGTGTGTATGTAATTCATTATCAGCGTGAATGTGATTCATTATCAGCGTGAATTCGATTCATTATCATTGTGAATGCAATTCATTATCAGCGTCAATATAGTTAATTATCAATGTGAATGTGATTCTATGTCAGCGTGAGTATAATTCATTATCAGCGTGAATGTGATTCATTATCAGCGTGATTGTTATTAATTTCCAGCGTGAAAGTGATTCATTTTTAGCGTGAATGTGATTCATTATCAGCCTGAATTCGATTCATTATCAGTGTGAATGTGATTAATTGTCAGCGTGAATGTGATTCATTGTCAGTGTTAATTTGATTCATTATCAGTATAAATGTGATTCATTATCAGCGTGAAGTCGATTCATTATCAGTGTGTATGCCATTCATTATCAGTGTGACTTCGGTTCATTATCAGCGTGAATGTGATTCATTATCAGTGTGAATTCGATTAATTATCAATGTGAATTCGATTCATTATCAGTGTGAATGTGATTTAATATCAGTGTGAATGTGATTCAATATCAGTGTGAATGTGATTCATTATCAGCGTGAATTTGATTCATTATCCGCTTGAATTTGATTTATTATCAATGTGAATTTGATTCTTTATCAGCGTGAATGTGATTCATCATCAGTGTGAATGTTATTCATTTATCAGTGTGAATCTGATTCATTATCAGTGTGAATGTGATGCATTATCATCGTGAATTCGTTTCATTGTCAGTGTGTATGCGATTCATTATCAGCGTGAATGTGATTCATTATCAACGTGAACGTGATCCATCATCAGCGTGAATTTGATTCATTGTTAGCATGAATTCGATTCATTATCAGTGTGAATTCGATTTAATGTAAATGTGAATGTGATTCATTATCAGCGTGAATATGATTATCAGCGTGCATATGATTCATTTTCACCGTGAATGTGATTAATTGTCACTGTGAATGTGATTCATTTTCACCGTGAATGTGATTAATTGTCAGAGTGAATGTGATTAATTGTCAGCGTGAATGTGATTGATTATCAGCCTGAATTCGATTCATTATAAGTGTGAATGTGATCCATTATCAGCGTGAAGTCGATTCATTATCAGTATGTATGCCATTCATTATCAGTGTGACTTCGATTCATTATCAGCGTGAATGTGATTCATTATCAGTGTGAATTTGATTAATTATCAATGTGAATTCGATTCATTATCAGTGTGAATGTGATTTAATATCAGTGTGAATGTGATTCAAAATCAGTGTGAATGTGATTCATTATCAGCGTGAATTTGATTCATTATCAGTGTGAATGTGATTCATTATCCGTGTGAATTTGATTCATTATCAATGTGAATTTGATTCTTTATCAGTGTGAATGTGATTCATTATCAGTGTGAATGTGATTCATTATCCGCGTGAATTCGATTCATCATCAATGTGAGTGTGATTATTTATCAGTGTGAATTCGATTCATTATCAATGTGAATTCGATTCATTGTCAGTGTGAATGTGATTCAATATCAGTGTGAATGTGATTCATTATCAGTGTGAATTTGATTCATTATCAGTGTGAATTTGATTCATTATCAGTGTGAATGTGATTCATTATCAGCCTGAATATGATTCATTTTCAGTGTGAAAGTGATTCATTATCAGGATGAATGTGATTCATTATCAGCGTGAACGTGATCCATCATCAGCGTGAATTCGATTCATTATCAGTGTGTATGTAATTCATTATCAGCGTGAATGTGATTAATTGTCACTGTGAATGTGATTCATTTTCACCGTGAATGTGATTAATTGTCAGAGTGAATGTGATTAATTGTCAGCGTGAATGTGATTGATTATCAGCCTGAATTCGATTCATTATAAGTGTGAATGTGATCCATTATCAGCGTGAAGTCGATTCATTATCAGTGTGTATGCCATTCATTATCAGTGTGACTTCGATTCATTATCAGCGTGAATGTGATTCATTATCAGTGTGAATTTGATTAATTATCAATGTGAATTCGATTCATTATCAGTGTGAATGTGATTTAATATCAGTGTGAATGTGATTCAATATCAGTGTGAATGTGATTCATTATCAGCGTGAATTTGATTCATTATCAGTGTGAATGTGATTCATTATCCGTGTGAATTTGATTCATTATCAATGTGAATTTGATTCTTTATCAGTGTGAATGTGATTCATTATCAGTGTGAATGTGATTCATTATCCGCGTGAATTCGATTCATCATCAATGTGAGTGTGATTATTTATCAGTGTGAATTCGATTCATTATCAATGTGAATTCGATTCATTGTCAGTGTGAATGTGATTCAATATCAGTGTGAATGTGATTCATTATCAGCGTGAATTTGATTCATTATCCGCTTGAATTTGATTTATTATCAATGTGAATTTGATTCTTTATCAGCGTGAATGTGATTCATCATCAGTGTGAATGTTATTCATTTATCAGTGTGAATCTGATTCATTATCAGTGTGAATGTGATGCATTATCATCGTGAATTCGTTTCATTGTCAGTGTGTATGCGATTCATTATCAGCGTGAATGTGATTCATTATCAACGTGAACGTGATCCATCATCAGCGTGAATTTGATTCATTGTTAGCATGAATTCGATTCATTATCAGTGTGAATTCGATTTAATGTAAATGTGAATGTGATTCATTATCAGCGTGAATATGATTATCAGCGTGCATATGATTCATTTTCACCGTGAATGTGATTAATTGTCACTGTGAATGTGATTCATTTTCACTGTGAATGTGATTAATTGTCAGAGTGAATGTGATTAATTGTCAGCGTGAATGTGATTGATTATCAGCCTGAATTCGATTCATTATAAGTGTGAATGTGATCCATTATCAGCGTGAAGTCGATTCATTATCAGTGTGTATGCCATTCATTATCAGTGTGACTTCGATTCATTATCAGCGTGAATGTGATTCATTATCAGTGTGAATTTGATTAATTATCAATGTGAATTCGATTCATTATCAGTGTGAATGTGATTTAATATCAGTGTGAATGTGATTCAATATCAGTGTGAATGTGATTCATTATCAGCGTGAATTTGATTCATTATCAGTGTGAATGTGATTCATTATCCGTGTGAATTTGATTCATTATCAATGTGAATTTGATTCTTTATCAGTGTGAATGTGATTCATTATCAGTGTGAATGTGATTCATTATCCGCGTGAATTCGATTCATCATCAATGTGAGTGTGATTATTTATCAGTGTGAATTCGATTCATTATCAATGTGAATTCGATTCATTGTCAGTGTGAATGTGATTCAATATCAGTGTGAATGTGATTCATTATCAGTGTGAATTTGATTCATTATCAGTGTGAATTTGATTCATTATCAGTGTGAATGTGATTCATTATCAGCCTGAATATGATTCATTTTCAGTGTGAAAGTGATTCATTATCAGGATGAATGTGATTCATTATCAGCGTGAACGTGATCCATCATCAGCGTGAATTCGATTCATTATCAGTGTGTATGTAATTCATTATCAGCGTGAATGTGATTAATTGTCACTGTGAATGTGATTCATTTTCACCGTGAATGTGATTAATTGTCAGAGTGAATGTGATTAATTGTCAGCGTGAATGTGATTGATTATCAGCCTGAATTCGATTCATTATAAGTGTGAATGTGATCCATTATCAGCGTGAAGTCGATTCATTATCAGTGTGTATGCCATTCATTATCAGTGTGACTTCGATTCATTATCAGCGTGAATGTGATTCATTATCAGTGTGAATTTGATTAATTATCAATGTGAATTCGATTCATTATCAGTGTGAATGTGATTTAATATCAGTGTGAATGTGATTCAATATCAGTGTGAATGTGATCCATTATCAGCGTGAATTTGATTCATTATCAGTGTGAATGTGATTCATTATCCGTGTGAATTTGATTCATTATCAATGTGAATTTGATTCTTTATCAGTGTGAATGTGATTCATTATCAGTGTGAATGTGATTCATTATCCGCGTGAATTCGATTCATCATCAATGTGAGTGTGATTATTTATCAGTGTGAATTCGATTCATTATCAATGTGAATTCGATTCATTGTCAGTGTGAATGTGATTCAATATCAGTGTGAATGTGATTTATTATCAGTGTGAATTTGATTCATTATCAGTGTGAATTTGATTCATTATCAGTGTGAATGTGATTCATTATCAGCCTGAATATGATTCATTTTCAGTGTGAAAGTGATTCATTATCAGGATGAATGTGATTCATTATCAGCGTGAACGTGATCCATCATCAGCGTGAATTCGATTCATTATCAGTGTGTATGTAATTCATTATCAGCGTGAATGTGATTCATTATCAGCGTGAATTCGATTCATTATCATTGTGAATGCAATTCATTATCAGCGTCAATATAGTTAATTATCAATGTGAATGTGATTCTATGTCAGCGTGAGTATAATTCATTATCAGCGTGAATGTGATTCATTATCAGCGTGATTGTTATTAATTTTCAGCGTGAAAGTGATTCATTTTTAGCGTGAATGTGATTCATTATCAGCCTGAATTCGATTCATTATCAGTGTGAATGTGATTAATTGTCAGCGTGAATGTGATTCCTTGTCAGTGTTAATTTGATTCATTATCAGTATAAATGTGATTCATTATCAGCGTGAAGTCGATTCATTATCAGTGTGTATGCCATTCATTATCAGTGTGAATTTGATTCATTATCAGCGTGAATGTGATTCATTATCAGTGTGAATTCGATTAATTATCAATGTGAATTCGATTCATTATCAGTGTGAATGTGATTTAATATCAGTGTGAATGTGATTCAATATCAGTGTGAATGTGATTCATTATCAGCGTGAATTTGATTCATTATCCGCTTGAATTTGATTCATTATCAATGTGAATTTGATTCTTTATCAGCGTGAATGTGATTCATCATCAGTGTGAATGTTATTCATTTATCAGTGTGAATCTGATTCATTATCAGTGTGAATGTGATGCATTATCATCGTGAATTCGTTTCATTGTCAGTGTGTATGCGATTCATTATCAGCGTGAATGTGATTCATTATCAACGTGAACATGATCCATCATCAGCGTGAATTTGATTCATTGTTAGCATGAATTCGATTCATTATCAGTGTGAATTCGATTTAATGTAAATGTGAATGTGATTCATTATCAGTGTGAAAATAATTCATTATCAGCGTAAATTCCATTCATTATCAGTGTGAATTTAATTCATTATCAGTGTGAATGTGATTCATTATCAGCCTGAATATGATTCATTTTCAGTGTGAAAGTGATTCACTATCAGGATGAATGTGATTCATTATCAGCGTGAACGTGATCCATCATCAGCGTGAATTCGATTCATTATCAGTGTGTATGTAATTCATTATCAGCGTGAATGTGATTCATTATCAGCGTGAATTCGATTCATTATCATTGTGAATGCAATTCATTATAAGCGTCAATATAGTTAATTATCAATGTGAATGTGATTCTGTCAGCGTGAGAATAATTCATTATCAGCGTGAATGTGATTCATTATCAGCGTGATTGTTATTAATTTTCAGCGTGAAAGTGATTCATTTTTAGCGTGAATGTGATTCCTTATCAGCCTGAATTCGATTCATTATCAGTGTGAATGTGATTAATTGTCAGCGTGAATGTGATTCATTGTCAGTGTGTATGCCATTCATTATCAGTGTGACTTCGATTCATTATCAGCGTGAATGTGATTCATTATCAGTGTGAATTCGATTAATTATCAATGTGAATTCGATTCATTATCAGTGTGAATGTGATTCAATATCAGTGTGAATGTGATTCATTATCAGCGTGAATTTGATTCATTATCAGTGTGAATGTGATTCATTATCCGCGTGAACGTGATCCATCATCAGCGTGAATTCGATTCATTATCAGTGTGTATGTAATTCATTATCAGCGTGAATGTGATTCATTATCAGTGTGAATTCGATTAATTATCAATGTGAATTCGATTCATTATCAGTGTGAATGTGATTCAATATCAGTGTGAATGTGATTCATTATCAGCGTGAATTTGATTCATTATCAGTGTGAATGTGATTCATTATCCGCGTGAACGTGATCCATCATCAGCGTGAATTCGATTCATTATCATTGTGAATGCAATTCATTATCAGCGTCAATATAGTTAATTATCAATGTGAATGTGATTCTCTGTCAGCGTGAGTATAATTCATTATCAGCGTGAATGTGATTCATTATCAGCGTGATTGTTATTAATTTTCAGCGTGAAAGTGATTCATTTTTAGCGTGAATGTGATTCATTATCAGCCTGAATTCGATTCATTATCAGTGTGGATGTGATTAATTGTCAGCGTGAATGTGATTCATTGTCAGTGTTAATTTGGTTCATTATCAGTATAAATGTGATTCATTATCAGCGTGAAGTCGATTCATTATCAGTGTGTATGCCATTCATTATCAGTGTGAATTCGATTCATTATCAGCGTGAATGTGATTCATTATCAGTGTGAATTCGATTAATTATCAATGTGAATTCGATTCATTATCAGTGTGAATGTGATTTAATATCAGTGTGAATGTGATTCAATATCAGTGTGAATGTGATTCATTATCAGCGTGAATTTGATTCATTATCAGTGTGAATGTGATTCATTATCCGTGTTAATTTGATTCATTATCAATGTGAATTTGATTCTTTATCAGTGTGAATGTGATTCATTATCAGTGTGAATGTGATTCATTATCCGCGTGAATTCGATTCATCATCAATGTGAGTGTGATTTATTGTTAGCGTGAATGTGATTCATTGTCAGCGTGAATGTGATTATTTATCAGTGTGAATTCAATTCATTATCCGCGTGAATTCGATTCATTGTCAGTGTGAATGTGATTCAATATCAGTGTGAATGTCATTCAATATCAGTGTGAATGTGATTCATTATCAGTGTGAATTTGATTCATTATCAGTGTGAATTTGATTCATTATCAGTGTGAATGTGATTCATTATCAGCCTGAATATGATTCATTTTCAGTGTGAAAGTGATTCATTATCAGGATGAATGTGATTCATTATCAGCGTGAACGTGATCCATCATCAGCGTGAATTCGATTCATTATCAGTGTGTGTGTAATTCATTATCAGCGTGAATGTGATTCAATATCAGCGTGAATTCGATTCATTATCATTGTGAATGCAATTCATTATCAGCGTCAATATAGTTAATTATCAATGTGAATGTGATTCTATGTCAGCGTGAGTATAATTCATTATCAGCGTGAATGTGATTCATTATCAGCGTGATTGTTATTAATTTTCAGCGTGAAAGTGATTCATTTTTAGCGTGAATGTGATTCATTATCAGCCTGAATTCGATTCATTATCATTGTGAATGCAATTCATTATCAGCGTCAATATAGTTAATTATCAATGTGAATGTGATTCTATGTCAGCGTGAGAATAATTCATTATCAGCGTGAATGTGATTCATTATCAGCGTGATTGTTATTAATTTTCAGCGTGAAAGTGATTCATTTTTAGCGTGAATGTGATTCCTTATCAGCCTGAATTCGATTCATTATCAGTGTGAATGTGATTAATTGTCAGCGTGAATGTGATTCATTGTCAGTGTTAATTTGATTCATTATCAGTAAAAATGTGATTCATTATCAGCTTGAAGTCGATTCATTATCAATGTGTATGCCAATCATTATCAGTGTGAATTCGATTCATTATCAGCGTGAATGTGATTCATTATCAGTGTGAATTCGATTAATTATCAATGAGAATTCGATTCATTATCAGTGTGAATGTGATTCATTATCAACGTGAACGTGATCCATCATCAGCATGAATTTGATTCATTGTTAGCATGAATTCGATTCATTATCAGTGTGAATTCGATTTAATGTAAATGTGAATGTGATTCATTATCAGCGTGAATATGATTATCAGCGTGCATATGATTCATTTTCACCGTGAATGTGATTAATTGTCATTGTGAATGTGATTCATTTTCACCGTGAATCTGATTAATTGTCAGAGTGAATGTGATTAATTGTCAGCGTGAATGTGATTGATTATCAGCCTGAATTCGATTCATTATCAGTGTGAATGTGATTTAATATCAGTGTGAATGTGATTCAATATCAGTGTGAATGTGATTCATTATCAGCGTGAATTTGATTCATTATCAGTGTGAATGTGATTCATTATCCGCGTGAACGTGATCCATCATCAGCGTGAATTCAATTCATTATCAGTGTGTATGTAATTCATTATCAGCGTGAATGTGATTCATTATCAGCGTGAATTCGATTCATTATCATTGTGAATGCAATTCATTATCAGCGTCAATATAGTTAATTATCAATGTGAATGTGATTCTATGTCAGCGTGAGTATAATTCATTATCAGCGTGAATGTGATTCATTATCCGCGTGAATTCGATTCATCATCAATGTGAGTGTGATTCATTGTTAGCGTGAATGTGATTCATTGTCAGCGTGAATGTGAATCACTATCAGCTTGAATTAGATTCATTTTCAGTGTGAATGTGATTATTTATCAGTGTGAATTCGATTCATTATCAATGTGAATTCGATTCATTGTCAGTGTGAATGTGATTCAATATCAGTGTGAATGTGATTCAATATCAGTGTGAATGTGATTCATTATCAGTGTGAATTTGATTCATTATCAGTGTGAATTTGATTCATTATCAGTGTGAATGTGATTCATTATCAGCCTGAATATGATTCATTTTCAGTGTGAAAGTGATTCATTATCAGGATGAATGTGATTCATTATCAGCGTGAACGTGATCCATCATCAGCGTGAGTTCGATTCATTATCAGTGTGTATGTAATTCATTATCAGCGTGAATGTGATTCATTATCAGCGTGAATTCGATTAATTATCATTGTGAATGCAATTCATTATCAGCGTCAATATAGTTAATTATCAATGTGAATGTGATTCTATGTCAGCGTGAGTATAATTCATTATCAGCGTGAATGTGATTCATTATCAGCGTGATTGTTATTAATTTTCAGCGTGAAAGTGATTCATTTTTAGCGGGAATGTGATTCATTATCAGCCTGAATTCGATTCATTATCAGTGTGAATGTGATTAATTGTCAGCGTGAATATGATTCATTGTCAGTGTTAATTTGATTCATTATCAGTATAACTGTGATTCATTATCAGCGTGAAGTCGATTCATTATCAGTGTGTATGCCATTCATTATCAGTGTGAATTCGATTCATTATCAGCGTGAATGTGATTCATTATCAGTGTGAATTCGATTAATTATCAATGTGAATTCGATTTATTATCAGTGTGAATGTGATTTAATATCAGTGTGAATGTGTTTCAATATCAGTGTGAATGTGATTCATTATCAGCGTGAATGTGATTCATTAGCAACGTGAACGTGATCCATCATCAGCGTGAATTTGATTCATTGTTAGCATGAATTCGATTCATTATCAGTGTGAATTCGATTTAATGTAAATGTGAATGTGATTCATTCTCAGTGTGAAAATAATTCATTATCAGCGTAAATTCGATTCATTATCAGTGTGAATTTGATTCATTATCAGTGTGAACGTGATTCATTATCAGCCTTAATATGATTCATTTTCAGTGTGAAAGTGATTCACTATCAGGATGAATGTGATTCATTATCAGCGTGAACGTGATCCATCATCAGCGTGAATTCGATTCATTATCAGTGTGTATGTAATTCATTATCAGCGTGAATGTGATTCATTATCAGCGTGAATTCGATTCATTATCATTGTGAATGCAATTCATTATCAGCGTCAATATAGTTAATTATCAATGTGAATGTGATTCTATGTCAGCGTGAGAATAATTCATTATCAGCGTGAATGTGATTCATTATCAGCGTGATTGTTATTAATTTTCAGCGTGAAAGTGATTCATTTTTAGCGTGAATGTGATTCATTATCAGCCTGAATTCGATTCATTATCAGTGTGAATGTGATTAATTGTCAGCGTGAATGTGATTCATTGTCAGTGTTAATTTGATTCATTATCAGTATAAATGTGATTCATTATCAGCGTGAAGTCGATTCATTATCAGTGTGTATGCCATTCATTATCAGTGTGACTTCGATTCATTATCAGCGTGAATGTGATTCATTATCAGTGTGAATTCGATTAATTATCAATGTGAATTCGATTCATTATCAGTGTGAATGTGATTTAATATCAGTGTGAATGTGATTCAATATCAGTGTGAATGTGATTCATTATCAGCGTGAATTTGATTCATTATCAGTGTGAATGTGATTCATTATCCGCGTGAACGTGATCCATCATCAGCGTGAATTCAATTCATTATCAGTGTGTATGTAATTCATTATCAGCGTGAATGTGATTCATTATCAGCGTGAATTCGATTCATTATCATTGTGAATGCAATTCATTATCAGCGTCAATATAGTTAATTATCAATGTGAATGTGATTCTATGTCAGCGTGAGTATAATTCATTATCAGCGTGAATGTGATTCATTATCAGCGTGATTGTTATTAATTTTCAGCGTGAAAGTGATTCATTTTTAGCGTGAATGTGATTCATTATAAGCCTGAATTCGATTCATTATCAGTGTGAATGTGATTAATTGTCAGCGTGAATGTGATTCATTGTCAGTGTTAATTTGATTCATTATCAGTATAAATGTGATTCATTATCAGCGTGAAGTCGATTCATTATTAGTGTGTATGCCATTCATTATCAGTGTGAATTCGATTCATTATCAGCGTGAATGTGATTCATTATCAGTGTGAATTCGATTAATTATCAATGTGAATTCGATTCATTATCAATGTGAATGTGATTTAATATCAGTGTGAATGTGATTCATTATCAGTATAAATGTGATTCATTATCAGCGTGAAGTCGATTCATTATCAGTGTGTATGTGATTTAATATCAGTGTGAATGTGATTCAATATCAGTGTGAATGTGATTCATTATCAGCCTGAATTTGATTCATTATCCGCTTGAATTTGATTTATTATCAATGTGAATTTGATTCTTTATCAGCGTGAATGTGATTCATCATCAGTGTGAATGTTATTCATTTATCAGTGTGAATCTGATTCATTATCAGTGTGAATGTGATGCATTATCATCGTGAATTCGTTTCATTGTCAGTGTGTATGCGATTCATTATCAGCGTGAATGTGATTCATTATCAACGTGAACGTGATCCATCATCAGCGTGAATTTGATTCATTGTTAGCATGAATTCGATTCATTATCAGTGTGAATTCGATTTAATGTCAATGTGAATGTGATTCATTATCAGCATGAAGTCGATTCATTATCAGTGTGTATGCCATTCATTATCAGTGTGACTTCGATTCATTATCAGCGTGAATGTGATTCATTATCAGTGTGAATTCGATTCATTATCAGCGTGAATGTGATTCATTATCCGCGTGAATTCGATTCATCATCAATGTGAGTGTGATTCATTGTTAGCGTGAATGTGATTCATTGTCAGCGTGAATGTGAATCATTATCAGCTTGAATTAGATTCATTATCAGTGTGAATTCGATTCATTGTCAGTGTGAATGTGATTCAATATCAGTGTGAATGTCATTCAATATCAGTGTGAATGTGATTCATTATCAGTGTGAATTTGATTCATTATCAGTGTGAATTTGATTCATTATCAGTGTGAATGTGATTCATTAGAAGCCTGAATATGATTCATTTTCAGTGTGAAAGTGATTCATTATCAGGATGAATGTGATTCATTATCAGCGTGAACGTGATCCATCATCAGCGTGAGTTCGATTCATTATCAGTGTGTATGTAACTCATTATCAGCGTGAATGTGATTCATTATCAGCGTGAATTCGATTCATTATCATTGTGAATGCAATTCATTGTCAGCGTCAATATAGTTAATTATCAATGTGAATGTGATTCTATGTCAGCGTGAGTATAATTCATTATCAGCGTGAATGTGTTTCATTATCAGCGTGATTGTTATTAATTTTCAGCGTGAAAGTGATTCATTTTTAACGTGAATGTGATTCATTATCAGTGTGAATGTGATTCATTATCAGCGTGAAGTCGATTCATTATCAGTGTGTATGCCATTCATTATCAGTGTGAATTCGATTCATTATCAGCGTGAATGTGATTCATTATCAGTGTGAATTCGATTAATTATCAATGTGAATTCGATTTATTATCAGTGTGAATGTGATTTAATATCAGTGTGAATGTGTTTCAATATCAGTGTGAATGTGATTCATTATCAGCGTGAATGTGATTCATTAGCAACGTGAACGTGATCCATCATCAGCGTGAATTTGATTCATTGTTAGCATGAATTCGATTCATTATCAGTGTGAATTCGATTTAATGTAAATGTGAATGTGATTCATTCTCAGTGTGAAAATAATTCATTATCAGCGTAAATTTGATTCATTATCAGTGTGAATTTGATTCATTATCAGTGTGAACGTGATTCATTATCAGCCTTAATATGATTCATTTTCAGTGTGAAAGTGATTCACTATCAGGATGAATGTGATTCATTATCAGCGTGAACGTGATCCATCATCAGCGTGAATTCGATTCATTATCAGTGTGTATGTAATTCATTATCAGCGTGAATGTGATTCATTATCAGCGTGAATTCGATTCATTATCATTGTGAATGCAATTCATTATCAGCGTCAATATAGTTAATTATCAATGTGAATGTGATTCTATGTCAGCGTGAGAATAATTCATTATCAGCGTGAATGTGATTCATTATCAGCGTGATTGTTATTAATTTTCAGCGTGAAAGTGATTCATTTTTAGCGTGAATGTGATTCATTATCAGCCTGAATTCGATTCATTATCAGTGTGAATGTGATTAATTGTCAGCGTGAATGTGATTCATTGTCAGTGTTAATTTGATTCATTATCAGTATAAATGTGATTCATTATCAGCGTGAAGTCGATTCATTATCAGTGTGTATGCCATTCATTATCAGTGTGACTTCGATTCATTATCAGCGTGAATGTGATTCATTATCAGTGTGAATTCGATTAATTATCAATGTGAATTCGATTCATTATCAGTGTGAATGTGATTTAATATCAGTGTGAATGTGATTCAATATCAGTGTGAATGTGATTCATTATCAGCGTGAATTTGATTCATTATCAGTGTGAATGTGATTCATTATCCGCGTGAACGTGATCCATCATCAGCGTGAATTCAATTCATTATCAGTGTGTATGTAATTCATTATCAGCGTGAATGTGATTCATTATCAGCGTGAATTCGATTCATTATCATTGTGAATGCAATTCATTATCAGCGTCAATATAGTTAATTATCAATGTGAATGTGATTCTATGTCAGCGTGAGTATAATTCATTATCAGCGTGAATGTGATTCATTATCAGCGTGATTGTTATTAATTTTCAGCGTGAAAGTGATTCATTTTTAGCGTGAATGTGATTCATTATAAGCCTGAATTCGATTCATTATCAGTGTGAATGTGATTAATTGTCAGCGTGAATGTGATTCATTGTCAGTGTTAATTTGATTCATTATCAGTATAAATGTGATTCATTATCAGCGTGAAGTCGATTCATTATTAGTGTGTATGCCATTCATTATCAGTGTGAATTCGATTCATTATCAGCGTGAATGTGATTCATTATCAGCCTGAATTCGATTCATTATCAATGTGAATTCGATTCATTATCAATGTGAATGTGATTTAATATCAGTGTGAATGTGATTCATTATCAGTATAAATGTGATTCATTATCAGCGTGAAGTCGATTCATTATCAGTGTGTATGTGATTTAATATCAGTGTGAATGTGATTAAATATCAGTGTGAATGTGATTCATTATCAGCCTGAATTTGATTCATTATCCGCTTGAATTTGATTTATTATCAATGTGAATTTGATTCTTTATCAGCGTGAATGTGATTCATCATCAGTGTGAATGTTATTCATTTATCAGTGTGAATCTGATTCATTATCAGTGTGAATGTGATGCATTATCATCGTGAATTCGTTTCATTGTCAGTGTGTATGCGATTCATTATCAGCGTGAATGTGATTCATTATCAACGTGAACGTGATCCATCATCAGCGTGAATTTGATTCATTGTTAGCATGAATTCGATTCATTATCAGTGTGAATTCGATTTAATGTCAATGTGAATGTGATTCATTATCAGTGTGAATTTGATTCATTATCAGTGTGAATTTGATTCATTATCAGTGTGAATGTGATTCATTAGAAGCCTGAATATGATTCATTTTCAGTGTGAAAGTGATTCATTATCAGGATGAATGTGATTCATTATCAGCGTGAACGTGATCCATCATCAGCGTGAGTTCGATTCATTATCAGTGTGTATGTAACTCATTATCAGCGTGAATGTGATTCATTATCAGCGTGAATTCGATTCATTATCATTGTGAATGCAATTCATTGTCAGCGTCAATATAGTTAATTATCAATGTGAATGTGATTCTATGTCAGCTTGAGTATAATTCATTATCAGCGTGAATGTGATTCATTATCAGCGTGATTGTTATTAATTTTCAGCGTGAAAGTGATTCATTTTTAACGTGAATGTGATTCATTATCAGTGTGAATGTAATCCATTATCAGCGTGAAGTCGATTCATTATCAGTGTGTATGCCATTCATTATCAGTGTGAATTCGATTCATTATCAGCGTGAATGTGATTCATTATCAGTGTGAATTCGATTAATTATCAATGTGAATTCGATTTATTATCAGTGTGAATGTGATTTAATATCAGTGTGAATGTGTTTCAATATCAGTGTGAATGTGATTCATTATCAGCGTGAATGTGATTCATTAGCAACGTGAACGTGATCCATCATCAGCGTGAATTTGATTCATTGTTAGCATGAATTCGATTCATTATCAGTGTGAATTCGATTTAATGTAAATGTGAATGTGATTCATTCTCAGTGTGAAAATAATTCATTATCAGCGTAAATTCGATTCATTATCAGTGTGAATTTGATTCATTATCAGTGTGAACGTGATTCATTATCAGCCTTAATATGATTCATTTTCAGTGTGAAAGTGATTCACTATCAGGATGAATGTGATTCATTATCAGCGTGAACGTGATCCATCATCAGCGTGAATTCGATTCATTATCAGTGTGTATGTAATTCATTATCAGCGTGAATGTGATTCATTATCAGCGTGAATTCGATTCATTATCAATGTGAATTCGATTCATTATCAATGTGAATGTGATTTAATATCAGTGTGAATGTGATTCATTATCAGTATAAATGTGATTCATTATCAGCGTGAAGTCGATTCATTATCAGTGTGTATGTGATTTAATATCAGTGTGAATGTGATTAAATATCAGTGTGAATGTGATTCATTATCAGCCTGAATTTGATTCATTATCCGCTTGAATTTGATTTATTATCAATGTGAATTTGATTCTTTATCAGCGTGAATGTGATTCATCATCAGTGTGAATGTTATTCATTTATCAGTGTGAATCTGATTCATTATCAGTGTGAATGTGATGCATTATCATCGTGAATTCGTTTCATTGTCAGTGTGTATGCGATTCATTATCAGCGTGAATGTGATTCATTATCAACGTGAACGTGATCCATCATCAGCGTGAATTTGATTCATTGTTAGCATGAATTCGATTCATTATCAGTGTGAATTCGATTTAATGTCAATGTGAATGTGATTCATTATCAGTGTGAATTTGATTCATTATCAGTGTGAATTTGATTCATTATCAGTGTGAATGTGATTCATTAGAAGCCTGAATATGATTCATTTTCAGTGTGAAAGTGATTCATTATCAGGATGAATGTGATTCATTATCAGCGTGAACGTGATCCATCATCAGCGTGAGTTCGATTCATTATCAGTGTGTATGTAACTCATTATCAGCGTGAATGTGATTCATTATCAGCGTGAATTCGATTCATTATCATTGTGAATGCAATTCATTGTCAGCGTCAATATAGTTAATTATCAATGTGAATGTGATTCTATGTCAGCTTGAGTATAATTCATTATCAGCGTGAATGTGATTCATTATCAGCGTGATTGTTATTAATTTTCAGCGTGAAAGTGATTCATTTTTAACGTGAATGTGATTCATTATCAGTGTGAATGTAATCCATTATCAGCGTGAAGTCGATTCATTATCAGTGTGTATGCCATTCATTATCAGTGTGAATTCGATTCATTATCAGCGTGAATGTGATTCATTATCAGTGTGAATTCGATTAATTATCAATGTGAATTCGATTTATTATCAGTGTGAATGTGATTTAATATCAGTGTGAATGTGTTTCAATATCAGTGTGAATGTGATTCATTATCAGCGTGAATGTGATTCATTAGCAACGTGAACGTGATCCATCATCAGCGTGAATTTGATTCATTGTTAGCATGAATTCGATTCATTATCAGTGTGAATTCGATTTAATGTAAATGTGAATGTGATTCATTCTCAGTGTGAAAATAATTCATTATCAGCGTAAATTCGATTCATTATCAGTGTGAATTTGATTCATTATCAGTGTGAACGTGATTCATTATCAGCCTTAATATGATTCATTTTCAGTGTGAAAGTGATTCACTATCAGGATGAATGTGATTCATTATCAGCGTGAACGTGATCCATCATCAGCGTGAATTCGATTCATTATCAGTGTGTATGTAATTCATTATCAGCGTGAATGTGATTCATTATCAGCGTGAATTCGATTCATTATCATTGTGAATGCAATTCATTATCAGCGTCAATATAGTTAATTATCAATGTGAATGTGATTCTATGTCAGCGTGAGAATAATTCATTATCAGCGTGAATGTGATTCATTATCAGCGTGATTGTTATTAATTTTCAGCGTGAAAGTGATTCATTTTTAGCGTGAATGTGATTCATTATCAGCCTGAATTCGATTCATTATCAGTGTGAATGTGATTAATTGTCAGCGTGAATGTGATTCATTGTCAGTGTTAATTTGATTCATTATCAGTATAAATGTGATTCATTATCAGCGTGAAGTCGATTCATTATCAGTGTGTATGCCATTCATTATCAGTGTGACTTCGATTCATTATCAGCGTGAATGTGATTCATTATCAGTGTGAATTCGATTAATTATCAATGTGAATTCGATTCATTATCAGTGTGAATGTGATTTAATATCAGTGTGAATGTGATTCAATATCAGTGTGAATGTGATTCATTATCAGCGTGAATTTGATTCATTATCAGTGTGAATGTGATTCATTATCCGCGTGAACGTGATCCATCATCAGCGTGAATTCAATTCATTATCAGTGTGTATGTAATTCATTATCAGCGTGAATGTGATTCATTATCAGCGTGAATTCGATTCATTATCATTGTGAATGCAATTCATTATCAGCGTCAATATAGTTAATTATCAATGTGAATGTGATTCTATGTCAGCGTGAGTATAATTCATTATCAGCGTGAATGTGATTCATTATCAGCGTGATTGTTATTAATTTTCAGCGTGAAAGTGATTCATTTTTAGCGTGAATGTGATTCATTATAAGCCTGAATTCGATTCATTATCAGTGTGAATGTGATTAATTGTCAGCGTGAATGTGATTCATTGTCAGTGTTAATTTGATTCATTATCAGTATAAATGTGATTCATTATCAGCGTGAAGTCGATTCATTATTAGTGTGTATGCCATTCATTATCAGTGTGAATTCGATTCATTATCAGCGTGAATGTGATTCATTATCAGTGTGAATTCGATTAATTATCAATGTGAATTCGATTCATTATCAATGTGAATGTGATTTAATATCAGTGTGAATGTGATTCATTATCAGTATAAATGTGATTCATTATCAGCGTGAAGTCGATTCATTATCAGTGTGTATGCCATTCATTATCAGTGTGACTTCGATTCATTATCAGCGTGAATGTGATTCATTATCAGTGTGAATTCGATTAATTATCAATGTGAATTCGATTCATTATCAGTGTGAATGTGATTTAATATCAGTGTGAATGTGATTCAATATCAGTGTGAATGTGATTCATTATCAGCGTGAATTTGATTCATTATCAGTGTGAATGTGATTCATTATCCGCGTGAACGTGATCCATCATCAGCGTGAATTCAATTCATTATCAGTGTGTATGTAATTCATTATCAGCGTGAATGTGATTCATTATCAGCGTGAATTCGATTCATTATCATTGTGAATGCAATTCATTATCAGCGTCAATATAGTTAATTATCAATGTGAATGTGATTCTATGTCAGCGTGAGTATAATTCATTATCAGCGTGAATGTGATTCATTATCAGCGTGATTGTTATTAATTTTCAGCGTGAAAGTGATTCATTTTTAGCGTGAATGTGATTCATTATAAGCCTGAATTCGATTCATTATCAGTGTGAATGTGATTAATTGTCAGCGTGAATGTGATTCATTGTCAGTGTTAATTTGATTCATTATCAGTATAAATGTGATTCATTATCAGCGTGAAGTCGATTCATTATTAGTGTGTATGCCATTCATTATCAGTGTGAATTCGATTCATTATCAGCGTGAATGTGATTCATTATCAGTGTGAATTCGATTAATTATCAATGTGAATTCGATTCATTATCAATGTGAATGTGATTTAATATCAGTGTGAATGTGATTCATTATCAGTATAAATGTGATTCATTATCAGCGTGAAGTCGATTCATTATCAGTGTGTATGTGATTTAATATCAGTGTGAATGTGATTCAATATCAGTGTGAATGTGATTCATTATCAGCCTGAATTTGATTCATTATCCGCTTGAATTTGATTTATTATCAATGTGAATTTGATTCTTTATCAGCGTGAATGTGATTCATCATCAGTGTGAATGTTATTCATTTATCAGTGTGAATCTGATTCATTATCAGTGTGAATGTGATGCATTATCATCGTGAATTCGTTTCATTGTCAGTGTGTATGCGATTCATTATCAGCGTGAATGTGATTCATTATCAACGTGAACGTGATCCATCATCAGCGTGAATTTGATTCATTGTTAGCATGAATTCGATTCATTATCAGTGTGAATTCGATTTAATGTCAATGTGAATGTGATTCATTATCAGCATGAATATGATTATCAGCGTGCATATGATTCATTTTCACCGTGAATGTGATTAATTGTCAGTGTGAATGTGATTCATTTTCACCGTGAATGTGATTAATTGTCAGAGTGAATGTGATTAATTGTCAGCGTGAATGTGATTGATTATCAGCCTGAATTCGATTCATTATCAGTGTGAATGTGATCCATTATCAGCGTGAAGTCGATTCATTATCAGTGTGTATGCCATTCATTATCAGTGTGACTTCGATTCATTATCAGCGTGAATGTGATTCATTATCAGTGTGAATTCGATTCATTATCAGCGTGAATGTGATTCATTATCCGCGTGAATTCGATTCATCATCAATGTGAGTGTGATTCATTGTTAGCGTGAATGTGATTCATTGTCAGCGTGAATGTGAATCATTATCAGCTTGAATTAGATTCATTATCAGTGTGAATTCGATTCATTGTCAGTGTGAATGTGATTCAATATCAGTGTGAATGTCATTCAATATCAGTGTGAATGTGATTCATTATCAGTGTGAATTTGATTCATTATCAGTGTGAATTTGATTCATTATCAGTGTGAATGTGATTCATTAGAAGCCTGAATATGATTCATTTTCAGTGTGAAAGTGATTCATTATCAGGATGAATGTGATTCATTATCAGCGTGAACGTGATCCATCATCAGCGTGAGTTCGATTCATTATCAGTGTGTATGTAACTCATTATCAGCGTGAATGTGATTCATTATCAGCGTGAATTCAATTCATTATCATTGTGAATGCAATTCATTGTCAGCGTCAATATAGTTAATTATCAATGTGAATGTGATTCTATGTCAGCGTGAGTATAATTCATTATCAGCGTGAATGTGATTCATTATCAGCGTGATTGTTATTAATTTTCAGCGTGAAAGTGATTCATTTTTAACGTGAATGTGATTCATTATCAGCCTGAATTCGATTCATTATCAGTGTGAATTTGATTAATTATCAATGTGAATTCGATTCATTATCAGTGTGAATGTGATTTAATATCAGTGTGAATGTGATTCAATATCAGTGTGAATGTGATTCATTATCAGCGTGAATTTGATTCATTATCAGTGTGAATGTGATTCATTATCAGCCTGAATATGATTCATTTTCAGTGTGAAAGTGATTCAATATCAGTGTGAATGTGATTCATTATCAGCGTGAATGTGATTCATTATCAGCGTGAATTCGATTCATTATCATTGTGAATGCAATTCATTATCAGCGTCAATATAGTTAATTATCAATGTGAATGTGATTCTATGTCAGCGTGAGTATAATTCATTATCAGCGTGAAAGTGATTCATTATCAGCGTGATTGTTATTAATTTTCAGCGTGAAAGTGATTCATTTTTAGCGTGAATGTGATTCATTATCAGCCTGAATTAGATTCATTATCAGTGTGAATGTGACTAATTGTCAGCGTGAATGTGATTCATTGTCAGTGTTAATTTGATTCATTATCAGTATAAATTTGATTCATTATCAGCGTGAAGTCGATTCATTATCAGTGTGTATGCCATTCATCATCAGTGTGAATTCGATTAATTATCAGCGTGAATGTGATTCATTATCAGTGTGAATTCGATTAATTATCAATGTGAATTCGATTCATTATCAGTGTGAATGTGATTTAATATCAGTGTGAATGTGATTCAATATCAGTGTGAATGTGATTCATTATCAGCGTGAATTTGATTCATTATCCGCTTGAATTTGATTTATTATCAATGTGAATTTGATTCTTTATCAGCGTGAATGTGATTTATCATCAGTGTGAATGTTATTCATTTATCAGTGTGAATCTGATTCATTATCAGTGTGAATGTGATGCATTATCATCGTGAATTCGTTTCATTGTCAGTGTGTATGCGATTCATTATCAGCGTGAATGTGATTCATTATCAACGTGAACGTGATCCATCATCAGCGTGAATTTGATTCATTGTTAGCATGAATTCGATTCATTATCAGTGTGAATTCGATTTAATGTAAATGTGAATGTGATTCATTATCAGCGTGAATATGATTATCAGCGTGCATATGATTCATTTTCACCGTGAATGTGATTAATTGTCACTGTGAATGTGATTCATTTTCACCGTGAATGTGATTAATTGTCAGAGTGAATGTGATTAATTGTCAGCGTGAATGTGATTGATTATCAGCCTGAATTCGATTCATTATCAGTGTGAATGTGATCCATTATCAGCGTGAAGTCGATTCATTATCAGTGTGTATGCCATTCATTATCAGTGTGACTTCGATTCATTATCAGCGTGAATGTGATTCATTATCAGTGTGAATTCGATTAATTATCAATGTGAATTCGATTCATTATCAGTGTGAATGTGATTTAATATCAGTGTGAATGTGATTCAATATCAGTGTGAATGTGATTCATTATCAGCGTGAATTTGATTCATTATCAGTGTGAATGTGATTCATTATCCGCGTGAACGTGATCCATCATCAGCGTGAATTCAATTCATTATCAGTGTGTATGTAATTCATTATCAGCGTGAATGTGATTCATTATCAGCGTGAATTCGATTCATTATCATTGTGAATGCAATTCATTATCAGCGTCAATATAGTTAATTATCAATGTGAATGTGATTCTATGTCAGCGTGAGTATAATTCATTATCAGTGTGAATGTGATTCATTATCAGCGTGATTGTTATTAATTTTCAGCGTGAAAGTGATTCATTTTTAGCGTGAATGTGATTCATTATAAGCCTGAATTCGATTCATTATCAGTGTGAATGTGATTAATTGTCAGCGTGAATGTGATTCATTGTCAGTGTTAATTTGATTCATTATCAGTATAAATGTGATTCATTATCAGCGTGAAGTCGATTCATTATTAGTGTGTATGCCATTCATTATCAGTGTGAATTCGATTCATTATCAGCGTGAATGTGATTCATTATCAGTGTGAATTCGATTAATTATCAATGTGAATTCGATTCATTATCAATGTGAATGTGATTTAATATCAGTGTGAATGTGATTCATTATCAGTATAAATGTGATTCATTATCAGCGTGAATTTGATTCATTATCAGTGTGTATGTGATTTAATATCAGTGTGAATGTGATTCAATATCAGTGTGAATGTGATTCATTATCAGCCTGAATTTGATTCATTATCCGCTTGAATTTGATTTATTATCAATGTGAATTTGATTCTTTATCAGCGTGAATGTGATTCATCATCAGTGTGAATGTTATTCATTTATCAGTGTGAATCTGATTCATTATCAGTGTGAATGTGATGCATTATCATCGTGAATTCGTTTCATTGTCAGTGTGTATGCGATTCATTATCAGCGTGAATGTGATTCATTATCAACGTGAACGTGATCCATCATCAGCGTGAATTTGATTCATTGTTAGCATGAATTCGATTCATTATCAGTGTGAATTCGATTTAATGTCAATGTGAATGTGATTCATTATCAGCATGAATATGATTATCAGCGTGCATATGATTCATTTTCACCGTGAATGTGATTAATTGTCAGTGTGAATGTGATTCATTTTCACCGTGAATGTGATTAATTGTCAGAGTGAATGTGATTAATTGTCAGCGTGAGTGTGATTGATTATCAGCCTGAATTCGATTCATTATCAGTGTGAATGTGATCCATTATCAGCGTGAAGTCGATTCATTATCAGTGTGTATGCCATTCATTATCAGTGTGACTTCGATTCATTATCAGCGTGAATGTGATTCATTATCAGTGTGAATTCGATTCATTATCAGCGTGAATGTGATTCATTATCAGTGTGAAGTTGATTAATTATCAATGTGAATTCGATTCTTTATCAGTGTGAATGTGATTCAATATCAGTGTGAATGTGATTCAATATCAGTGTGAATGTGATTCATTATCAGCGTGAATTTGATTCATTATCAGTGTGAATGTGATTCATTATCCGTGTGAATTTGATTCATTATCAATGTGAATATGATTCTTTATCAGTGTGAATGTGATTCATTATTAGTGTAAATGTGATTCATTATCCGCGTGAATTCGATTCATCATCAATGTGAGTGTGATTCATTGTGAGCGTGAATGTGATTCATTGTCAGCGTGAATGTGAATCATTATCAGCTTGAATTAGATTCATTATCAGTGTGAATTCGATTCATTGTCAGTGTGAATGTGATTCAATATCAGTGTGAATGTCATTCAATATCAGTGTGAATGTGATTCATTATCAGTGTGAATTTGATTCATTATCAGTGTGAATTTGATTCATTATCAGTGTGAATGTGATTCATTATCAGCCTGAATATGATTCATTTTCAGTGTGAAAGTGATTCATTATCAGGATGAATGTGATTCATTATCAGCGTGAACGTGATCCATCATCAGCGTGAATTCGATTCATTATCAGTGTGTATGTAACTCATTATCAGCGTGAATGTGATTCATTATCAGCGTGAATTCGATTCATTATCATTGTGAATGCAATTCATTGTCAGCGTCAATATAGTTAATTATCAATGTGAATGTGATTCTATGTCAGCGTGAGTATAATTCATTATCAGCGTGAATGTGATTCATTTTCAGCGTGAAAGTGATTCATTTTTAGCGTGAATGTGATTCCTTATCAGCCTGAATTCGATTCATTATCATTGTGAATGCAATTCATTATCAGCGTCAATATAGTTAATTATCAATGTGAATGTGATTCTATGTCAGCGTGAGAATAATTCATTATCAGCGTGAATGTGATTCATTATCAGCGTGATTGTTATTCATTTTCAGCGTGAAAGTGATTCATTTTTAGCGTGAATGTGATTCCTTATCAGCCTGAATTCGATTCATTATCAGTGTGAATGTGATTAATTGTCAGCGTGAATGTGATTCATTGTCAGTGTTAATTTGATTCATTATCAGTATAAATCTGATTCATTATCAGCGTGAAGTCGATTCATTATCAGTGTGTATGCCATTCATTATCAGTGTGAATTCGATTCATTATCAGCGTGAATGTGATTCATTATCAGTGTGAATTCGATTAATTATCAATGTGAATTCGATTCATTATCAGTGTGAATGTGATTTAATATCAGTGTGAATGTGATTCAATATCAGTGTGAATGTGATTCATTATCAGCATGAATTTGATTCATTATCAGTGTGAATGTGATTCATTATCCGCGTGAACGTGATCCATCATCAGCGTGAATTCGATTCATTTTCAGTGTGTATGTAATTCATTATCAGCGTGAATGTGATTCATTATCAGCGTGAATTCGATTCATTATCATTGTGAATGCAATTCATTATCAGCGTCAATATAGTTAATTATCAATGTGAATGTGATTCTATGTCAGCGTGAGTATAATTCATTATCAGCGTGAATGTGATTCATTATCAGCGTGATTGTTATTAATTTTCAGCGTGAAAGTGATTCATTTTTAGCGTGAATGTGATTCATTATCAGCCTGAATTCGATTCATTATCAGTGTGAATGTGATTAATTGTCAGCGTGAATGTGATTCATTGTCAGTGTTAATTTGATTCATTATCAGTATAAATGTGATTCATTATCAGCGTGAAGTCGATTCATTATCAGTGTGTATGCCATTCAATATCAGTGTGAATTCGGTTAATTATCAGCGTGAATGTGATTCATTATCAGTGTGAATTCGATTAATTATCAATGTGAATTCGATTCATTATCAGTGTGAATGTGATTTAATATCAGTGTGAATGTGATTCAATATCAGTGTGAATGTGATTCATTATCAGCGTGAATTTGATTCATTATCCGCTTGAATTTGATTTATTATCAATGTGAATTTGATTCTTTATCAGCGTGAATGTGATTCATCATCAGTGTGAATGTTATTCATTTATCAGTGTGAATCTGATTCATTATCAGTGTGAATGTGATGCATTATCATCGTGAATTCGTTTCATTGTCAGTGTGTATGCGATTCATTATCAGCGTGAATGTGATTCATTATCAACGTGAACGTGATCCATCATCAGCGTGAATTTGATTCATTGTTAGCATGAATTCGATTCATTATCAGTGTGAATTCGATTTAATGTAAATGTGAATGTGATTCATTATCAGCGTGAATATGATTATCAGCGTGCATAAGATTCATTTTCACCGTGAATGTGATTAATTGTCAGTGTGAATGTGATTCATTTTCACCGTGAATGTGATTAATTGTCAGAGTGAATGTGATTAATTGTCAGCGTGAATGTGATTGATTATCAGCCTGAATTCGATTCATTATCAGTGTGAATGTGATCCATTATCAGCGTGAATTCGATTCATTATCATTGTGAATGCCATTCATTATCAGTGTGACTTCGATTCATTATCAGCGTGAATGTGATTCATTATCAGTGTGAATTTGATTAATTATCAATGTGAATTCGATTCATTATCAGTGTGAATGTGATTTAATATCAGTGTGAATGTGATTCAATATCAGTGTGAATGTGATTCATTATCCGTGTGAATTTGATTCATTATCAGTGTGAATTTGATTCTTTATCAGTGTGAATGTGATTCATTATCAGTGTGAATGTGATTCATTATCCGCGTGAATTCGATTCATCATCAATGTGAGTGTCATTATTTATCAGTGTGAATTCGATTCATTATCAATGTGAATTCGATTCATTGTCAGTGTGAATGTGATTCAATATCAGTGTGAATGTGATTCATTATCAGTGTGAATTTGATTCATTATCAGTGTGAATTTGATTCATTATCAGTGTGAATGTGATTCATTATCAGCCTGAATATGATTCATTTTCAGTGTGAAAGTGATTCAATATCAGGATGAATGTGATTCATTATCAGCGTGAACGTGATCCATCATCAGCGTGAATTCGATTCATTATCAGTGTGTATGTAACTCGTTATCAGCATGAATGTGATTCATTATCAGCGTGAATTCGATTCATTATCATTGTGAATGCAATTCATTATCAGCGTCAATATAGTTAATTATCAATGTGAATGTGATTCTATGTCAGCGTGAGTATAATTCATTATCAGCGTGAATGTGATTCATTATCAGCGTGATTGTTATTAATTTTCAGCGTGAAAGTGATTCATTTTTAGCGTGAATGTGATTCATTATCAGCCTGAATTCGATTCATTATCAGTGTGAATGTGATTAATTGTCAGCGTGAATGTGATTCATTGTCAGTGTTAATTTGATTCATTATCAGTATAAATGTGATTCATTATCAGCGTGAAGTCGATTCATTATCAGTGTGTATGCCATTCATTATCAGTGTGAATTTGATTCATTATCAGCGTGAATGTGATTCATTATCAGTGTGAATTCGATTAATTATCAATGTGAATTCGATTCATTATCAGTGTGAATGTGATTTAATATCAGTGTGAATGTGATTCAATATCAGTGTGAATGTGATTCATTATCAGCGTGAATGTGATTCTTTATCAGCGTGAATTCGATTCATTATCATTGTGAATGCAATTCATTATCAGCGTCAATATAGTTAATTATCAATGTGAATGTGATTCTATGTCAGCGTGAGTATAATTCATTATCAGCGTGAATGTGATTCATTATCAGCGTGATTGTTATTAATTTTCAGCGTGAAAGTGATTCATTTTTAGCGTGAATGTGATTCATTATCAGCCTGAATTTGATTCATTATCAGTGTGAATTTGATTAATTATCAATGTGAATTCGATTCATTATCAGTGTGAATGTGCTTTAATATCAGTGTGAATGTGATTCAATATCAGTGTGAATGTGATTCATTATCAGCGTGAATTTGATTCATTATCAGTGTGAATGTGATTCATTATCCGTGTGAATTTGATTCATTATCAATGTGAATTTGATTCTTTATCAGTGTGAATGTGATTCATTATCAGTGTGAATGTGATTCATTATCCGCGTGAATTCGATTCATCATCAATGTGAGTGTGATTATTTATCAGTGTGAATTCGATTCATTATCAATGTGAATTCGATTCATTGTCAGTGTGAATGTGATTCAATATCAGTGTGAATTTGATTCATTATCAGTGTGAATTTGATTCATTATCAGTGTGAATTTGATTCATTATCAGTGTGAATGTGATTCATTATCAGCCTGAATATGATTCATTTTCAGTGTGAAAGTGATTCAATATCAGGATGAATGTGATTCATTATCAGCGTGAACGTGATCCATCATCAGCGTGAATTCGATTCATTATCAGTGTGTATGTAATTCATTATCAGCGTGAATGTGATTCATTATCAGCGTGAATTCGATTCATTATCATTGCGAATGCAATTCATTATCAGCGTCAATATAGTTAATTATCAATGTGAATGTGATTCTATGTCAGCGTGAGTATAATTCATTATCAGCGTGAATGTGATTCATTATCAGCGTGATTGTTATTAATTTTCAGCGTGAAAGTGATTCATTTTTAGCGTGAATGTGATTCATTATCAGCCTGAATTCGATTCATTATCAGTGTGAATGTGATTAATTGTCAGCGTGAATGTGATTCATTGTCAGTGTTAATTTGATTCATTATCAGTATAAATGTGATTCATTATCAGCGTGAAGTCGATTAATTATCAGTGTGTATGCCATTCATTATCAGTGTGAATTCGATTCATTATCAGCGTGAATGTGATTCATTATCAGTGTGAATTCGATTAATTATCAATGTGAATTCGATTCATTATCAGTGTGAATGTGATTTAATATCAGTGTGAATGTGATTCAATATCAGTGTGAATGTGATTCATTATCAGCGTGAATGTGATTCATTATCAGCGTGAATTCGATTCATTATCATTGTGAATGCAATTCATTATCAGCGTCAATATAGTTAATTATCAATGTGAATGTGATTCTATGTCAGCGTGAGTATAATTCATTATCAGCGTGAATGTGATTCATTATCAGCGTGATTGTTATTAATTTTCAGCGTGAAAGTGATTCATTTTTAGCGTGAATGTGATTCATTATCAGCCTGAATTCGATTCATTATCAGTGTGAATGTGATTAATTGTCAGCGTGAATGTGATTCATTGTCAGTGTTAATTTGATTCATTATCAGTATAAATGTGATTCATTATCAGCGTGAAGTCGATTCATTATCAGTGTGTATGCCATTCATTATCAGTGTGAATTCGGTTCATTATCAGCGTGAATGTGATTCATTATCAGTGTGAATTCGATTAATTATCAATGTGAATTCGATTCATTATCAGTGTGAATGTGATTTAATATCAGTGTGAATGTGATTCAATATCAGTGTGAATGTGATTCATTATCAGCGTGAATTTGATTCATTATCCGCTTGAATTTGATTTATTATCAATGTGAATTTGATTCTTTATCAGCGTGAATGTGATTCATCATCAGTGTGAATGTTATTCATTTATCAGTGTGAATCTGATTCATTATCAGTGTGAATGTGATGCATTATCATCGTGAATTCGTTTCATTGTCAGTGTGTATGCGATTCATTATCAGCGTGAATGTGATTCATTATCAACGTGAACGTGATCCATCATCAGCGTGAATTTGATTCATTGTTAGCATGAATTCGATTCATTATCAGTGTGAATTCGATTGAATGTAAATGTGAATGTGATTCATTATCAGCGTGAATATGATTATCAGCGTGCATATGATTCATTTTCACCCTGAATGTGATTAATTGTCACTGTGAATGTGATTCATTTTCACCGTGAATGTGATTAATTGTCAGAGTGAATGTGATTAATTGTCAGCGTGAATGTGATTGATTATCAGCCTGAATTCGATTCATTATCAGTGTGAATGTGATCCATTATCAGCGTGAAGTCGATTCATTATCAGTGTGTATGCCATTCATTATCAGTGTGACTTCGATTCATTATCAGCGTGAATGTGATTCATTATCAGTGTGAATTTGATTAATTATCAATGTGAATTCGATTCATTATCAGTGTGAATGTGATTTAATATCAGTGTGAATGTGATTCAATATCAGTGTGAATGTGATTCATTATCAGCGTGAATTTGATTCATTATCAGTGTGAATGTGATTCATTATCCGTGTGAATTTGATTCATTATCAATGTGAATTTGATTCTTTATCAGTGTGAATGTGATTCATTATCAGTGTGAATGTGATTCATTATCCGCGTGAATTCGATTCATCATCAATGTGAGTGTGATTATTTATCAGTGTGAATTCAATTCATTATCAATGTGAATTCGATTCATTGTCAGTGTGAATGTGATTCAATATCAGTGTGAATGTGATTCATTATCAGTGTGAATTTGATTCATTATCAGTATGAATTTGATTCATTATCAGTGTGAATGTGATTCATTATCAGCCTGAATATGATTCATTTTCAGTGTGAAAGTGATTCATTATCAGGATGAATGTGATTCATTATCAGCGTGAACGTGATCCATCATCAGCGTGAATTCGATTCATTATCAGTGTGTATGTAACTCATTATCAGCGTGAATGTGATTCATTATCAGCGTGAATTCGATTCATTATCATTGTGAATGCAATTCATTGTCAGCGTCAATATAGTTAATTATCAATGTGAATGTGATTCTATGTCAGCGTGAGTATAATTCATTATCAGCGTGAATGTGATTCATTATCAGCGTGATTGTTATTAATTTTCAGCGTGAAAGTGATTCATTATCAGCGTGAAGTCGATTCATTATCAGTGTGTATGCCATTCATTATCAGTGTGAATTCGATTCATTATCAGCGTGAATGTGATTCATTATCAGTGTGAATTCGATTAATTATCATTGTGAATTCGATTCATAATCAGTGTGAATGTGATTTAATATCAGTGTGAATGTGATTCAATATCAGTGTGAATGTGATTCATTATCAGCGTGAATTTGATTCATTATCCGCTTGAATGTGATTTATTATCAATGTGAGTGTGATTCATTGTTAGCGTGAATGTGATTCATTGTCAGCGTGAATGTGAATCATTATCAGCTTTAATTAGATTCATTATCAGTGTGAATGTGATTATTTATCAGTGTGAATTCGATTCATTATCAATGTGAATTCGATTCATTGTCAGTGTGAATGTGATTCAATATCAGTGTGAATTCGATTCATTGTCAGTGTGAATGTGATTCAATATCAGTGTGTATGCGATTCATTATCAGCGTGATTGTTATTAATTTTCAGCGTGAAAGTGATTCTTTTTTAGCGTGAATGTGATTCATTATCAGCGTGATTGTTATTAATTTTCAGCGTGAAAGTGATTCTTTTTTAGCGTGAATGTGATTCATTATCAGCCTGAATTCGATTCATTATCAGTGTGAATGTGATTAATTGTCAGCGTGAATGTGATTCATTGTCAGTGTTAATTTGATTCATTATCAGTATAAATGTGATTCATTATCAGCGTGAAGTCGATTCATTATCAGTGTGTATGTGATTTAATATCAGTGTGAATGTGATTCAATATCAGTGTGAATGTGATTCATTATCAGCCTGAATTTGATTCATTATCCGCTTGAATTTGATTTATTATCAATGTGAATTTGATTCTTTATCAGCGTGAATGTGATTCATCATCAGTGTGAATGTTATTCATTTATCAGTGTGAATCTGATTCATTATCAGTGTGAATGTGATGCATTATCATCGTGAATTCGTTTCATTGTCAGTGTGTATGCGATTCATTATCAGCGTGAATGTGATTCATTATCAACGTGAACGTGATCCATCATCAGCGTGAATTTGATTCATTGTTAGCATGAATTCGATTCATTATCAGTGTGAATTCGATTTAATGTCAATGTGAATGTGATTCATTATCAGCATGAATATGATTATCAGCGTGCATATGATTCATTTTCACCGTGAATGTGATTAATTGTCAGTGTGAATGTGATTCATTTTCACCGTGAATGTGATTAATTGTCAGCGTGAATGTGATTGATTATCAGCCTGAATTCGATTCATTATCAGTGTGAATGTGATCCATTATCAGCGTGAAGTCGATTCATTATCAGTGTGTATGCCATTCATTATCAGTGTGACTTCGATTCATTATCAGCGTGAATGTGATTCATTATCAGTGTGAATTCGATTCATTATCAGCGTGAATGTGATTCATTATCAGTGTGAAGTTGATTAATTATCAATGTGAATTCGATTCATTATCAGTGTGAATGTGATTTAATATCAGTGTGAATGTGATTCAATATCAGTGTGAATGTGATTCATTATCAGCGTGAATTTGATTCATTATCAGTGTGAATGTGATTCATTATCCGTGTGAATTTGATTCATTATCAATGTGAATATGATTCTTTATCAGTGTGAATGTGATTCATTATTAGTGTGAATGTGATTCATTATCCGCGTGAATTCGATTCATCATCAATGTGAGTGTGATTCATTGTTAGCGTGAATGTGATTCATTGTCAGCGTGAATGTGAATCATTATCAGCTTGAATTAGATTCATTATCAGTGTGAATTCGATTCATTGTCAGTGTGAATGTGATTCAATATCAGTGTGAATGTCATTCAATATCAGTGTGAATGTGATTCATTATCAGTGTGAATTTGATTCATTATCAGTGTGAATTTGATTCATTATCAGTGTGAATGTGATTCATTATCAGCCTGAATATGATTCATTTTCAGTGTGAAAGTGATTCATTATCAGGATGAATGTGATTCATTATCAGCGTGAACGTGATCCATCATCAGCGTGAATTCGATTCATTATCAGTGTGTATGTAACTCATTATCAGCGTGAATGTGATTCATTATCAGCGTGAATTCGATTCATTATCATTGTGAATGCAATTCATTGTCAGCGTCAATATAGTTAATTATCAATGTGAATGTGATTCTATGTCAGCGTGAGTATAATTCATTATCAGCGTGAATGTGATTCATTATCAGCGTGATTGTTATTAATTTTCAGCGTGAAAGTGATTCATTTTTAGCGTGAATGTGATTCATTATCAGCCTGAATTCGATTCATTATCAGTGTGAATGTGATTAATTGTCAGCGTGAATGTGATTCATTGTCAGTGTTAATTTGATTCATTATCAGTATAAATGTGATTCATTATCAGCGTGAAGTCGATTCATTATCAGTGTGTATGCCATTCATTATCAGTGTGAATTCGATTCATTATCAGCGTGAATGTGATTCATTATCAGTGTGAATTCGATTAATTATCAATGTGAATTCGATTCATTATCAGTGTGAATGTGATTTAATATCAGTGTGAATGTGATTCAATATCAGTGTGAATGTGATTCATTATCAGCGTGAATTTGATTCATTATCAGTGTGAATGTGATTCATTATCCGCGTGAACGTGATCCATCATCAGCGTGAATTCGATTCATTATCAGTGTGTATGTAATTCATTATCAGCGTGAATGTGATTCATTATCAGCGTGAATTCGATTCATTATCATTGTGAATGCAATTCATTATCAGCGTCAATATAGTTAATTATCAATGTGAATGTGATTCTATGTCAGCGTGAGTATAATTCATTATCAGCGTGAATGTGATTCATTATCAGCGTGATTGTTATTAATTTTCAGCGTGAAAGTGATTCATTATCAGCGTGAAGTCGATTCATTATCAGTGTGTATGCCATTCATTATCAGTGTGAATTCGATTCATTATCAGCGTGAATGTGATTCATTATCAGTGTGAATTCGATTCATTATCAGTGTGAATGTGATTTAATATCAGTGTGAATGTGATTCAATATCAGTGTGAATGTGATTCATTATCAGCGTGAATTTGATTCATTATCCGCTTGAATGTGATTTATTATCAATGTGAGTGTGATTCATTGTTAGCGTGCATGTGATTCATTGTCAGCGTGAATGTGAATCATTATCAGCTTTAATTAGATTCATTATCAGTGTGAATGTGATTATTTATCAGTGTGAATTCGATTCATTATCAATGTGAATTCGATTCATTGTCAGTGTGAATGTGATTCAATATCAGTGTGAATGTGATTCATTATCAGTGTGAATGTGATGCATTATCATCGTGAATTCGTTTCATTGTCAGTGTGTATGCGATTCATTATCAGCGTGAATGTGATTCATTGTTAGCGTGAATGTGATTCATTGTCAGTGTGAATGTGATTCAATATCAGTGTGAATGTGATTCAATATCAGTGTGAATGTGATTCATTATCAGTGTGAATTTGATTCATTATCAGTGTGAATTTGATTCATTATCAGTGTGAATGTGATTCATTATCAGCCTGAATATGATTCATTTTCAGTGTGAAAGTGATTCATTATCAGGATGAATGTGATTCATTATCAGCGTGAACGTGATCCATCATCAGCGTGAATTCGCTTCATTATCAGTGTGTATGTAATTCATTATCAGCGTGAATGTGATTCATTATCAGCGTGAATTCGATTCATTATTATTGTGAATGCAATTCATTATCAGCGTCAATATAGTTAATTATCAATGTGAATGTGATTCTATGTCAGCGTGAGTATAATTCATTATCAGCGTGAATGTGATTCATTATCAGCGTGATTGTTATTAATTTTCAGCCTGAATTCGATTCATTATCAGTGTGAATGTGATTAATTGTCAGCGTGAATGTGATTCATTGTCAGTGTTAATTTGATTCATTATCAGTATAAATGTGATTCATTATCAGCGTGAAGTCGATTCATTATCAGTGTGTATGTGATTTAATATCAGTGTGAATGTGATTCAATATCAGTGTGAATGTGATTCATTATCAGCCTGAATTTGATTCATTATCCGCTTGAATTTGATTTATTATCAATGTGAATTTGATTCTTTATCAGCGTGAATGTGATTCATCATCAGTGTGAATGTTATTCATTTATCAGTGTGAATCTGATTCATTATCAGTGTGAATGTGATGCATTATCATCGTGAATTCGTTTCATTGTCAGTGTGTATGCGATTCATTATCAGCGTGAATGTGATTCATTATCAACGTGAACGTGATCCATCATCAGCGTGAATTTGATTCATTGTTAGCATGAATTCGATTCATTATCAGTGTGAATTCGATTTAATGTCAATGTGAATGTGATTCATTATCAGCATGAATATGATTATCAGCGTGCATATGATTCATTTTCACCGTGAATGTGATTAATTGTCAGTGTGAATGTGATTCATTTTCACCGTGAATGTGATTAATTGTCAGCGTGAATGTGATTGATTATCAGCCTGAATTCGATTCATTATCAGTGTGAATGTGATCCATTATCAGCGTGAAGTCGATTCATTATCAGTGTGTATGCCATTCATTATCAGTGTGACTTCGATTCATTATCAGCGTGAATGTGATTCATTATCAGTGTGAATTCGATTCATTATCAGCGTGAATGTGATTCATTATCAGTGTGAAGTTGATTAATTATCAATGTGAATTCGATTCATTATCAGTGTGAATGTGATTTAATATCAGTGTGAATGTGATTCAATATCAGTGTGAATGTGATTCATTATCAGCGTGAATTTGATTCATTATCAGTGTGAATGTGATTCATTATCCGTGTGAATTTGATTCATTATCAATGTGAATATGAGTCTTTATCAGTGTGAATGTGATTCATTATTAGTGTGAATGTGATTCATTATCCGCGTGAATTCGATTCATCATCAATGTGAGTGTGATTCATTGTTAGCGTGAATGTGATTCATTGTCAGCGTGAATGTGAATCATTATCAGCTTGAATTAGATTCATTATCAGTGTGAATTCGATTCATTGTCAGTGTGAATGTGATTCAATATCAGTGTGAATGTCATTCAATATCAGTGTGAATGTGATTCATTATCAGTGTGAATTTGATTCATTATCAGTGTGAATTTGATTCATTATCAGTGTGAATGTGATTCATTATCAGCCTGAATATGATTCATTTTCAGTGTGAAAGTGATTCATTATCAGGATGAATGTGATTCATTATCAGCGTGAACGTGATCCATCATCAGCGTGAATTCGATTCATTATCAGTGTGTATGTAACTCATTATCAGCGTGAATGTGATTCATTATCAGCGTGAATTCGATTCATTATCATTGTGAATGCAATTCATTGTCAGCGTCAATATAGTTAATTATCAATGTGAATGTGATTCTATGTCAGCGTGAGTATAATTCATTATCAGCGTGAATGTGATTCATTATCAGCGTGATTGTTATTAATTTTCAGCGTGAAAGTGATTCATTTTTAGCGTGAATGTGATTCATTATCAGCCTGAATTCGATTCATTATCATTGTGAATGCAATTCATTATCAGCGTCAATATAGTTAATTATCAATGTGAATGTGATTCTATGTCAGCGTGAGAATAATTCATTATCAGCGTGAATGTGATTCATTATCAGCGTGATTGTTATTAATTTTCAGCGTGAAAGTGATTCATTTTTAGCGTGAATGTGATTCCTTATCAGCCTGAATTCGATTCATTATCAGTGTGAATGTGATTAATTGTCAGCGTGAATGTGATTCATTGTCAGTGTTAATTTGATTCATTATCAGTATAAATGTGATTCATTATCAGCGTGAAGTCGATTCATTATCAGTGTGTATGCCATTCATTATCAGTGTGAATTCGATTCATTATCAGCGTGAATGTGATTCATTATCAGTGTGAATTCGATTAATTATCAATGTGAATTCGATTCATTATCAGTGTGAATGTGATTTAATATCAGTGTGAATGTGATTCAATATCAGTGTGAATGTGATTCATTATCAGCGTGAATTTGATTCATTATCAGTGTGAATGTGATTCATTATCCGCGTGAACGTGATCCATCATCAGCGTGAATTCGATTCATTATCAGTGTGTATGTAATTCATTATCAGCGTGAATGTGATTCATTATCAGCGTGAATTCGATTCATTATCATTGTGAATGCAATTCATTATCAGCGTCAATATAGTTAATTATCAATGTGAATGTGATTCTATGTCAGCGTGAGTATAATTCATTATCAGCGTGAATGTGATTCATTATCAGCGTGATTGTTATTAATTACCAGCGTGAAAGTGATTCATTTTTAGCGTGAATGTGATTCATTATCAGCGTGAAGTCTATTCATTATCAGTGTGTATGCCATTCATTATCAGTGTGAATTCGATTCATTATCAGCGTGAATGTGATTCATTATCAGTGTGAATTCGATTAATTATCAATGTGAATTCGATTCATTATCAGTGTGAATGTGATTTAATATCAGTGTGAATGTGATTCAATATCAGTGTGAATGTGATTCATTATCAGCGTGAATTTGATTCATTATCAGTGTGAATGTGATTCATTATCCGCGTGAACGTGATCCATCATCAGCGTGAATTCGATTCATTATCAGTGTGTATGTAATTCATTATCAGCGTGAATGTGATTCATTATCAGCGTGAATTCGATTCATTATCATTGTGAATGCAATTCATTATCAGCGTCAATATAGTTAATTATCAATGTGAATGTGATTCTATGTCAGCGTGAGTATAATTCATTATCAGCGTGAATGTGATTCATTATCAGCGTGATTGTTATTAATTTCCAGCGTGAAAGTGATTCATTTTTAGCGTGAATGTGATTCATTATCAGCCTGAATTCGATTCATTATCAGTGTGAATGTGATTAATTGTCAGCGTGAATGTGATTCATTGTCAGTGTTAATTTGATTCATTATCAGTATAAATGTGATTCATTATCAGCGTGAAGTCGATTCATTATCAGTGTGTATGCCATTCATTATCAGTGTGACTTCGGTTCATTATCAGCGTGAATGTGATTCATTATCAGTGTGAATTCGATTAATTATCAATGTGAATTCGATTCATTATCAGTGTGAATGTGATTTAATATCAGTGTGAATGTGATTCAATATCAGTGTGAATGTGATTCATTATCAGCGTGAATTTGATTCATTATCCGCTTGAATTTGATTTATTATCAATGTGAATTTGATTCTTTATCAGCGTGAATGTGATTCATCATCAGTGTGAATGTTATTCATTTATCAGTGTGAATCTGATTCATTATCAGTGTGAATGTGATGCATTATCATCGTGAATTCGTTTCATTGTCAGTGTGTATGCGATTCATTATCAGCGTGAATGTGATTCATTATCAACGTGAACGTGATCCATCATCAGCGTGAATTTGATTCATTGTTAGCATGAATTCGATTCATTATCAGTGTGAATTCGATTTAATGTAAATGTGAATGTGATTCATTATCAGCGTGAATATGATTATCAGCGTGCATATGATTCATTTTCACCGTGAATGTGATTAATTGTCACTGTGAATGTGATTCATTTTCACCGTGAATGTGATTAATTGTCAGAGTGAATGTGATTAATTGTCAGCGTGAATGTGATTGATTATCAGCCTGAATTCGATTCATTATAAGTGTGAATGTGATCCATTATCAGCGTGAAGTCGATTCATTATCAGTATGTATGCCATTCATTATCAGTGTGACTTCGATTCATTATCAGCGTGAATGTGATTCATTATCAGTGTGAATTTGATTAATTATCAATGTGAATTCGATTCATTATCAGTGTGAATGTGATTTAATATCAGTGTGAATGTGATTCAATATCAGTGTGAATGTGATTCATTATCAGCGTGAATTTGATTCATTATCAGTGTGAATGTAATTCATTATCCGTGTGAATTTGATTCATTATCAATGTGAATTTGATTCTTTATCAGTGTGAATGTGATTCATTATCAGTGTGAATGTGATTCATTATCCGCGTGAATTCGATTCATCATCAATGTGAGTGTGATTATTTATCAGTGTGAATTCGATTCATTATCAATGTGAATTCGATTCATTGTCAGTGTGAATGTGATTCAATATCAGTGTGAATGTGATTCATTATCAGTGTGAATTTGATTCATTATCAGTGTGAATTTGATTCATTATCAGTGTGAATGTGATTCATTATCAGCCTGAATATGATTCATTTTCAGTGTGAAAGTGATTCATTATCAGGATGAATGTGATTCATTATCAGCGTGAACGTGATCCATCATCAGCGTGAATTCGATTCATTATCAGTGTGTATGTAATTCATTATCAGCGTGAATGTGATTAATTGTCACTGTGAATGTGATTCATTTTCACCGTGAATGTGATTAATTGTCAGAGTGAATGTGATTAATTGTCAGCGTGAATGTGATTGATTATCAGCCTGAATTCGATTCATTATAAGTGTGAATGTGATCCATTATCAGCGTGAAGTCGATTCATTATCAGTGTGTATGCCATTCATTATCAGTGTGACTTCGATTCATTATCAGCGTGAATGTGATTCATTATCAGTGTGAATTTGATTAATTATCAATGTGAATTCGATTCATTATCAGTGTGAATGTGATTTAATATCAGTGTGAATGTGATTCAATATCAGTGTGAATGTCATTCAATATCAGTGTGAATGTGATTCATTATCCGTGTGAATTTGATTCATTATCAATGTGAATTTGATTCTTTATCAGTGTGAATGTGATTCATTATCAGTGTGAATGTGATTCATTATCCGCGTGAATTCGATTCATCATCAATGTGAGTGTGATTATTTATCAGTGTGAATTCGATTCATTATCAATGTGAATTCGATTCATTGTCAGTGTGAATGTGATTCAATATCAGTGTGAATGTGATTCATTATCAGCGTGAATTTTATTCATTATCCGCTTGAATTTGATTTATTATCAATGTGAATTTGATTCTTTATCAGCGTGAATGTGATTCATCATCAGTGTGAATGTTATTCATTTATCAGTGTGAATCTGATTCATTATCAGTGTGAATGTGATGCATTATCATCGTGAATTCGTTTCATTGTCAGTGTGTATGCGATTCATTATCAGCGTGAATGTGATTCATTATCAACGTGAACGTGATCCATCATCAGCGTGAATTTGATTCATTGTTAGCATGAATTCGATTCATTATCAGTGTGAATTCGATTTAATGTAAATGTGAATGTGATTCATTATCAGCGTGAATATGATTATCAGCGTGCATATGATTCATTTTCACCGTGAATGTGATTAATTGTCACTGTGAATGTGATTCATTTTCACCGTGAATGTGATTAATTGTCAGAGTGAATGTGATTAATTGTCAGCGTGAATGTGATTGATTATCAGCCTGAATTCGATTCATTATAAGTGTGAATGTGATCCATTATCAGCGTGAAGTCGATTCATTATCAGTGTGTATGCCATTCATTATCAGTGTGACTTCGATTCATTATCAGCGTGAATGTGATTCATTATCAGTGTGAATTTGATTAATTATCAATGTGAATTCGATTCATTATCAGTGTGAATGTGATTTAATATCAGTGTGAATGTGATTCAATATCAGTGTGAATGTGATTCATTATCAGCGTGAATTTGATTCATTATCAGTGTGAATGTGATTCATTATCCGTGTGAATTTGATTCATTATCAATGTGAATTTGATTCTTTATCAGTGTGAATGTGATTCATTATCAGTGTGAATGTGATTCATTATCCGCGTGAATTCGATTCATCATCAATGTGAGTGTGATTATTTATCAGTGTGAATTCGATTCATTATCAATGTGAATTCGATTCATTGTCAGTGTGAATGTGATTCAATATCAGTGTGAATGTGATTCATTATCAGTGTGAATTTGATTCATTATCAGTGTGAATTTGATTCATTATCAGTGTGAATGTGATTCATTATCAGCCTGAATATGATTCATTTTCAGTGTGAAAGTGATTCATTATCAGGATGAATGTGATTCATTATCAGCGTGAACGTGATCCATCATCAGCGTGAATTCGATTCATTATCAGTGTGTATGTAATTCATTATCAGCGTGAATGTGATTAATTGTCACTGTGAATGTGATTCATTTTCACCGTGAATGTGATTAATTGTCAGAGTGAATGTGATTAATTGTCAGCGTGAATGTGATTGATTATCAGCCTGAATTCGATTCATTATAAGTGTGAATGTGATCCATTATCAGCGTGAAGTCGATTCATTATCAGTGTGTATGCCATTCATTATCAGTGTGACTTCGATTCATTATCAGCGTGAATGTGATTCATTATCAGTGTGAATTTGATTAATTATCAATGTGAATTCGATTCATTATCAGTGTGAATGTGATTTAATATCAGTGTGAATGTGATTCATTATCAGCGTGAATTTGATTCATTATCAGTGTGAATGTGATTCATTATCCGTGTGAATTTGATTCATTATCAATGTGAATTTGATTCTTTATCAGTGTGAATGTGATTCATTATCAGTGTGAATGTGATTCATTATCCGCGTGAATTCGATTCATCATCAATGTGAGTGTGATTATTTATCAGTGTGAATTCGATTCATTATCAATGTGAATTCGATTCATTGTCAGTGTGAATGTGATTCAATATCAGTGTGAATGTGATTCATTATCAGTGTGAATTTGATTCATTATCAGTGTGAATTTGATTCATTATCAGTGTGAATGTGATTCATTATCAGCCTGAATATGATTCATTTTCAGTGTGAAAGTGATTCATTATCAGGATGAATGTGATTCATTATCAGCGTGAACGTGATCCATCATCAGCGTGAATTCGATTCATTATCAGTGTGTATGTAATTCATTATCAGCGTGAATGTGATTCATTATCAGCGTGAATTCGATTCATTATCATTGTGAATGCAATTCATTATCAGCGTCAATATAGTTAATTATCAATGTGAATGTGATTCTATGTCAGCGTGAGTATAATTCATTATCAGCGTGAATGTGATTCATTATCAGCGTGATTGTTATTAATTTTCAGCGTGAAAGTGATTCATTTTTAGCGTGAATGTGATTCATTATCAGCCTGAATTCGATTCATTATCAGTGTGAATGTGATTAATTGTCAGCGTGAATGTGATTCATTGTCAGTGTTAATTTGATTCATTATCAGTATAAATGTGATTCATTATCAGCGTGAAGTCGATTCATTATCAGTGTGTATGCCATTCATTATCAGTGTGAATTCGATTCATTATCAGCGTGAATGTGATTCATTATCAGTGTGAATTCGATTAATTATCAATGTGAATTCGATTCATTATCAGTGTGAATGTGATTTAATATCAGTGTGAATGTGATTCAATATCAGTGTGAATGTGATTCATTATCAGCATGAATTTGATTCATTATCCGCTTGAATTTGATTCATTATCAATGTGAATTTGATTCTTTATCAGCGTGAATGTGATTCATCATCAGTGTGAATGTTATTCATTTATCAGTGTGAATCTGATTCATTATCAGTGTGAATGTGATGCATTATCATCGTGAATTCGTTTCATTGTCAGTGTGTATGCGATTCATTATCAGCGTGAATGTGATTCATTATCAACGTGAACATGATCCATCATCAGCGTGAATTTGATTCATTGTTAGCATGAATTCGATTCATTATCAGTGTGAATTCGATTTAATGTAAATGTGAATGTGATTCATTATCAGTGTGAAAATAATTCATTATCAGCGTAAATTCCATTCATTATCAGTGTGAATTTGATTCATTATCAGTGTGAATGTGATTCATTATCAGCCTGAATATGATTCATTTTCAGTGTGAAAGTGATTCACTATCAGGATGAATGTGATTCATTATCAGCGTGAACGTGATCCATCATCAGCGTGAATTCGATTCATTATCAGTGTGTATGTAATTCATTATCAGCGTGAATGTGATTCATTATCAGCGTGAATTCGATTCATTATCATTGTGAATGCAATTCATTATCAGGGTCAATATAGTTAATTATCAATGTGAATGTGATTCTGTCAGCGTGAGAATAATTCATTATCAGCGTGAATGTGATTCATTATCAGCGTGATTGTTATTAATTTTCAGCGTGAAAGTGATTCATTTTTAGCGTGAATGTGATTCCTTATCAGCCTGAATTCGATTCATTATCAGTGTGAATGTGATTAATTGTCAGCGTGAATGTGATTCATTATCAGTGTGTATGCCATTCATTATCAGTGTGACTTCGATTCATTATCAGCGTGAATGTGATTCATTATCAGCCTGAATATGATTCATTTTCAGTGTGAAAGTGATTCATTATCAGGATGAATGTGATTCATTATCAGCGTGAACGTGATCCATCATCAGCGTGAATTCGATTCATTATCAGTGTGTATGTAATTCATTATCAGCGTGAATGTGATTAATTGTCACTGTGAATGTGATTCATTTTCACCGTGAATGTGATTAATTGTCAGAGTGAATGTGATTAATTGTCAGCGTGAATGTGATTGATTATCAGCATGAATTCGATTCATTATAAGTGTGAATGTGATCCATTATCAGCGTGAAGTCGATTCATTATCAGTGTGTATGCCATTCATTATCAGTGTGACTTCGATTCATTATCAGCGTGAATGTGATTCATTATCAGTGTGAATTTGATTAATTATCAATGTGAATTCGATTCATTATCAGTGTGAATGTGATTTAATATCAGTGTGAATGTGATTCAATATCAGTGTGAATGTGATTCATTATCAGCGTGAATTTGATTCATTATCAGTGTGAATGTGATTCATTATCCGTGTGAATTTGATTCATTATCAATGTGAATTTGATTCTTTATCAGTGTGAATGTGATTCATTATCAGTGTGAATGTGATTCATTATCCGCGTGAATTCGATTCATCATCAATGTGAGTGTGATTATTTATCAGTGTGAATTCGATTCATTATCAATGTGAATTCGATTCATTGTCAGTGTGAATGTGATTCAATATCAGTGTGAATGTGATTCATTATCAGTGTGAATTTGATTCATTATCAGTGTGAATTTGATTCATTATCAGTGTGAATGTGATTCATTATCAGCCTGAATATGATTCATTTTCAGTGTGAAAGTGATTCATTATCAGGATGAATGTGATTCATTATCAGCGTGAACGTGATCCATCATCAGCGTGAATTCGATTCATTATCAGTGTGTATGTAATTCATTATCAGCGTGAATGTGATTCATTATCAGCGTGAATTCGATTCATTATCATTGTGAATGCAATTCATTATCAGCGTCAATATAGTTAATTATCAATGTGAATGTGATTCTATGTCAGCGTGAGTATAATTCATTATCAGCGTGAATGTGATTCATTATCAGCGTGATTGTTATTAATTTTCAGCGTGAAAGTGATTCATTTTTAGCGTGAATGTGATTCATTATCAGCCTGAATTCGATTCATTATCAGTGTGAATGTGATTAATTGTCAGCGTGAATGTGATTCATTGTCAGTGTTAATTTGATTCATTATCAGTATAAATGTGATTCATTATCAGCGTGAAGTCGATTCATTATCAGTGTGTATGCCATTCATTATCAGTGTGAATTTGATTCATTATCAGCGTGAATGTGATTCATTATCAGTGTGAATTCGATTAATTATCAATGTGAATTCGATTCATTATCAGTGTGAATGTGATTTAATATCAGTGTGAATGTGATTCAATATCAGTGTGAATGTGATTCATTATCAGCGTGAATTTGATTCATTATCCGCTTGAATTTGATTCATTATCAATGTGAATTTGATTCTTTATCAGCGTGAATGTGATTCATCATCAGTGTGAATGTTATTCATTTATCAGTGTGAATCTGATTCATTATCAGTGTGAATGTGATGCATTATCATCGTGAATTCGTTTCATTGTCAGTGTGTATGCGATTCATTATCAGCGTGAATGTGATTCATTATCAACGTGAACATGATCCATCATCAGCGTGAATTTGATTCATTGTTAGCATGAATTCGATTCATTATCAGTGTGAATTCGATTTAATGTAAATGTGAATGTGATTCGTTATCAGTGTGAAAATAATTCATTATCAGCGTAAATTCCATTCATTATCAGTGTGAATTTAATTCATTATCAGTGTGAATGTGATTCATTATCAGCCTGAATATGATTCATTTTCAGTGTGAAAGTGATTCACTATCAGGATGAATGTGATTCATTATCAGCGTGAACGTGATCCATCATCAGCGTGAATTCGATTCATTATCAGTGTGTATGTAATTCATTATCAGCGTGAATGTGATTCATTATCAGCGTGAATTCGATTCATTATCATTGTGAATGCAATTCATTATCAGCGTCAATATAGTTAATTATCAATGTGAATGTGATTCTGTCAGCGTGAGAATAATTCATTATCAGCGTGAATGTGATTCATTATCAGCGTGATTGTTATTAATTTTCAGCGTGAAAGTGATTCATTTTTAGCGTGAATGTGATTCCTTATCAGCCTGAATTCGATTCATTATCAGTGTGAATGTGATTAATTGTCAGCGTGAATGTGATTCATTGTCAGTGTGTATGCCATTCATTATCAGTGTGACTTCGATTCATTATCAGCGTGAATGTGATTCATTATCAGTGTGAATTCGATTAATTATCAATGTGAATTCGATTCATTATCAGTGTGAATGTGATTCAATATCAGTGTGAATGTGATTCATTATCAGCGTGAATTTGATTCATTATCAGTGTGAATGTGATTCATTATCCGCGTGAACGTGATCCATCATCAGCGTGAATTCGATTCATTATCAGTGTGTATGTAATTCATTATCAGCGTGAATGTGATTCATTATCAGCGTGAATTCGATTCATTATCATTGTGAATGCAATTCATTATCAGCGTCAATATAGTTAATTATCAATGTGAATGTGATTCTCTGTCAGCGTGAGTATAATTCATTATCAGCGTGAATGTGATTCATTATCAGCGTGATTGTTATTAATTTTCAGCGTGAAAGTGATTCATTTTTAGCGTGAATGTGATTCATTATCAGCCTGAATTCGATTCATTATCAGTGTGGATGTGATTAATTGTCAGCGTGAATGTGATTCATTGTCAGTGTTAATTTGGTTCATTATCAGTATAAATGTGATTCATTATCAGCGTGAAGTCGATTCATTATCAGTGTGTATGCCATTCATTATCAGTGTGAATTTGATTCATTATCAGCGTGAATGTGATTCATTATCAGTGTGAATTCGATTAATTATCAATGTGAATTCGATTCATTATCAGTGTGAATGTGATTTAATATCAGTGTGAATGTGATTCAATATCAGTGTGAATGTGATTCATTATCAGCGTGAATTTGATTCATTATCAGTGTGAATGTGATTCATTATCCGTGTTAATTTGATTCATTATCAATGTGAATTTGATTCTTTATCAGTGTGAATGTGATTCAATATCAGTGTGAATGTGATTCATTATCAGCGTGAATTTGATTCATTATCCGCTTGAATTTGATTTATTATCAATGTGAATTTGATTCTTTATCAGCGTGAATGTGATTCATCATCAGTGTGAATGTTATTCATTTATCAGTGTGAATCTGATTCATTATCAGTGTGAATGTGATGCATTATCATCGTGAATTCGTTTCATTGTCAGTGTGTATGCGATTCATTATCAGCGTGAATGTGATTCATTATCAACGTGAACGTGATCCATCATCAGCGTGAATTTGATTCATTGTTAGCATGAATTCGATTCATTATCAGTGTGAATTCGATTTAATGTAAATGTGAATGTGATTCATTATCAGCGTGAATATGATTATCAGCGTGCATATGATTCATTTTCACCGTGAATGTGATTAATTGTCACTGTGAATGTGATTCATTCTCACCGTGAATGTGATTAATTGTCAGAGTGAATGTGATTAATTGTCAGCGTGAATGTGATTGATTATCAGCCTGAATTCGATTCATTATAAGTGTGAATGTGATCCATTATCAGCGTGAAGTCGATTCATTATCAGTGTGTATGCCATTCATTATCAGTGTGACTTCGATTCATTATCAGCGTGAATGTGATTCATTATCAGTGTGAATTTGATTAATTATCAATGTGAATTCGATTCATTATCAGTGTGAATGTGATTTAATATCAGTGTGAATGTGATTCAATATCAGTGTGAATGTGATTCATTATCAGCGTGAATTTGATTCATTATCAGTGTGAATGTGATTCATTATCCGTGTGAATTTGATTCATTATCAATGTGAATTTGATTCTTTATCAGTGTGAATGTGATTCATTATCAGTGTGAATGTGATTCATTATCCGCGTGAATTCGATTCATCATCAATGTGAGTGTGATTATTTATCAGTGTGAATTCGATTCATTATCAATGTGAATTCGATTCATTGTCAGTGTGAATGTGATTCAATATCAGTGTGAATGTGATTCATTATCAGTGTGAATTTGATTCATTATCAGTGTGAATTTGATTCATTATCAGTGTGAATGTGATTCATTATCAGCCTGAATATGATTCATTTTCAGTGTGAAAGTGATTCATTATCAGGATGAATGTGATTCATTATCAGCGTGAACGTGATCCATCATCAGCGTGAATTCGATTCATTATCAGTGTGTATGTAATTCATTATCAGCGTGAATGTGATTCATTATCAGCGTGAATTCGATTCATTATCATTGTGAATGCAATTCATTATCAGCGTCAATATAGTTAATTATCAATGTGAATGTGATTCTATGTCAGCGTGAGTATAATTCATTATCAGCGTGAATGTGATTCATTATCAGCGTGATTGTTATTAATTTTCAGCGTGAAAGTGATTCATTTTTAGCGTGAATGTGATTCATTATCAGCCTGAATTCGATTCATTATCAGTGTGAATGTGATTAATTGTCAGCGTGAATGTGATTCATTGTCAGTGTTAATTTGATTCATTATCAGTATAAATGTGATTCATTATCAGCGTGAAGTCGATTCATTATCAGTGTGTATGCCATTCATTATCAGTGTGAATTTGATTCATTATCAGCGTGAATGTGATTCATTATCAGTGTGAATTCGATTAATTATCAATGTGAATTCGATTCATTATCAGTGTGAATGTGATTTAATATCAGTGTGAATGTGATTCAATATCAGTGTGAATGTGATTCATTATCAGCGTGAATTTGATTCATTATCCGCTTGAATTTGATTCATTATCAATGTGAATTTGATTCTTTATCAGCGTGAATGTGATTCATCATCAATGTGAATGTTATTCATTTATCAGTGTGAATCTGATTCATTATCAGTGTGAATGTGATGCATTATCATCGTGAATTCGTTTCATTGTCAGTGTGTATGCGATTCATTATCAGCGTGAATGTGATTCATTATTAACGTGAACATGATCCATCATCAGCGTGAATTTGATTCATTGTTAGCATGAATTCGATTCATTATCAGTGTGAATTCGATTTAATGTAAATGTGAATGTGATTCATTATCAGTGTGAAAATAATTCATTATCAGCGTAAATTCCATTCATTATCAGTGTGAATTTAATTCATTATCAGTGTGAATGTGATTCATTATCAGCCTGAATATGATTCATTTTCAGTGTGAAAGTGATTCACTATCAGGATGAATGTGATTCATTATCAGCGTGAACGTGATCCATCATCAGCGTGAATTCGATTCATTATCAGTGTGTATGTAATTCATTATCAGCGTGAATGTGATTCATTATCAGCGTGAATTCGATTCATTATCATTGTGAATGCAATTCATTATCAGCGTCAATATAGTTAATTATCAATGTGAATGTGATTCTGTCAGCGTGAGAATAATTCATTATCAGCGTGAATGTGATTCATTATCAGCGTGATTGTTATTAATTTTCAGCGTGAAAGTGATTCATTTTTAGCGTGAATGTGATTCCTTATCAGCCTGAATTCGATTCATTATCAGTGTGAATGTGATTAATTGTCAGCGTGAATGTGATTCATTGTCAGTGTGTATGCCATTCATTATCAGTGTGACTTCGATTCATTATCAGCGTGAATGTGATTCATTATCAGTGTGAATTCGATTAATTATCAATGTGAATTCGATTCATTATCAGTGTGAATGTGATTCAATATCAGTGTGAATGTGATTCATTATCAGCGTGAATTTGATTCATTATCAGTGTGAATGTGATTCATTATCCGCGTGAACGTGATCCATCATCAGCGTGAATTCGATTCATTATCAGTGTGTATGTAATTCATTATCAGCGTGAATGTGATTCATTATCAGCGTGAATTCGATTCATTATCATTGTGAATGCAATTCATTATCAGCGTCAATATAGTTAATTATCAATGTGAATGTGATTCTCTGTCAGCGTGAGTATAATTCATTATCAGCGTGAATGTGATTCATTATCAGCGTGATTGTTATTAATTTTCAGCGTGAAAGTGATTCATTTTTAGCGTGAATGTGATTCATTATCAGCCTGAATTCGATTCATTATCAGTGTGGATGTGATTAATTGTCAGCGTGAATGTGATTCATTGTCAGTGTTAATTTGGTTCATTATCAGTATAAATGTGATTCATTATCAGCGTGAAGTCGATTCATTATCAGTGTGTATGCCATTCATTATCAGTGTGAATTCGATTCATTATCAGCGTGAATGTGATTCATTATCAGTGTGAATTCGATTAATTATCAATGTGAATTCGATTCATTATCAGTGTGAATGTGATTTAATATCAGTGTGAATGTGATTCAATATCAGTGTGAATGTGATTCATTATCAGCGTGAATTTGATTCATTATCAGTGTGAATGTGATTCATTATCCGTGTTAATTTGATTCATTATCAATGTGAATTTGATTCTTTATCAGTGTGAATGTGATTATCAGTGTGAATGTGATTCATTATCCGCGTGAATTCGATTCATCATCAATGTGAGTGTGATTCATTGTTAGCGTGAATGTGATTCATTGTCAGCGTGAATGTGATTATTTATCAGTGTGAATTCGATTCATTATCCGCGTGAATTCGATTCATTGTCAGTGTGAATGTGATTCAATATCAGTCTGAATGTCATTCAATATCAGTGTGAATGTGATTCATTATCAGTGTGAATTTGATTCATTATCAGTGTGAATTTGATTCATTATCAGTGTGAATGTGATTCATTATCAGCCTGAATATGATTCATTTTCAGTGTGAAAGTGATTCATTATCAGGATGAATGTGATTCATTATCAGCGTGAACGTGATCCATCATCAGCGTGAATTCGATTCATTATCAGTGTGTATGTAATTCATTATCAGCGTGAATGTGATTCATTATCAGCGTGAATTCGATTCATTATCATTGTGAATGCAATTCATTATCAGCGTCAATATAGTTAATTATCAATGTGAATGTGATTCTATGTCAGCGTGAGTATAATTCATTATCAGCGTGAATGTGATTCATTATCAGCGTGATTGTTATTAATTTTCAGCGTGAAAGTGATTCATTTTTAGCGTGAATGTGATTCATTATCAGCCTGAATTCGATTCATTATCATTGTGAATGCAATTCATTATCAGCGTCAATATAGTTAATTATCAATGTGAATGTGATTCTATGTCAGCGTGAGAATAATTCATTATCAGCGTGAATGTGATTCATTATCAGCGTGATTGTTATTAATTTTCAGCGTGAAAGTGATTCATTTTTAGCGTGAATGTGATTCCTTATCAGCCTGAATTCGATTCATTATCAGTGTGAATGTGATTAATTGTCAGCGTGAATGTGATTCATTGTCAGTGATAATTTGATTCATTATCAGTAAAAATGTGATTCATTATCAGCTTGAAGTCGATTCATTATCAATGTGTATGCCAATCATTATCAGTGTGAATTCGATTCATTATCAGCGTGAATGTGATTCATTATCAGTGTGAATTCGATTAATTATCAATGAGAATTCGATTCATTATCAGTGTGAATGTGATTCATTATCAACGTGAACGTGATCCATCATCAGCGTGAATTTGATTCATTGTTAGCATGAATTCGATTCATTATCAGTGTGAATTCGATTTAATGTAAATGTGAATGTGATTCATTATCAGCGTGAATATGATTATCAGCGTGCATATGATTCATTTTCACCGTGAATGTGATTAATTGTCATTGTGAATGTGATTCATTTTCACCGTGAATCTGATTAATTGTCAGAGTGAATGTGATTAATTGTCAGCGTGAATGTGATTGATTATCAGCCTGAATTCGATTCATTATCAGTGTGAATGTGATTTAATATCAGTGTGAATGTGATTCAATATCAGTGTGAATGTGATTCATTATCAGCGTGAATTTGATTAATTATCAGTGTGAATGTGATTCATTATCCGCGTGAACGTGATCCATCATCAGCGTGAATTCAATTCATTATCAGTGTGTATGTAATTCATTATCAGCGTGAATGTGATTCATTATCAGCGTGAATTCGATTCATTATCATTGTGAATGCAATTCATTATCAGCGTCAATATAGTTAATTATCAATGTGAATGTGATTCTATGTCAGCGTGAGTATAATTCATTATCAGCGTGAATGTGATTCATTATCAGCGTGATTGTTATTAATTTTCAGCGTGAAAGTGATTCATTTTTAGCGTGAATGTGATTCATTATAAGCCTGAATTCGATTCATTATCAGTGTGAATGTGATTAATTGTCAGCGTGAATGTGATTCATTTTCACCGTGAATGTGATTAATTGTCATTGTGAATGTGATTCATTTTCACCGTGAATCTGATTAATTGTCAGAGTGAATGTGATTAATTGTCAGCGTGAATGTGATTGATTATCAGCCTGAATTCGATTCATTATCAGTGTGAATGTGATTTAATATCAGTGTGAATGTGATTCAATATCAGTGTGAATGTGATTCATTATCAGCGTGAATTTGATTAATTATCAGTGTGAATGTGATTCATTATCCGCGTGAACGTGATCCATCATCAGCGTGAATTCAATTCATTATCAGTGTGTATGTAATTCATTATCAGCGTGAATGTGATTCATTATCAGCGTGAATTCGATTCATTATCATTGTGAATGCAATTCATTATCAGCGTCAATATAGTTAATTATCAATGTGAATGTGATTCTATGTCAGCGTGAGTATAATTCATTATCAGCGTGAATGTGATTCATTATCAGCGTGATTGTTATTAATTTTCAGCGTGAAAGTGATTCATTTTTAGCGTGAATGTGATTCATTATAAGCCTGAATTCGATTCATTATCAGTGTGAATGTGATTAATTGTCAGCGTGAATGTGATTCATTGTCAGTGTTAATTTGATTCATTATCAGTATAAATGTGATTCATTATCAGCGTGAAGTCGATTCATTATTAGTGTGTATAATATTCATTATCAGTGTGAATTCGATTCATTATCAGCGTGAATGTGATTCATTATCAGTGTGAATTCGATTAATTATCAATGTGAATTCGATTCATTATCAGTGTGAATGTGATTTAATATCAGTGTGAATGTGATTCAATATCAGTGTGAATGTGATTCATTATCAGCGTGAATTTGATTCATTATCCGCTTGAATTTGATTCATTATCAATGTGAATTTGATTCTTTATCAGTGTGAATGTGATTCATCATCAGTGTGAATGTCATTCATTTATCAGTGTGAATCTGATTCATTATCAGCGTGAATGTGATTCATTATCAACGTGAACGTGATCCATCATCAGCGTGAATTTGATTCATTGTTAGCATGAATTCGATTCATTATCAGTGTGAATTCGATTTAATGTAAATGTGAATGTGATTCATTATCAGCGTGAATATGATTATCAGCGTGCATATGATTCATTTTTACCGTGAATGTGATTAATTGTCAGTGTGAATGTGATTCATTTTCACCGTGAATGTGATTAATTGTCAGAGTGAATGTGATCAATTGTCAGCGTGAATGTGATTGATTATCAGCCTGAATTCGATTCATTATCAGTGTGAATGTGATCCATTATCAGCGTGATGTCGATTCATTATCAGTGTGTATGCCATTCATTATCAGTGTGACTTCGATTCATTATCAGCGTGAATGTGATTCATTATCACTGTGAATTTGATTAATTATCAATGTGAATTCGATTCATTATCAGTGTGAATGTGATTTAATATCAGTGTGAATGTGATTCAATATCAGTGTGAATGTGATTCATTATCAGCGTGAATTTGATTCATTATCAGTGTGAATGTGAGTCATTATCCGTGTGAATTTGATTCATTATCAATGTGAATTTGATTCTTTATCAGTGTGAATGTGATTCATTATCAGTGTGAATGTGATTCATTATCCGCGTGAATTCGATTCATCATCAATGTGAATTCGATTCATTGTCAGTGTGAATGTGATTCAATATCAGTGTGAATGTGATTCATTATCAGTGTGAATTTGATTCATTATCAGTGTGAATTTGATTCATTATCAGTGTGAATGTGATTCATTATCAGCCTGAATATGATTCATTTTCAGTGTGAAAGTGATTCATTATCAGGATGAATGTGATTCATTATCCGCGTGAACGTGATCCATCATCAGCGTGAATTCAATTCATTATCAGTGTGTATGTAATTCATTATCAGCGTGAATGTGATTCATTATCAGCGTGAATTCGATTCATTATCATTGTGAATGCAATTCATTATCAGCGTCAATATAGTTAATTATCAATGTGAATGTGATTCTATGTCAGCGTGAGTATAATTCATTATCAGCGTGAATGTGATTCATTATCAGCGTGATTGTTATTAATTTTCAGCGTGAAAGTGATTCATTTTTAGCGTGAATGTGATTCATTATCAGCCTGAATTTGATTCATTATCAGTGTGAATGTGATTAATTGTCAGCGTTAATTTGATTCATTATCAGTATAAATGTGATTCGTTATCAGCGTGAAGTCGATTCATTATCAGTGTGTATGCCATTCATTATCAGTGTGAATTCGATTCATTATCAGCGTGAATGTGATTCATTATCAGTGTGAATTCGATTAATTATCAATGTGAATTCGATTCATTATCAGTGTGAATGTGATTTAATATCAGTGTGAATGTGATTCAATATCAGTGTGAATGTGATTCATTATCAGCGTGAATTTGATTCATTATCCGCTTGAATTTGATTCATTATCAATGTGAATTTGATTCTTTATCAGTGTGAATGTGATTCATCATCAGTGTGAATGTTATTCATTTATCAGTGTGAATCTTGATTCATTATCAGTGTGAATGTGATGCATTATCATCGTGAATTCGTTTCATTGTCAGTGTGTATGCGATTCATTATCAGCGTGAATGTGATTCATTATCAACGTGAACGTGATCCATCATCAGCGTGAATTTGATTCATTGTTAGCATGAATTCGATTCATTATCAGTGTGAATTCGATTTAATGTAAATGTGAATGTGATTCATTATCAGCGTGAATATGATTATCAGCGTGCATATGATTCATTTTCACCGTGAATGTGATTAATTGTCAGTGTGAATGTGATTCATTTTCACCGTGAATGTGATTAATTGTCAGAGTGAATGTGATTAATTGTCAGCGTGAATGTGATTGATTATCAGCCTGAATTCGATTCATTATCAGTGTGAATGTGATTATTTATCAGTGTGAATTCGATTCATTATCAATGTGAATTCGATTCATTGTCAGTGTGAATGTGATTCAATATCAGTGTGAATGTGATTCAATATCAGTGTGAATGTGATTCATTATCAGTGTGAATTTGATTCATTATCAGTGTGAATTTGATTCATTATCAGTGTGAATGTGATTAATTGTCAGCGTGAATGTGATTCATTGTCAGCGTTAATTTGATTCATTATCAGTATAAATGTGATTCATTATCAGCGTGAAGTTTATTCATTATCAGTGTGTATGCCATTCATTATCAGTGTGAATTCGATTCATTATCAGCGTGAATGTGATTCATTATCAGTGTGAATTCGATTAATTATCAATGTGAATTCGATTCATTATCAGTGTGAATGTGATTTAATATCAGTGTGAATGTGATTCAATATCAGTGTGAATGTGATTCATTATCAGCGTGAATTTGATTCATTATCCGCTTGAATTTGATTCATTATCAATGTGAATTTGATTCTTTATCAGTGTGAATGTGATTCATCATCAGTGTGAATGTTATTCATTTATCAGTGTGAATCTTGATTCATTATCAGTGTGAATGTGATGCATTATCATCGTGAATTCGTTTCATTGTCAGTGTGTATGCGTTTCATTATCAGCGTGAATGTGATTCATTATCAACGTGAACGTGATCCATCATCAGCGTGAATTTGATTCATTGTTAGCATGAATTCGATTCATTATCAGTGTGAATTCGATTTAATGTAAATGTGAATGTGATTCATTATCAGCGTGAATATGATTATCAGCGTGCATATGATTCATTTTCACCGTGAATGTGATTAATTGTCAGTGTGAATGTGATTCATTTTCACCGTGAATGTGATTAATTGTCAGAGTGAATGTGATTAATTGTCAGCGTGAATGTGATTGATTATCAGCCTGAATTCGATTCATTATCAGTGTGAATGTGATCCATTATCAGCGTGAAGTCGATTCATTATCAGTGTGTATGCCATTCATTATCAGTGTGACTTCGATTCATTATCAGCGTGAATGTGATTCATTATCAGTGTGAATTTGATTAATTATCAATGTGAATTCGATTCATTATCAGTGTGAATGTGATTTAATATCAGTGTGAATGTGATTCAATATCAGTGTGAATGTGATTCATTATCAGCGTGAATTTGATTCATTATCAGTGTGAATGTGACTCATTATCCGTGTGAATTTGATTCATTATCAATGTGAATTTGATTCTTTATCAGTGTGAATGTGATTCATTATCAGTGTGAATGTGATTCATTATCCGCGTGAATTCGATTCATCATCAATGTGAGTGTGATTCATTGTTAGCGTGAATGTGATTCATTGTCAGCGTGAATGTGAATCATTATCAGCTTGAATTAGATTCATTATCAGTGTGAATGTGATTATTTATCAGTGTGAATTCGATTCATTATCAATGTGAATTCGATTCATTGTCAGTGTGAATGTGATTCAATATCAGTGTGAATGTGATTCAATATCAGTGTGAATGTGATTCATTATCAGTGTGAATTTGATTCATTATCAGTGTGAATTTGATTCATTATCAGTGTGAATGTGATTCATTATCAGCCTGAATATGATTCATTTTCAGTGTGAAAGTGATTCATTATCAGGATGAATGTGATTCATTATCAGCGTGAACGTGATCCATCATCAGCGTGAATTCGATTCATTATCAGTGTGTATGTAATTCATTATCAGCGTGAATGTGATTCATTATCAGCGTGAATTCGATTCATTATCATTGTGAATGCAATTCATTATCAGCATCAATATAGTTAATTATCAATGTGAATGTGATTCTATGTCAGCGTGAGTATAATTCATTATCAGCGTGAATGTGATTCATTATCAGCGTGATTGTTATTAATTTTCAGCGTGAAAGTGATTCATTTTTAGCGTGAATGTGATTCCTTATCAGCCTGAATTCGATTCATTATCAGTGTGAATGTGATTAATTGTCAGCGTGAATGTGATTCATTGTCAGTGTTAATTTGATTCATTATCAGTATAAATGTGATTCATTATCAGCGTGAAGTCGATTCATTATCAGTGTGTATGCCATTCATTATCAGTGTGAATTCGATTCATTATCAGCGTGAATGTGATTCATTATCAGTGTGAATTCGATTAATTATCAATGTGAATTCGATTCATTATCAGTGTGAATGTGATTTAATATCAGTGTGAATGTGATTCAATATCAGTGTGAATGTGATTCATTATCAGCGTGAATTTGATTCATTATCCGCTTGAATTTGATTCATTATCAATGTGAATTTGATTCTTTATCAGCGTGAATGTGATTCATCATCAGTGTGAATGTTATTCATTTATCAGTGTGAATCTGATTCATTATCAGTGTGAATGTGATGCATTATCATCGTGAATTCGTTTCATTGTCAGTGTGTATGCGATTCATTATCAGCGTGAATGTGATTCATTATCAACGTGAACGTGATCCATCATCAGCGTGAATTTGATTCATTGTTAGCATGAATTCAATTCATTATCAGTGTGAATTCGATTTAATGTAAATGTGAATGTGATTCATTATGAGTGTGAAAATAATTCATTATCAGCGTAAATTCCATTCATTATCAGTGTGAATTTGATTCATTATCAGTGTGAATGTGATTCATTATCAGCCTGAATATGATTCATTTTCAGTGTGAAAGTGATTCACTATCAGGATGAATGTGATTCATTATCAGCGTGAACGTGATCCATCATCAGCGTGAATTCGATTCATTATCAGTGTGTATGTAATTCATTATCAGCGTGAATGTGATTAATTATCAGCGTTAATTCGATTCATTATCATTGTGAATGCAATTCATTATCAGCGTCAATAAAGTTAATTATCAATGTGAATGTGATTCTATGTCAGCGTGAGAATAATTCATTATCAGCGTGAATGTGATTCATTATCAGCGTGATTGTTAGTAATTTTCAGCGTGAAAGTGATTCATTTTTACCGTGAATGTGATTCCTTATCAGCCTGAATTCGATTCATTATCAGTGTGAATGTGATTTAATATCAGTGTGAATGTGATTCAATATCAGTGTGAATGTGATTCATTATCAGCGTGAATTTGATTCATTATCAGTGTGAATGTGACTCATTATCCGTGTGAATTTGATTCATTATCAATGTGAATTTGATTCTTTATCAGTGTGAATGTGATTCATTATCAGTGTGAATGTGATTCATTTTCCGCGTGAATTCGATTCATCATCAATGTGAGTGTGATTCATTGTTAGCGTGAATGTGATTCATTGTCAGCGTGAATGTGAATCATTATCAGCTTGAATTAGATTCATTATCAGTGTGAATGTGATTATTTATCAGTGTGAATTTGATTCATTATCAATGTGAATTCGATTCATTGTCAGTGTGAATGTGATTCAATATCAGTGTGAATGTGATTCAATATCAGTGTGAATGTGATTCATTATCAGTGTGAATTTGATTCATTATCAGTGTGAATTTGATTCATTATCAGTGTGAAAGTGATTCATTATCAGCCTGAATATGATTCATTTTCAGTGTGAAAGTGATTCATTATCAGGATGAATGTGATTCATTATCAGCGTGAACGTGATCCATCATCAGCGTGAATTTGATTCATTATCAGTGTGTATGTAATTCATTATCAGCGTGAATGTGATTCATTATCAGCGTGAATTCGATTCATTATCATTGTGAATGCAATTCATTATCAGCGTCAATATAGTTAATTATCAATGTGAATGTGATTCTATGTCAGCGTGAGTATAATTCATTATCAGCGTGAATGTGATTCATTATCAGCGTGATTGTTATTAATTTTCAGCGTGAAAGTGATTCATTTTTAGCGTGAATGTGATTCCTTATCAGCCTGAATTCGATTCATTATCAGTGTGAATGTGATTAATTGTCAGCGTGAATGTGATTCATTGTCAGTGTTAATTTGATTCATTATCAGTATAAATGTGATTCATTATCAGCGTGAAGTCGATTCATTATCAGTGTGTATGCCATTCATTATCAGTGTGAATTCGATTCATTATCAGCGTGAATGTGATTCATTATCAGTGTGAATTCGATTATTTATCAATGTGAATTCGATTCATTATCAGTGTGAATGTGATTTAATATCAGTGTGAATGTGATTCAATATCAGTGTGAATGTGATTCATTATCAGCGTGAATTTGATTCATTATCAGTGTGAATTTGATTCATTATCAATGTGAATTTGATTCTTTATCAGCGTGAATGTGATTCATCATCAGTGTGAATGTTATTCATTTATCAGTGTGAATCTGATTCATTATCAGTGTGAATGTGATGCATTATCATCGTGAATTCGTTTCATTGTCAGTGTGTATGCGATTCATTATCAGCGTGAATGTGATTCATTATCAACGTGAACGTGATCCATCATCAGCGTGAATTTGATTCATTGTTAGCATGAATTCGATTCATTATCAGTGTGAATTCGATTTAATGTAAATGTGAATGTGATTCATTATCAGTGTGAAAATAATTCATTATCAGCGTAAATTCCCTTCATTATCAGTGTGAATTTGATTCATTATCAGTGTGAATGTGATTCATTATCAACCTGAATATGATTCATTTTCAGTGTGAAAGTGATTCACTATCAGGATGAATGTGATTCATTATCAGCGTGAACGTGATCCATCATCAGCGTGAATTCGATTCATTATCAGTGTGTATGTAATTCATTATCAGCGTGAATGTGATTCATTATCAGCGTCAATTCGATTCATTATCATTGTGAATGCAATTCATTATCAGCGTCAATATAGTTAATTATCAATGTGAATGTGATTCTATGTCAGCGTGAGAATAATTCATTATCAGCGTGAATGTGATTCATTATCAGCGTGATTGTTATTAATTTTCAGCGTGAAAGTGATTCATTTTTAGCGTGAATGTGATTCCTTATCAGCCTGAATTCGATTCATTATCAGTGTGAATGTGATTAATTGTCAGAGTGAATGTGATTCATTGTCAGTGTTAATTTGATTCATTATCAGTATAAATGTGATTCATTATCAGCGTGAAGTCGATTCATTATCAGTGTGTATGCCATTCATTATCAGTGTGAATTCGATTCATTATCAGCGTGAATGTGATTCATTATCAGTGTTAATTCGATTAATTATCAATGTGAATTCGATTCATTATCAGTGTGAATGTGATTTAATATCAGTGTGAATGTGATTCAATATCAGTGTGAATTTGATTCATTATCCGCTTGAATTTGATTCATTATCAATGTGAATTTGATTCTTTATCAGCGTGAATGTGATTCATCATCAGTGTGAATGTTATTCATTTATCAGTGTGAATCTGATTCATTATCAGTGTGAATGTGATGCATTATCATCGTGAATTCGTTTCATTGTCAGTGTGTATGCGATTCATTATCTGCGTGAATGTGATTCATTATCAACGTGAACGTGATCCATCATCAGCGTGAATTTGATTCATTGTTAGCATGAATTCGATTCATTATCAGTGTGAATTCAACTTAATGTAAATGTGAATGTGATTCATTATCAGTGTGAAAATAATTCATTATCAGCGTAAATTCCATTCATTATCAGTGTGAATTTGATTCATTATCAGTGTGAATGTGATTCATTATCAGTCTGAATATGATTCATTTTCAGTGTGAAAGTGATTCACTATCAGGATGAATGTGATTCATTATCAGCGTGAACGTGATCCATCATCAGCGTGAATTCGATTCATTATCAGTGTGTATGTAATTCATTATCAGCGTGAATGTGATTCATTATCAGCGTGAATTCGATTCATTATCATTGTGAATGCAATTCATTATCAGCGTCAATATAGTTAAATTATCAATGTGAATGTGATTCTATGTCAGCGTGAGTATAATTCATTATCAGCGTGAATGTGATTCATTATCAGCGTGATTGTTATTAATTTTCAGCGTGAAAGTGATTCATTTTTAGCGTGAATGTGATTCATTATCAGCCTGAATTCGATTCATTATCAGTGTGAATGTGATTTAATATCAGTGTGAATGTGATTCAATATCAGTGTGAATGTGATTCATTATCAGCGTGAATTTGATTCATTATCAGTGTGAATGTGACTCATTATCCGTGTGAATTTGATTCATTATCAATGTGAATTTGATTCTTTATCAGTGTGAATGTGATTCATTATCAGTGTGAATGTGATTCACTATCCGCGTGAATTCGATTCATCATCAATGTGAGTGTGATTCATTGTTAGCGTGAATGTGATTCATTGTCAGCGTGAATGTGAATCATTATCAGCTTGAATTAGATTCATTATCAGTGTGAATGTGATTATTTATCAGTGTGAATTCGATTCATTATCAATGTGAATTCGATTCATTGTCAGTGTGAATGTGATTCATTATCAGCCTGAATATGATTCATTTTCAGTGTGAAAGTGATTCATTATCAGTGTGAATGTGACTCATTATCCGTGTGAATTTGATTCATTATCAATGTGAATTTGATTCTTTATCAGTGTGAATGTGATTCATTATCAGTGTGAATGTGATTCACTATCCGCGTGAATTCGATTCATCATCAATGTGAGTGTGATTCATTGTTAGCGTGAATGTGATTCATTGTCAGCGTGAATGTGAATCATTATCAGCTTAAATTAGATTCATGATCAGTGTGAATGTGATTATTTATCAGTGTGAATTTGATTCATTATCAGTGTGAATTTGATTCATTATCAGTGTGAATGTGATTCATTATCAGCCTGAATATGATTCATTTTCAGTGTGAAAGTGATTCATTATCAGGATGAATGTGATTCATTATCAGCGTGAACGTGATCCATCATCAGCGTGAATTCGATTCATTATCAGTGTGTATGTACTTCATTATCAGCATGAATGTGATTCATTATCAGCGTGAATTCGATTCATTATCATTGTGAATGCAATTCATTATCAGCGTCAATATAGTTAATTATCAATGTGAATGTGATTCTATGTCAGCGTGAGTATAATTCATTATCAGCGTGATTGTTATTAATTTTCAGCGTGAAAGTGATTCATTTTTAGCGTGAATGTGATTCCTTATCAGCCTGAATTCGATTAATTATCAGTGTGAATGTGATTAATTGTCAGCGTGAATGTGATTCATTGTCAGTGTTAATTTGATTCATTATCAGTATAAATCTGATTCATTATCAGCGTGAAGTCGATTCATTATCAGTGTGTATGCCATTCATTATCAGTGTGAATTCGATTCATTATCAGCGTGAATGTGATTCATTATCAGTGTGAATTCGATTAATTATCAATGTGAATTCGATTCATTATCAGTGTGAATGTGATTTAATATCAGTGTGAATGTGATTCAATATCAGTGTGAATGTCATTCATTATCAGCGTGAATTTGATTCATTATCCGCTTGAATTTGATTCATTATCAATGTGAATTTGATTCTTTATCAGCGTGAATGTGATTCATCATCAGTGTGAATGTGATTCACTATCCGCGTGAATTCGATTCATCATCAATGTGAGTGTGATTCATTGTTAGCGTGAATGTGATTCATTGTCAGCGTGAATGTGAATCATTATCAGCTTGAATTAGATTCATTATCAGTGTGAATGTGATTATTTATCAGTGTGAATTCGATTCATTATCAATGTGAATTCGATTCATTGTCAGTGTGAATGTGATTCAATATCAGTGTGAATGTGATTCAATATCAGTGTGAATGTGATTCATTATCAGTGTGAATTTGATTCATTATCAGTGTGAATTTGATTCATTATCAGTGTGAATGTGATTCATTATCAGCCTGAATATGATTCATTTTCAGTGTGAAAGTGATTCATTATCAGGATGAATGTGATTCATTATCAGCGTGAACGTGATCCATCATCAGCGTGAATTCGATTCATTATCAGTGTGTATGTACTTCATTATCAGCATGAATGTGATTCATTATCAGCGTGAATTCGATTCATTATCATTGTGAATGCAATTCATTATCAGCGTCAATATAGTTAATTATCAATGTGAATGTGATTCTATGTCAGCGTGAGTATAATTCATTATCAGCGTGATTGTTATTAATTTTCAGCGTGAAAGTGATTCATTTTTAGCGTGAATGTGATTCCTTATCAGCCTGAATTCGATTCATTATCAGTGTGAATGTGATTAATTGTCAGCGTGAATGTGATTCATTGTCAGTGTTAATTTGATTCATTATCAGTATAAATGTGATTCATTATCAGCGTGAAGTCGATTCATTATCAGTGTGTATGCCATTCATTATCAGTGTGAATTCGATTCATTATCAGCGTGAATGTGATTCATTATCAGTGTGAATTCGATTAATTATCAATGTGAATTCAATTCATTATCAGTGTGAATGTGATTTAATATCAGTGTGAATGTGATTCAATATCAGTGTGAATGTGATTCATTATCAGCGTGAATTTGATTCATTATCCGCTTGAATTTGATTCATTATCAATGTGAATTTGATTCTTTATCAGCGTGAATGTGATTCATCATCAGTGTGAATGTGATTCATTATCAGTGTGAATGTGATTCATTTTCAGTGTGAAAGTGATTCACTATCAGGATGAATGTGATTCATTATCAGCGTGAACGTGATCCATCATCAGCGTGAATTCGATTCATTATCAGTGTGTATGTAATTCATTATCAGCGTGAATGTGATTCATTATCAGCGTGAATTCGATTCATTATCATTGTGAATGCAATTCATTATCAGCGTCAATATAGTTAATTATCAATGTGAATGTGATTCTATGTCAGCGTGAGAATAATTCATTATCAGCGTGAATGTGATTCATTATCAGCGTGATTGTTATTAATTTTCAGCGTGAAAGTGATTCATTTTTAGCGTGAATGTGATTCCTTATCAGCCTGAATTCGATTCATTATCAGTGTGAATGTGATTAATTGTCAGAGTGAATGTGATTCATTGTCAGTGTTAATTTGATTCATTATCAGTATAAATGTGATTCATTATCAGCGTGAAGTCGATTCATTATCCGCTTGAATTTGATTCATTATCAATGTGAATTTGATTCTTTATCAGCGTGAATGTGATTCATTATCAGTGTGAATGTTATTCATTTATCAGTGTGAATCTGATTCATTATCAGTGTGAATGTGATGCATTATCATCGTGAATTCGTTTAATTGTCAGTGTGTATGCGATTCATTATCAGCGTGAATGTGATTCATTATCAACGTGAACGTGATCCATCATCAGCGTGAATTTGATTCATTGTTAGCATGAATTCGATTCATTATCAGTGTGAATTCGATTTAATGTAAATGTGAATGTGATTCATTATCAGTGTGAAAATAATTCATTATCAGCGTAAATTCCATTCATTATCAGTGTGAATTTGATTCATTATCAGTGTGAATGTGATTCATTATCAGCCTGAATATGATTCATTTTCAGTGTGAAAGTGATTCACTATCAGGATGAATGTGATTCATTATCAGCGTGAACGTGATCCATCATCAGCGTGAAATCGATTCATTATCAGTGTGTATGTAATTCATTATCAGCGTGAATGTGATTCATTATCAGCGTCAATTCGATTCATTATCATTGTGAATGCAATTCATTATCAGCGTCAATATAGCTAATTATCAATGTGAATGTGATTCTATGTCAGCGTGAGAATAATTCATTATCAGCGTGAATGTGATTCATTATCAGCGTGATTGTTATTAATTTTCAGCGTGAAAGTGATTCATTTTTAGCGTGAATGTGATTCCTTATCAGCCTGAATTCGATTCATTATCAGTGTGAATGTGATTAATTGTCAGAGTGAATGTGATTCATTGTCAGTGTTAATTTGATTCATTATCAGTATAAATGTGATTCATTATCAGCGTGAAGTCGATTCATTATCAGTGTGTATGCCATTCATTATCAGTGTGAATTCGATTCATTATCAGCGTGAATGTGATTCATTATCAGTGTGAATTCGATTAATTATCAATGTGAATTCGATTCATTATCAGTGTGAATGTGATTTAATATCAGTGTGAATGTGATTCAATATCAGTGTGAATGTGATTGATTATCAGCGTGAATTTGATTCATTATCAGTGTGAATGTGATTCATTATCCGCGTGAACGTGATCCATCATCAGCGTGAATTCGATTCATTATCAGTGTGAATGTGATTAATTGTCAGCGTGAATGTGATTCATTGTCAGTGTTAATTTGATTCATTATCAGTATAAATGTGATTCATTATCAGCGTGAAGTCGATTCATTATCAGTGTGTATGCCATTCATTATCAGTGTGAATTCGATTCATTATCAGCGTGACTGTGATTCATTATCAGTGTGAATTCGATTCATTTTCAGTGTGAATGTGATTTAATATCAGTGTGAATGTGATTCAATATCAGTGTGAATGTGATTCATTATCAGCGTGAATTTGATTCATTATCCGCTTGAATTTTATTCATTATCAATGTGAATTTGATTCTTTATCAGCGTGAATGTGATTCATCATCAGTGTGAATGTTATTCATTTATCAGTGTGAATCTGATTCATTATCAGCGTGAATGTGATTCATTATCAACGTGAACGTGATCCATCATCAGCGTGAATTTGATTCATTGTTAGCATGAATTCGATTCATTATCAGTGTGAATTCGATTTAATGTAAATGTGAATGTGATTCATTATCAGTGTGAAAATAATTCATTATCAGCGTAAATTCCATTCATTATCAGTGTGAATTTGATTTATTATCAGTGTGAATGTGATTCATTATCAGCCTGAATATGATTCATTTTCAGTGTGAAAGTGATTCACTATCAGGATGAATGTGATTCATTATCAGCGTGAACGTGATTCATTATCAACGTGAACGTGATCCATCATCAGCGTGAATTTGATTCATTGTTAGCATGAATTCGATTCATTATCAGTGTGAATTCGATTTAATGTAAATGTGAATGTGATTCATTATCAGTGTGAAAATAATTCATTATCAGCGTAAATTCCATTCATTATCAGTGTGAATTTGATTCATTATCAGTGTGAATGTGATTCATTATCAGCCTGAATATGATTCATTTTCAGTGTGAAAGTGATTCACTATCAGGATGAATGTGATTCATTATCAGCGTGAACGTGATCCATCATCAGCGTGAATTCGATTCATTATCAGTGTGTATGTAATTCATTATCAGCGTGAATGTGATTCATTATCAGCGTGAATTCGATTCATTATCATTGTGAATGCAATTCATTATCAGCGTCAATATAGTTAATTATCAATGTGAATGTGATTCTATGTCAGCGTGAGAATAATTCATTATCAGCGTGAATGTGATTCATTATCAGCGTGATTGTTATTAATTTTCAGCGTGAAAGTGATTCATTTTTAGCGTGAATGTGATTCCTTATCAGCCTGAATTCGATTCATTATCAGTGTGAATGTGATTAATTGTCAGAGTGAATGTGATTCATTGTCAGTGTTAATTTGATTCATTATCAGTATAAATGTGATTCATTATCAGCGTGAAGTCGATTCATTATCCGCTTGAATTTGATTCATTATCAATGTGAATTTGATTCTTTATCAGCGTGAATGTGATTCATTATCAGTGTGAATGTTATTCATTTATCAGTGTGAATCTGATTCATTATCAGTGTGAATGTGATGCATTATCATCGTGAATTCGTTTAATTGTCAGTGTGTATGCGATTCATTATCAGCGTGAATGTGATTCATTATCAACGTGAACGTGATCCATCATCAGCGTGAATTTGATTCATTGTAAGCATGAATTCGATTCATTATCAGTGTGAATTCGATTTAATGTAAATGTGAATGTGATTCATTATCAGTGTGAAAATAATTCATTATCAGCGTAAATTCCATTCATTATCAGTGTGAATTTGATTCATTATCAGTGTGAATGTGATTCATTATCAGCCTGAATATGATTCATTTTCAGTGTGAAAGTGATTCACTATCAGGATGAATGTGATTCATTATCAGCGTGAACGTGATCCATCATCAGCGTGAAATCGATTCATTATCAGTGTGTATGTAATTCATTATCAGCGTGAATGTGATTCATTATCAGCGTCAATTCGATTCATTATCATTGTGAATGCAATTCATTATCAGCGTCAATATAGCTAATTATCAAAGTGAATGTGATTCTATGTCAGCGTGAGAATAATTCATTATCAGCGTGAATGTGATTCATTATCAGCGTGATTGTTATTAATTTTCAGCGTGAAAGTGATTCATTTTTAGCGTGAATGTGATTCCTTATCAGCCTGAATTCGATTCATTATCAGTGTGAATGTGATTAATTGTCAGAGTGAATGTGATTCATTGTCAGTGTTAATTTGATTCATTATCAGTATAAATGTGATTCATTATCAGCGTGAAGTCGATTCATTATCAGTGTGTATGCCATTCATTATCAGTGTGAATTCGATTCATTATCAGCGTGAATGTGATTCATTATCAGTGTGAATTCGATTAATTATCAATGTGAATTCGATTCATTATCAGTGTGAATGTGATTTAATATCAGTGTGAATGTGATTCAATATCAGTGTGAATGTGATTGATTATCAGCGTGAATTTGATTCATTATCAGTGTGAATGTGATTCATTATCCGCGTGAACGTGATCCATCATCAGCGTGAATTCGATTCATTATCAGTGTGAATGTGATTAATTGTCAGCGTGAATGTGATTCATTGTCAGTGTTAATTTGATTCATTATCATTGTGAATGCAATTCATTATCAGCGTCAATATAGTTAATTATCAATGTGAATGTGATTCTATGTCAGCGTGAGTATAATTCATTATCAGCGTGATTGTTATTAATTTTCAGCGTGAAAGTGATTCATTTTTAGCGTGAATGTGATTCCTTATCAGCCTGAATTCGATTAATTATCAGTGTGAATGTGATTAATTGTCAGCGTGAATGTGATTCATTGTCAGTGTTAATTTGATTCATTATCAGTATAAATCTGATTCATTATCAGCGTGAAGTCGATTCATTATCAGTGTGTATGCCATTCATTATCAGTGTGAATTCGATTCATTATCAGCGTGAATGTGATTCATTATCAGTGTGAATTCGATTAATTATCAATGTGAATTCGATTCATTATCAGTGTGAATGTGATTTAATATCAGTGTGAATGTGATTCAATATCAGTGTGAATGTCATTCATTATCAGCGTGAATTTGATTCATTATCCGCTTGAATTTGATTCATTATCAATGTGAATTTGATTCTTTATCAGCGTGAATGTGATTCATCATCAGTGTGAATGTGATTCACTATCCGCGTGAATTCGATTCATCATCAATGTGAGTGTGATTCATTGTTAGCGTGAATGTGATTCATTGTCAGCGTGAATGTGAATCATTATCAGCTTGAATTAGATTCATTATCAGTGTGAATGTGATTATTTATCAGTGTGAATTCGATTCATTATCAATGTGAATTCGATTCATTGTCAGTGTGAATGTGATTCAATATCAGTGTGAATGTGATTCAATATCAGTGTGAATGTGATTCATTATCAGTGTGAATTTGATTCATTATCAGTGTGAATTTGATTCATTATCAGTGTGAATGTGATTCATTATCAGCCTGAATATGATTCATTTTCAGTGTGAAAGTGATTCATTATCAGGATGAATGTGATTCATAATCAGCGTGAACGTGATCCATCATCAGCGTGAATTCGATTCATTATCAGTGTGTATGTACTTCATTATCAGCATGAATGTGATTCATTATCAGCGTGAATTCGATTCATTATCATTGTGAATGCAATTCATTATCAGCGTCAATATAGTTAATTATCAATGTGAATGTGATTCTATGTCAGCGTGAGTATAATTCATTATCAGCGTGATTGTTATTAATTTTCAGCGTGAAAGTGATTCATTTTTAGCGTGAATGTGATTCCTTATCAGCCTGAATTCGATTCATTATCAGTGTGAATGTGATTAATTGTCAGCGTGAATGTGATTCATTGTCAGTGTTAATTTGATTCATTATCAGTATAAATGTGATTCATTATCAGCGTGAAGTCGATTCATTATCAGTGTGTATGCCATTCATTATCAGTGTGAATTCGATTCATTATCAGCGTGAATGTGATTCATTATCAGTGTGAATTCGATTAATTATCAATGTGAATTCAATTCATTATCAGTGTGAATGTGATTTAATATCAGTGTGAATGTGATTCAATATCAGTGTGAATGTGATTCATTATCAGCGTGAATTTGATTCATTATCCGCTTGAATTTGATTCATTATCAATGTGAATTTGATTCTTTATCAGCGTGAATGTGATTCATCATCAGTGTGAATGTGATTCATTATCAGTGTGAATGTGATGCATTATCAGCCTGAATATGATTCATTTTCAGTGTGAAAGTGATTCACTATCAGGATGAATGTGATTCATTATCAGCGTGAACGTGATCCATCATCAGCGTGAATTCGATTCATTATCAGTGTGTATGTAATTCATTATCAGCGTGAATGTGATTCATTATCAGCGTGAATTCGATTCATTATCATTGTGAATGCAATTCATTATCAGCGTCAATATAGTTAATTATCAATGTGAATGTGATTCTATGTCAGCGTGAGAATAATTCATTATCAGCGTGAATGTGATTCATTATCAGCGTGATTGTTATTAATTTTCAGCGTGAAAGTGATTCATTTTTAGCGTGAATGTGATTCCTTATCAGCCTGAATTCGATTCATTATCAGTGTGAATGTGATTAATTGTCAGAGTGAATGTGATTCATTGTCAGTGTTAATTTGATTCATTATCAGTATAAATGTGATTCATTATCAGCGTGAAGTCGATTCATTATCCGCTTGAATTTGATTCATTATCAATGTGAATTTGATTCTTTATCAGCGTGAATGTGATTCATTATCAGTGTGAATGTTATTCATTTATCAGTGTGAATCTGATTCATTATCAGTGTGAATGTGATGCATTATCATCGTGAATTCGTTTAATTGTCAGTGTGTATGCGATTCATTATCAGCGTGAATGTGATTCATTATCAACGTGAACGTGATCCATCATCAGCGTGAATTTGATTCATTGTTAGCATGAATTCGATTCATTATCAGTGTGAATTCGATTTAATGTAAATGTGAATGTGATTCATTATCAGTGTGAAAATAATTCATTATCAGCGTAAATTCCATTCATTATCAGTGTGAATTTGATTCATTATCAGTGTGAATGTGATTCATTATCAGCCTGAATATGATTCATTTTCAGTGTGAAAGTGATTCACTATCAGGATGAATGTGATTCATTATCAGCGTGAACGTGATCCATCATCAGCGTGAAATCGATTCATTATCAGTGTGTATGTAATTCATTATCAGCGTGAATGTGATTCATTATCAGCGTCAATTCGATTCATTATCATTGTGAATGCAATTCATTATCAGCGTCAATATAGCTAATTATCAATGTGAATGTGATTCTATGTCAGCGTGAGAATAATTCATTATCAGCGTGAATGTGATTCATTATCAGCGTGATTGTTATTAATTTTCAGCGTGAAAGTGATTCATTTTTAGCGTGAATGTGATTCCTTATCAGCCTGAATTCGATTCATTATCAGTGTGAATGTGATTAATTGTCAGAGTGAATGTGATTCATTGTCAGTGTTAATTTGATTCATTATCAGTATAAATGTGATTCATTATCAGCGTGAAGTCGATTCATTATCAGTGTGTATGCCATTCATTATCAGTGTGAATTCGATTCATTATCAGCGTGAATGTGATTCATTATCAGTGTGAATTCGATTAATTATCAATGTGAATTCGATTCATTATCAGTGTGAATGTGATTTAATATCAGTGTGAATGTGATTCAATATCAGTGTGAATGTGATTGATTATCAGCGTGAATTTGATTCATTATCAGTGTGAATGTGATTCATTATCCGCGTGAACGTGATCCATCATCAGCGTGAATTCGATTCATTATCAGTGTGAATGTGATTAATTGTCAGCGTGAATGTGATTCATTGTCAGTGTTAATTTGATTCATTATCAGTATAAATGTGATTCATTATCAGCGTGAAGTCGATTCATTATCAGTGTGTATGCCATTCATTATCAGTGTGAATTCGATTCATTATCAGCGTGACTGTGATTCATTATCAGTGTGAATTCGATTCATTTTCAGTGTGAATGTGATTTAATATCAGTGTGAATGTGATTCAATATCAGTGTGAATGTGATTCATTATCAGCGTGAATTTGATTCATTATCCGCTTGAATTTTATTCATTATCAATGTGAATTTGATTCTTTATCAGCGTGAATGTGATTCATCATCAGTGTGAATGTTATTCATTTATCAGTGTGAATCTGATTCATTATCAGCGTGAATGTGATTCATTATCAACGTGAACGTGATCCATCATCAGCGTGAATTTGATTCATTGTTAGCATGAATTCGATTCATTATCAGTGTGAATTCGATTTAATGTAAATGTGAATGTGATTCATTATCAGTGTGAAAATAATTCATTATCAGCGTAAATTCCATTCATTATCAGTGTGAATTTGATTTATTATCAGTGTGAATGTGATTCATTATCAGCCTGAATATGATTCATTTTCAGTGTGAAAGTGATTCACTATCAGGATGAATGTGATTCATTATCAGCGTGAACGTGATTCATTATCAACGTGAACGTGATCCATCATCAGCGTGAATTTGATTCATTGTTAGCATGAATTCGATTCATTATCAGTGTGAATTCGATTTAATGTAAATGTGAATGTGATTCATTATCAGTGTGAAAATAATTCATTATCAGCGTAAATTCCATTCATTATCAGTGTGAATTTGATTCATTATCAGTGTGAATGTGATTCATTATCAGCCTGAATATGATTCATTTTCAGTGTGAAAGTGATTCACTATCAGGATGAATGTGATTCATTATCAGCGTGAACGTGATCCATCATCAGCGTGAATTCGATTCATTATCAGTGTGTATGTAATTCATTATCAGCGTGAATGTGATTCATTATCAGCGTGAATTCGATTCATTATCATTGTGAATGCAATTCATTATCAGCGTCAATATAGTTAATTATCAATGTGAATGTGATTCTATGTCAGCGTGAGAATAATTCATTATCAGCGTGAATGTGATTCATTATCAGCGTGATTGTTATTAATTTTCAGCGTGAAAGTGATTCATTTTTAGCGTGAATGTGATTCCTTATCAGCCTGAATTCGATTCATTATCAGTGTGAATGTGATTAATTGTCAGAGTGAATGTGATTCATTGTCAGTGTTAATTTGATTCATTATCAGTATAAATGTGATTCATTATCAGCGTGAAGTCGATTCATTATCCGCTTGAATTTGATTCATTATCAATGTGAATTTGATTCTTTATCAGCGTGAATGTGATTCATTATCAGTGTGAATGTTATTCATTTATCAGTGTGAATCTGATTCATTATCAGTGTGAATGTGATGCATTATCATCGTGAATTCGTTTAATTGTCAGTGTGTATGCGATTCATTATCAGCGTGAATGTGATTCATTATCAACGTGAACGTGATCCATCATCAGCGTGAATTTGATTCATTGTAAGCATGAATTCGATTCATTATCAGTGTGAATTCGATTTAATGTAAATGTGAATGTGATTCATTATCAGTGTGAAAATAATTCATTATCAGCGTAAATTCCATTCATTATCAGTGTGAATTTGATTCATTATCAGTGTGAATGTGATTCATTATCAGCCTGAATATGATTCATTTTCAGTGTGAAAGTGATTCACTATCAGGATGAATGTGATTCATTATCAGCGTGAACGTGATCCATCATCAGCGTGAAATCGATTCATTATCAGTGTGTATGTAATTCATTATCAGCGTGAATGTGATTCATTATCAGCGTGAATTCGATTCATTATCATTGTGAATGCAATTCATTATCAGCGTCAATATAGCTAATTATCAAAGTGAATGTGATTCTATGTCAGCGTGAGAATAATTCATTATCAGCGTGAATGTGATTCATTATCAGCGTGATTGTTATTAATTTTCAGCGTGAAAGTGATTCATTTTTAGCGTGAATGTGATTCCTTATCAGCCTGAATTCGATTCATTATCAGTGTGAATGTGATTAATTGTCAGAGTGAATGTGATTCATTGTCAGTGTTAATTTGATTCATTATCAGTATAAATGTGATTCATTATCAGCGTGAAGTCGATTCATTATCAGTGTGTATGCCATTCATTATCAGTGTGAATTCGATTCATTATCAGCGTGAATGTGATTCATTATCAGTGTGAATTCGATTAATTATCAATGTGAATTCGATTCATTATCAGTGTGAATGTGATTTAATATCAGTGTGAATGTGATTCAATATCAGTGTGAATGTGATTGATTATCAGCGTGAATTTGATTCATTATCAGTGTGAATGTGATTCATTATCCGCGTGAACGTGATCCATCATCAGCGTGAATTCGATTCATTATCAGTGTGAATGTGATTAATTGTCAGCGTGAATGTGATTCATTGTCAGTGTTAATTTGATTCATTATCAGTATAAATGTGATTCATTATCAGCGTGAAGTCGATTCATTATCAGTGTGTATGCCATTCATTATCAGTGTGAATTCGATTCATTATCAGCGTGACTGTGATTCATTATCAGTGTGAATTCGATTAATTATTATGTGAATTCGATTCATTATCAGTGTGAATGTGATTTAATATCAGTGTGAATGTGATTCAATATCAGTGTGAATGTGATTCATTATCAGCGTGAATTTGATTCATTATCCGCTTGAATTTGATTCATTATCAATGTGAATTTGATTCTTTATCAGCGTGAATGTGATTCATCATCAGTGTGAATGTTATTCATTTATCAGTGTGAATCTGATTCATTATCAGTGTGAATGTGATGCATTATCATTGTGAATTCGTTTCATTGTCAGTGTGTATGCGATTCATTATCAGCGTGAATGTGATTCATTATCAACGTGAACGTGATCCATCATCAGCGTGAATTTGATTCATTGTTAGCATGAATTCGATTCATTATCAGTGTGAATTCGATTTAATGTAAATGTGAATGTGATTCATTATCAGTGTGAAAATAATTCATTATCAGCGTAAATTCCATTCATTATCAGTGTGAATTTGATTTATTATCAGTGTGAATGTGATTCATTATCAGCCTGAATATGATTCATTTTCAGTGTGAAAGTGATTCACTATCAGGATGAATGTGATTCATTATCAGCGTGAACGTGATCCATCATCAGCGTGAATTCGGTTCATTATCAGTGTGTATGTAATTCATTATCAGCGTGAATGTGATTCATTATCAGCGTGAATTCGATTCATTATCATTGTGAATGCAATTCATTATCAGCGTCAATATAGTTAATTATCAATGTGAATGTGATTCTATGTCAGCGTGAGAATAATTCATTATCAGCGTGAATGTGATTCATTATCAGCGTGATTGTTATTGATTTTCAGCGTGAAAGTGATTCATTTTTAGCGTGAATGTGATTCTTATCAGCCTGAATTCGATTCATTATCAGTGTGAATGTGATTAATTGTCAGAGTGAATGTGATTCATTGTCAGTGTTAATTTGATTCATTATCAGTATAAATGTGATTCATTAGCAGCGTGAAGTCGATTCATTATCCGCTTGAATTTAATTCATTATCAATGTGAATTTGATTCTTTATCAGCGTGAATGTGATTCATCATCAGTGTGAATGTTATTCATTTATCAGTGTGAATCTGATTCATTATCAGTGTGAATGTGATGCATTATCATCGTGAATTCGTTTAATTGTCAGTGTGTATGCGATTCATTATCAGCTTGAATGTGATTCATTATCAACGTGAACGTGATCCATCATCAGCGTGAATTTGATTCATTGTTAGCATGAATTCGATTCATTATCAGTGTGAATTCGATTTAATGTAAATGTGAATGTGATTCATTATCAGCGTGAATATGATTATCAGCGTGCATATGATTCATTTTCACCGTGAATGTGATTAATTGTCAGTGTGAAAATAATTCATTATCAGCGTAAATTCCATTCATTATCAGTGTGAATTTGATTCATTATCAGTGTGAATGTGATACATTATCAGCCTGAATATGATTCATTTTCAGTGTGAAAGTGATTCACTATCAGGATGAATGTGATTCATTATCAGCGTGAACGTGATCCATCATCAGCGTGAATTCGATTCATTATCAGTGTGTATGTAATTCATTATCAGCGTGAATGTGATTCATTATCAGCGTGAATTCGATTCATTATCATTGTGAATGCAATTCATTATCAGCGTCAATATAGTTAATTATCAATGTGAATGTGATTCTATGTCAGCGTGAGAATAATTCATTATCAGCGTGAATGTGATTCATTATCAGCGTGATTGTTATTAATTTTCAGCGTGAAAGTGATTCATTTTTAGCGTGAATGTGATTCCTTATCAGCCTGAATTCGATTCATTATCAGTGTGAATGTGATTAATTGTCAGCGTGAATGTGATTCATTGTCAGTGTTAATTTGATTCATTATCAGTATAAATGTGATTCATTATCAGCGTGAAGTCGATTCATTATCAGTGTGTATGCCATTCATTATCAGTGTGAATTCGATTCATTATCAGCGTGAATGTGATTCATTATCAGTGTGAATTCGATTAATTATCAATGTGAATTCGATTCATTATCAGTGTGAATGTGATTTAATATCAGTGTGAATGTGATTCAATATCAGTGTGAATGTGATTCAATATCAGTGTGAATGTGATTCATTATTAGCGTGAATTTGATTCATTATCAGTGTCAATGTGACTCATTATCCGTGTGAATTTGATTCATTATCAATGTGAATTTGATTTTTTATCAGTGTGAATGTGATTCATTATCAGTGTGAATGTGATTCATTATCCGCATGAATTCGATTCATCATCAATGTGAGTGTGATTCATTGTTAGCGTGAATGTGATTCATTGTCAGCGTGAATGTGAATCATTATCAGCTTGAATTAGATTCATTATCAGTGTGAATGTGATTTTTTATCAGTGTGAATTCCATTCATTATCAATGTGAATTCGATTCATTGTCAGTGTGAATGTGATTCATTATCAGTGTGTATGCGATTCATTATCAGCGTGAATTAGATTCATTATCAACGTGAACGTGATCCATCATCACCGTGAATTTGATTCATTGTTAGCATGAACTCGATTCATTATCAGTGTGAATTCGATTTAATGTAAATGTGAATGTGATTCATTATCAGTGTGAATGTGATTCATTATCAGCGTAAATTCCATTCATTATCAGTGTGAATTTGATTCATTATCAGTGTGAATGTGATTCATTATCAGCCTGAAAATGATTCATTTTCAGTGTGAAAGTGATTCACTATCAGGATGAATGTGATTCATTATCAGCGTGAACGTGATCCATCATCAGCGTGAATTCGATTCATTATCAGTGTGTATGTAATTCATTATCAGCGTGAATGTGATTCATTATCAGCGTGAATTCGATTCATTATCATTGTGAATGCAATTCATTATCAGCGTCAATATAGTTAATTATCAATGTGAATGTGATTCTATGTCAGCGTGAGTATAATTCATTATCAGCGTGAATGTGATTCATTATCAGCGTGATTGTTATTAATTTTCAGCGTGAAAGTGATTCATTTTTAGCGTGAATGTGATTCATTATCAGCCTGAATTCGATTCATTATCAGTGTGAATGTGATTAATTGTCAGCGTGAATGTGATTCATTGTCAGTGTTAATTTGATTCATTATCAGTATAAATGTGATTCATTATCAGCGTGAAGTCGATTCATTATCAGTGTGTATGCCATTCATTATCAGTGTGAATTCGATTCATTATCAGCGTGAATGTGATTCATTATCAGTGTGACTTCGATTAATTATCAATGTGAATTCGATTCATTATCAGTGTGAATGTGATTTAATATCAGTGTGAATGTGATTCAATATCAGTGTGAATGTGATTCATTATCAGTGTGAATGTGATTCATTATCAGCGTGAATTTGATTAATTATCAGTGTGAATGTGATTCATTATCCGCGTGAACGTGATCCATCATCAGCGTGAATTCGATTCATTATCAGTGTGTATGTAATTCATTATCAATGTGAATTTGATTCTTTATCAGCGTGAATGTGATTCATCATCAGTGTGAATGTTATTCATTTATCAGTGTGAATCTGATTCATTATCAGCGTGAATGTGATTCATTATCAACGTGAACGTGATCCATCATCAGCGTGAATTTGATTCATTGTTAGCATGAATTCGATTCATTATCAGTGTGAATTCGATTTAATGTAAATGTGAATGTGATTCATTATCAGTGTGAAAATAATTCATTATCAGCGTAAATTCCATTCATTATCAGTGTGAATTTGATTTATTATCAGTGTGAATGTGATTCATTATCAGCCTGAATATGATTCATTTTCAGTGTGAAAGTGATTCACTATCAGGATGAATGTGATTCATTATCAGCGTGAACGTGATTCATTATCAACGTGAACGTGATCCATCATCAGCGTGAATTTGATTCATTGTTAGCATGAATTCGATTCATTATCAGTGTGAATTCGATTTAATGTAAATGTGAATGTGATTCATTATCAGTGTGAAAATAATTCATTATCAGCGTAAATTCCATTCATTATCAGTGTGAATTTGATTTATTATCAGTGTGAATGTGATTCATTATCAGCCTGAATATGATTCATTTTCAGTGTGAAAGTGATTCACTATCAGGATGAATGTGATTCATTATCAGCGTGAACGTGATTCATTATCAACGTGAACGTGATCCATCATCAGCGTGAATTTGATTCATTGTTAGCATGAATTCGATTCATTATCAGTGTGAATTCGATTTAATGTAAATGTGAATGTGATTCATTATCAGTGTGAATTCGATTAATTATCAATGTGAATTCGATTCATTATCAGTGTGAATGTGATTTAATATCAGTGTGAATGTGATTCAATATCAGTGTGAATGTGATTGATTATCAGCGTGAATTTGATTCATTATCAGTGTGAATGTGATTCATTATCCGCGTGAACGTGATCCATCATCAGCGTGAATTCGATTCATTATCAGTGTGAATGTGATTAATTGTCAGCGTGAATGTGATTCATTGTCAGTGTTAATTTGATTCATTATCAGTATAAATGTGATTCATTATCAGCGTGAAGTCGATTCATTATCAGTGTGTATGCCATTCATTATCAGTGTGAATTCGATTCATTATCAGCGTGACTGTGATTCATTATCAGTGTGAATTCGATTAATTATTATGTGAATTCGATTCATTATCAGTGTGAATGTGATTTAATATCAGTGTGAATGTGATTCAATATCAGTGTGAATGTGATTCATTATCAGCGTGAATTTGATTCATTATCCGCTTGAATTTGATTCATTATCAATGTGAATTTGATTCTTTATCAGCGTGAATGTGATTCATCATCAGTGTGAATGTTATTCATTTATCAGTGTGAATCTGATTCATTATCAGTGTGAATGTGATGCATTATCATTGTGAATTCGTTTCATTGTCAGTGTGTATGCGATTCATTATCAGCGTGAATGTGATTCATTATCAACGTGAACGTGATCCATCATCAGCGTGAATTTGATTCATTGTTAGCATGAATTCGATTCATTATCAGTGTGAATTCGATTTAATGTAAATGTGAATGTGATTCATTATCAGTGTGAAAATAATTCATTATCAGCGTAAATTCCATTCATTATCAGTGTGAATTTGATTTATTATCAGTGTGAATGTGATTCATTATCAGCCTGAATATGATTCATTTTCAGTGTGAAAGTGATTCACTATCAGGATGAATGTGATTCATTATCAGCGTGAACGTGATCCATCATCAGCGTGAATTCGGTTCATTATCAGTGTGTATGTAATTCATTATCAGCGTGAATGTGATTCATTATCAGCGTGAATTCGATTCATTATCATTGTGAATGCAATTCATTATCAGCGTCAATATAGTTAATTATCAATGTGAATGTGATTCTATGTCAGCGTGAGAATAATTCATTATCAGCGTGAATGTGATTCATTATCAGCGTGATTGTTATTGATTTTCAGCGTGAAAGTGATTCATTTTTAGCGTGAATGTGATTCTTATCAGCCTGAATTCGATTCATTATCAGTGTGAATGTGATTAATTGTCAGAGTGAATGTGATTCATTGTCAGTGTTAATTTGATTCATTATCAGTATAAATGTGATTCATTATCAGCGTGAAGTCGATTCATTATCAGTGTGTATGCCATTCATTATCAGTGTGAATTCGATTCATTATCAGCGTGAATGTGATTCATTATCAGTGTGAATTCGATTAATTATCAATGTGAATTCGATTCATTATCAGTGTGAATGTGATTTAATATCAGTGTGAATGTGATTCAATATCAGTGTGAATGTGATTCAATATCAGTGTGAATGTGATTCATTATTAGCGTGAATTTGATTCATTATCAGTGTCAATGTGACTCATTATCCGTGTGAATTTGATTCATTATCAATGTGAATTTGATTTTTTATCAGTGTGAATGTGATTCATTATCAGTGTGAATGTGATTCATTATCCGCATGAATTCGATTCATCATCAATGTGAGTGTGATTCATTGTTAGCGTGAATGTGATTCATTGTCAGCGTGAATGTGAATCATTATCAGCTTGAATTAGATTCATTATCAGTGTGAATGTGATTTTTTATCAGTGTGAATTCCATTCATTATCAATGTGAATTCGATTCATTGTCAGTGTGAATGTGATTCATTATCAGTGTGTATGCGATTCATTATCAGCGTGAATTAGATTCATTATCAACGTGAACGTGATCCATCATCACCGTGAATTTGATTCATTGTTAGCATGAACTCGATTCATTATCAGTGTGAATTCGATTTAATGTAAATGTGAATGTGATTCATTATCAGTGTGAATGTGATTCATTATCAGCGTAAATTCCATTCATTATCAGTGTGAATTTGATTCATTATCAGTGTGAATGTGATTCATTATCAGCCTGAAAATGATTCATTTTCAGTGTGAAAGTGATTCACTATCAGGATGAATGTGATTCATTATCAGCGTGAACGTGATCCATCATCAGCGTGAATTCGATTCATTATCAGTGTGTATGTAATTCATTATCAGCGTGAATGTGATTCATTATCAGTGTGAATTCGATTAATTATCAATGTGAATTCGATTCATTATCAGTGTGAATGTGATTTAATATCAGTGTGAATGTGATTCAATATCAGTGTGAATGTGATTCATTATCAGCGTGAATTTGATTCATTATCCGCTTGAATTTGATTCATTTTCAATGTGAATTCGATTCATTATCAGTGTGAATGTGATTTAATATCAGTGTGAATGTGATTCAATATCAGTGTGAATGTGATTGATTATCAGTGTGAATTTGATTCATTATCAGTGTGAATGTGATTCATTATCCGCGTGAACGTGATCCATCATCAGCGTGAATTCGATTCATTATCAGTGTGAATGTGATTAATTGTCAGCGTGAATGTGATTCATTGTCAGTGTTAATTTGATTCATTATCAGTATAAATGTGATTCATTATCAGCGTGAAGTCGATTCATTATCAGTGTGTATGCCATTCATTATTAGTGTGAATTCGATTCATTATCAGCGTGAATGTGATTTATTATCAGTGTGAATTCGATTAATTATCAATGTGAATTCGATTCATTATCAGTGTGAATGTGATTTAATATCAGTGTGAATGTGATTCAATATCAGTGTGAATGTGATTCATTATCAGCGTGAATTTGATTCATTATCCGCTTGAATTTGATTCATTATCAATGTGAATTTGATTCTTTATCAGCGTGAATGTGATTCATCATCAGTGTGAATGTTATTCATTTATCAGTGTGAATCTGATTCATTATCAGCGTGAATGTGATTCATTATCAACGTGAACGTGATCCATCATCAGCGTGAATTTGATTCATTGTTAGCATGAATTCGATTCATTATCAGTGTGAATTCGATTTAATGTAAATGTGAATGTGATTCATTATCAGTGTGAAAATAATTCATTATCAGCGTAAATTCCATTCATTATCAGTGTGAATTTGATTCATTATCAGTGTGAATCATTATCAGCCAGAATATGATTCATTTTCAGTGTGAAAGTGATTCACTATCAGGATGAATGTGATTCATTATCAGCGTGAACGTGATCCATCATCAGCGTGAATTCGATTCATTATCAGTGTGTATGTAATTCATTATCAGCGTGAATGTGATTCATTATCAGCGTGAATTCGATTCATTATCATTGTGAATGCAATTCATTATCAGCGTCAATATAGTTAATTATCAATGTGAATGTGATTCTATGTCAGCGTGAGAATAATTCATTATCAGCGTGAATGTGATTCATTATCAGCGTGATTGTTATTAATTTTCAGCGTGAAAGTGATTCATTTTTAGCGTGAATGTGATTCCTTATCAGCCTGAATTCGATTCATTATCAGTGTGAATGTGATTAATTGTCAGCGTGAATGTGATTCATTGTCAGTGTTAATTTGATTCATTATCAGTATAAATGTGATGCATTATCAGCGTGAAGTCGATTCATTATCAGTGTGTATGCCATTCATTATCAGTGTGAATTCAATTAATTATCAATGTGAATTCGATTCATTATCAGTGTGAATGTGATTTAATATCAGTGTGAATGTGATTCAATATCAGTGTGAATGTGATTCATTATCAGCGTGAATTTGATTAATTATCAGTGTGAATGTGATTCATTATCCGCGTGAATTTGATCCATCATCAGCGTGAATTCGATTCATTATCAGTGTGTATGTAATTCATTATCAGCGTGAATGTGATTCATTATCAGCGTGAATTCGATTCATTATCATTGTGAATGCAATTCATTATCAGCGTCAATATAGTTAATTATCAATGTGAATGTGATTCTATGTCAGCGTGAGTATAATTCATTATCAGCGTGAATGTGATTCATTATCAGCGTGATTGTTATTAATTTTCAGCGTGAAAGTGATTCATTTTTAGCGTGAATGTGATTCATTATCAGCCTGAATTCGATTCATTATCAGTGTGAATGTGATTAATTGTCAGCGTGAATGTGATTCATTGTCAGTGTTAATTTGATTCATTATCAGTATAAATGTGATTCATTATCAGCGTGAAGTCGATTCATTATCAGTGTGTATGCCATTCATTATCAGTGTGAATTCGATTCATTATCAGCGTGAATGTGATTCATTATCAGTGTGACTTCGATTAATTATCAATGTGAATTCGATTCATTATCAGTGTGAATGTGATTTAATATCAGTGTGAATGTGATTCAATATCAGTGTGAATGTGATTCATTATCAGTGTGAATGTGATTCATTATCAGCGTGAATTTGATTAATTATCAGTGTGAATGTGATTCATTATCCGCGTGAACGTGATCCATCATCAGCGTGAATTCGATTCATTATCAGTGTGTATGTAATTCATTATCAGCGTGAATGTGATTCATTATCAGCGTGAATTCGATTCATTATCATTGTGAATGCAATTCATTATCAGCGTCAATATAGTTAATTATCAATGTGAATGTGATTCTATGTCAGCGTGAGAATAATTCATTATCAGCGTGAATGTGATTCATTATCAGCGTGATTGTTATTGATTTTCAGCGTGAAAGTGATTCATTTTTAGCGTGAATGTGATTCTTATCAGCCTGAATTCGATTCATTATCAGTGTGAATGTGATTAATTGTCAGAGTGAATGTGATTCATTGTCAGTGTTAATTTGATTCATTATCAGTATAAATGTGATTCATTAGCAGCGTGAAGTCGATTCATTATCCGCTTGAATTTAATTCATTATCAATGTGAATTTGATTCTTTATCAGCGTGAATGTGATTCATCATCAGTGTGAATGTTATTCATTTATCAGTGTGAATCTGATTCATTATCAGTGTGAATGTGATGCATTATCATCGTGAATTCGTTTAATTGTCAGTGTGTATGCGATTCATTATCAGCTTGAATGTGATTCATTATCAACGTGAACGTGATCCATCATCAGCGTGAATTTGATTCATTGTTAGCATGAATTCGATTCATTATCAGTGTGAATTCGATTTAATGTAAATGTGAATGTGATTCATTATCAGCGTGAATATGATTATCAGCGTGCATATGATTCATTTTCACCGTGAATGTGATTAATTGTCAGTGTGAAAATAATTCATTATCAGCGTAAATTCCATTCATTATCAGTGTGAATTTGATTCATTATCAGTGTGAATGTGATACATTATCAGCCTGAATATGATTCATTTTCAGTGTGAAAGTGATTCACTATCAGGATGAATGTGATTCATTATCAGCGTGAACGTGATCCATCATCAGCGTGAATTCGATTCATTATCAGTGTGTATGTAATTCATTATCAGCGTGAATGTGATTCATTATCAGCGTGAATTCGATTCATTATCATTGTGAATGCAATTCATTATCAGCGTCAATATAGTTAATTATCAATGTGAATGTGATTCTATGTCAGCGTGAGAATAATTCATTATCAGCGTGAATGTGATTCATTATCAGCGTGATTGTTATTAATTTTCAGCGTGAAAGTGATTCATTTTTAGCGTGAATGTGATTCCTTATCAGCCTGAATTCGATTCATTATCAGTGTGAATGTGATTAATTGTCAGCGTGAATGTGATTCATTGTCAGTGTTAATTTGATTCATTATCAGTATAAATGTGATTCATTATCAGCGTGAAGTCGATTCATTATCAGTGTGTATGCCATTCATTATCAGTGTGAATTCGATTCATTATCAGCGTGAATGTGATTCATTATCAGTGTGAATTCGATTAATTATCAATGTGAATTCGATTCATTATCAGTGTGAATGTGATTTAATATCAGTGTGAATGTGATTCAATATCAGTGTGAATGTGATTCAATATCAGTGTGAATGTGATTCATTATTAGCGTGAATTTGATTCATTATCAGTGTCAATGTGACTCATTATCCGTGTGAATTTGATTCATTATCAATGTGAATTTGATTTTTTATCAGTGTGAATGTGATTCATTATCAGTGTGAATGTGATTCATTATCCGCATGAATTCGATTCATCATCAATGTGAGTGTGATTCATTGTTAGCGTGAATGTGATTCATTGTCAGCGTGAATGTGAATCATTATCAGCTTGAATTAGATTCATTATCAGTGTGAATGTGATTTTTTATCAGTGTGAATTCCATTCATTATCAATGTGAATTCGATTCATTGTCAGTGTGAATGTGATTCATTATCAGTGTGTATGCGATTCATTATCAGCGTGAATTAGATTCATTATCAACGTGAACGTGATCCATCATCACCGTGAATTTGATTCATTGTTAGCATGAACTCGATTCATTATCAGTGTGAATTCGATTTAATGTAAATGTGAATGTGATTCATTATCAGTGTGAATGTGATTCATTATCAGCGTAAATTCCATTCATTATCAGTGTGAATTTGATTCATTATCAGTGTGAATGTGATTCATTATCAGCCTGAAAATGATTCATTTTCAGTGTGAAAGTGATTCACTATCAGGATGAATGTGATTCATTATCAGCGTGAACGTGATCCATCATCAGCGTGAATTCGATTCATTATCAGTGTGTATGTAATTCATTATCAGCGTGAATGTGATTCATTATCAGTGTGAATTCGATTAATTATCAATGTGAATTCGATTCATTATCAGTGTGAATGTGATTTAATATCAGTGTGAATGTGATTCAATATCAGTGTGAATGTGATTCATTATCAGCGTGAATTTGATTCATTATCCGCTTGAATTTGATTCATTTTCAATGTGAATTCGATTCATTATCAGTGTGAATGTGATTTAATATCAGTGTGAATGTGATTCAATATCAGTGTGAATGTGATTGATTATCAGTGTGAATTTGATTCATTATCAGTGTGAATGTGATTCATTATCCGCGTGAACGTGATCCATCATCAGCGTGAATTCGATTCATTATCAGTGTGAATGTGATTAATTGTCAGCGTGAATGTGATTCATTGTCAGTGTTAATTTGATTCATTATCAGTATAAATGTGATTCATTATCAGCGTGAAGTCGATTCATTATCAGTGTGTATGCCATTCATTATTAGTGTGAATTCGATTCATTATCAGCGTGAATGTGATTTATTATCAGTGTGAATTCGATTAATTATCAATGTGAATTCGATTCATTATCAGTGTGAATGTGATTTAATATCAGTGTGAATGTGATTCAATATCAGTGTGAATGTGATTCATTATCAGCGTGAATTTGATTCATTATCCGCTTGAATTTGATTCATTATCAATGTGAATTTGATTCTTTATCAGCGTGAATGTGATTCATCATCAGTGTGAATGTTATTCATTTATCAGTGTGAATCTGATTCATTATCAGCGTGAATGTGATTCATTATCAACGTGAACGTGATCCATCATCAGCGTGAATTTGATTCATTGTTAGCATGAATTCGATTCATTATCAGTGTGAATTCGATTTAATGTAAATGTGAATGTGATTCATTATCAGTGTGAAAATAATTCATTATCAGCGTAAATTCCATTCATTATCAGTGTGAATTTGATTCATTATCAGTGTGAATCATTATCAGCCAGAATATGATTCATTTTCAGTGTGAAAGTGATTCACTATCAGGATGAATGTGATTCATTATCAGCGTGAACGTGATCCATCATCAGCGTGAATTCGATTCATTATCAGTGTGTATGTAATTCATTATCAGCGTGAATGTGATTCATTATCAGCGTGAATTCGATTCATTATCATTGTGAATGCAATTCATTATCAGCGTCAATATAGTTAATTATCAATGTGAATGTGATTCTATGTCAGCGTGAGAATAATTCATTATCAGCGTGAATGTGATTCATTATCAGCGTGATTGTTATTAATTTTCAGCGTGAAAGTGATTCATTTTTAGCGTGAATGTGATTCCTTATCAGCCTGAATTCGATTCATTATCAGTGTGAATGTGATTAATTGTCAGCGTGAATGTGATTCATTGTCAGTGTTAATTTGATTCATTATCAGTATAAATGTGATGCATTATCAGCGTGAAGTCGATTCATTATCAGTGTGTATGCCATTCATTATCAGTGTGAATTCAATTAATTATCAATGTGAATTCGATTCATTATCAGTGTGAATGTGATTTAATATCAGTGTGAATGTGATTCAATATCAGTGTGAATGTGATTCATTATCAGCGTGAATTTGATTAATTATCAGTGTGAATGTGATTCATTATCCGCGTGAATTTGATCCATCATCAGCGTGAATTCGATTCATTATCAGTGTGTATGTAATTCATTATCAGCGTGAATGTGATTCATTATCAGCGTGAATTCGATTCATTATCATTGTGAATGCAATTCATTATCAGCGTCAATATAGTTAATTATCAATGTGAATGTGATTCTATGTCAGCGTGAGTATAATTCATTATCAGCGTGAATGTGATTCATTATCAGCGTGATTGTTATTAATTTTCAGCGTGAAAGTGATTCATTTTTAGCGTGAATGTGATTCATTATCAGCCTGAATTCGATTCATTATCAGTGTGAATGTGATTAATTGTCAGCGTGAATGTGATTCATTGTCAGTGTTAATTTGATTCATTATCAGTATAAATGTGATTCATTATCAGCGTGAAGTCGATTCATTATCAGTGTGTATGCCATTCATTATCAGTGTGAATTCGATTCATTATCAGCGTGAATGTGATTCATTATCAGTGTGACTTCGATTAATTATCAATGTGAATTCGATTCATTATCAGTGTGAATGTGATTTAATATCAGTGTGAATGTGATTCAATATCAGTGTGAATGTGATTCATTATCAGTGTGAATGTGATTCATTATCAGCGTGAATTTGATTAATTATCAGTGTGAATGTGATTCATTATCCGCGTGAACGTGATCCATCATCAGCGTGAATTCGATTCATTATCAGTGTGTATGTAATTCATTATCAGCGTGAATGTGATTCATTATCAGCGTGAATTCGATTCATTATCATTGTGAATGCAATTCATTATCAGCGTCAATATAGTTAATTATCAATGTGAATGTGATTTAATATCAGTGTGAATGTGATTCAATATCAGTGTGAATGTGATTCATTATCAGCGTGAATTTGATTCATTATCCGCTTGAATTTGATTCATTATCAATGTGAATTCGATTCATTATCAGTGTGAATGTGATTTAATATCAGTGTGAATGTGATTCAATATCAGTGTGAATGTGATTGATTATCAGTGTGAATTTGATTCATTATCAGTGTGAATGTGATTCATTATCCGCGTGAACGTGATCCATCATCAGCGTGAATTCGATTCATTATCAGTGTGAATGTGATTAATTGTCAGCGTGAATGTGATTCATTGTCAGTGTTAATTTGATTCATTATCAGTATAAATGTGATTCATTATCAGCGTGAAGTCGATTCATTATCAGTGTGTATGCCATTCATTATTAGTGTGAATTCGATTCATTATCAGCGTGAATGTGATTTATTATCAGTGTGAATTCGATTAATTATCAATGTGAATTCGATTCATTATCAGTGTGAATGTGATTTAATATCAGTGTGAATGTGATTCAATATCAGTGTGAATGTGATTCATTATCAGCGTGAATTTGATTCATTATCCGCTTGAATTTGATCCATCATCAGCGTGAATTCGATTCATTATCAGTGTGTATGTAATTCATTATCAGCGTGAATGTGATTCATTATCAGCGTGAATTCGATTCATTATCATTGTGAATGCAATTCATTATCAGCGTCAATATAGTTAATTATCAATGTGAATGTGATTCTATGTCAGCGTGAGTATAATTCATTATCAGCGTGAATGTGATTCATTATCAGCGTGATTGTTATTAATTTTCAGCGTGAAAGTGATTCATTTTTAGCGTGAATGTGATTCATTATCAGCCTGAATTCGATTCATTATCAGTGTGAATGTGATTAATTGTCAGCGTGAATGTGATTCATTGTCAGTGTTAATTTGATTCATTATCAGTATAAATGTGATTCATTATCAGCGTGAAGTCGATTCATTATCAGTGTGTATGCCATTCATTATCAGTGTGAATTCGATTCATTATCAGCGTGAATGTGATTCATTATCAGTGTGACTTCGATTAATTATCAATGTGAATTCGATTCATTATCAGTGTGAATGTGATTTAATATCAGTGTGAATGTGATTCAATATCAGTGTGAATGTGATTCATTATCAGTGTGAATGTGATTCATTATCAGCGTGAATTTGATTAATTATCAGTGTGAATGTGATTCATTATCCGCGTGAACGTGATCCATCATCAGCGTGAATTCGATTCATTATCAGTGTGTATGTAATTCATTATCAGCGTGAATGTGATTCATTATCAGCGTGAATTCGATTCATTATCATTGTGAATGCAATTCATTATCAGCGTCAATATAGTTAATTATCAATGTGAATGTGATTTAATATCAGTGTGAATGTGATTCAATATCAGTGTGAATGTGATTCATTATCAGCGTGAATTTGATTCATTATCCGCTTGAATTTGATTCATTATCAATGTGAATTCGATTCATTATCAGTGTGAATGTGATTTAATATCAGTGTGAATGTGATTCAATATCAGTGTGAATGTGATTGATTATCAGTGTGAATTTGATTCATTATCAGTGTGAATGTGATTCATTATCCGCGTGAACGTGATCCATCATCAGCGTGAATTCGATTCATTATCAGTGTGAATGTGATTAATTGTCAGCGTGAATGTGATTCATTGTCAGTGTTAATTTGATTCATTATCAGTATAAATGTGATTCATTATCAGCGTGAAGTCGATTCATTATCAGTGTGTATGCCATTCATTATTAGTGTGAATTCGATTCATTATCAGCGTGAATGTGATTTATTATCAGTGTGAATTCGATTAATTATCAATGTGAATTCGATTCATTATCAGTGTGAATGTGATTTAATATCAGTGTGAATGTGATTCAATATCAGTGTGAATGTGATTCATTATCAGCGTGAATTTGATTCATTATCCGCTTGAATTTGATTCATTATCAATGTGAATTTGATTCTTTATCAGCGTGAATGTGATTCATCATCAGTGTGAATGTTATTCATTTATCAGTGTGAATCTGATTCATTATCAGCGTGAATGTGATTCATTATCAACGTGAATGTGATCCATCATCAGCGTGAATTTGATTCATTGTTAGCATGAATTCGATTCATTATCAGTGTGAATTCGATTTAATGTAAATGTGAATGTGATTCATTATCAGTGTGAAAATAATTCATTATCAGCGTAAATTCCATTCATTATCAGTGTGAATTTGATTCATTATCAGTGTGAATCATTATCAGCCAGAATATGATTCATTTTCAGTGTGAAAGTGATTCACTATCAGGATGAATGTGATTCATTATCAGCGTGAACGTGATCCATCATCAGCGTGAATTCGATTCATTATCAGTGTGTATGTAATTCATTATCAGCGTGAATGTGATTCATTATCAGCGTGAATTCGATTCATTATCATTGTGAATGCAATTCATTATCAGCGTCAATATAGTTAATTATCAATGTGAATGTGATTCTATGTCAGCGTGAGAATAATTCATTATCAGCGTGAATGTGATTCATTATCAGCGTGATTGTTATTAATTTTCAGCGTGAAAGTGATTCATTTTTAGCGTGAATGTGATTCCTTATCAGCCTGAATTCGATTCATTATCAGTGTGAATGTGATTAATTGTCAGCGTGAATGTGATTCATTGTCACTGTTAATTTGATTCATTATCAGTATAAATGTGATTCATTATCAGCGTGAAGTCGATTCATTATCAGTGTGTATGCCATTCATTATCAGTGTGAATTTAATTAATTATCAATATGAATTCGATTCATTATCAGTGTGAATGTGATTTAATATCAGTGTGAATGTGATTCAATATCAGTGTGAATGTGATTCATTATCAGCGTGAATTTGATTAATTATCAGTGTGAATGTGATTCATTATCCGCGTGAACGTGATCCATCATCAGCGTGAATTCGATTCATTATCAGTGTGTATGTAATTCATTATCAGCGTGAATGTGATTCATTATCAGCGTGAATTCGATTCATTATCATTGTGAATGCAATTCATTATCAGCGTCAATATAGTTAATTATCAATGTGAATGTGATTCTATGTCAGCGTGAGTATAATTCATTATCAGCGTGAATGTGATTCATTATCAGCGTGATTGTTATTAATTTTCAGCGTGAAAGTGATTCATTTTTAGCGTGAATGTGATTCATTATCAGCCTGAATTCGATTCATTATCAGTGTGAATGTGATTAATTGTCAGCGTGAATGTGATTCATTGTCAGTGTTAATTTGATTCATTATCAGTATAAATGTGATTCATTATCAGCGTGAAGTCGATTCATTATCAGTGTGTATGCCATTCATTATCAGTGTGAATTCGATTCATTATCAGCGTGAATGTGATTCATTATCAGTGTGAATTCAATTAATTATCAATGTGAATTCGATTCATTATCAGTGTGAATGTGATTTAATATCAGTGTGAATGTGATTCAATATCAGTGTGAATGTGATTCATTATCAGTGTGAATGTGATTCATTATCAGCGTGAATTTGATTAATTATCAGTGTGAATGTGATTCATTATCCGCGTGAACGTGATCCATCATCAGCGTGAATTCGATTCATTATCAGTGTGTATGTAATTCATTATCAGCGTGAATGTGATTCATTATCAGCGTGAATTCGATTCATTATCATTGTGAATGCAATTCATTATCAGCGTCAATATAGTTAATTATCAATGTGAATGTGATTCTATGTCAGCGTGAGTATAATTCATTATCAGCGTGAATGTGATTCCTTATCAGCGTGATTGTTATTAATTTTCAGCGTGAAAGTGATTCATTTTTAGCGTGAATGTGATTCATTATCAGCCTGAATTCGATTCATTATCAGTGTGAATGTGATTAATTGTCAGCGTGAATGTGATTCATTGTCAGTGTTAATTTGATTCATTATCAGTATAAATGTGATTCATTATCAGCGTGAAGTCGATTCATTATCAGTGTGTATGCCATTCATTATCAGTGTGAATTCGATTCATTATCAGCGTGAATGTGATTTCATTACCAGTGTGAATTCGATTAATTATCAATGTGAATTCGATTCATTATCAGTGTGAATGTGATTTAATATCAGTGTGAATGTGATTCAATATCAGTGTGAATGTGATTCATTATCAGCGTGAATTTGATTCATTATCCGCTTGAATTTGATTCATTATCAATGTGAATTTGATTCTTTATCAGTGTGAATGTGATTCATCATCAGTGTGAATGTTATTCATTTATCAGTGTGAATCTAATTCATTATCAGTGTGAATGTGATGCATTATCAGCGTGAATTCGTTTCATTGTCAGTGTGTATGCGATTCATTATCATGGTGAATGTGATTCATTATCAACGTGAACGTGATCCATCATCAGCGTGAATTTGATTCATTGTTAGCATGAATTCGATTCATTATCAGTGTGAATTCGATTTAATGTAAATGTGAATGTGATTCATTATCAGCGTGAATATGATTATCAGCGTGCATATGATTCATTTTCACCGTGAATGTGATTAATTGTCAGTGTGAATGTGATTCATTTTCACCGTGAATGTGATTTATTGTCAGAGTGAATGTGATTAATTGTCAGTGTGAATGTGATTCATTTTCACCGTGAATGTGATTTATTGTCAGAGTGAATGTGATTAATTGTCAGCGTGAATGTGATTGATTATCAGCCTGAATTCGATTCATTATCAGTGTGAATGTGATCCATTATCAGCGTGAAGTCGATTCATTATCAGTGTGTATGCCATTCATTATCAGTGTGACTTCGATTCATTATCAGCGTGAATGTGATTCATTATCAGTGTGAATTTGATTAATTATCAATGTGAATTCGATTCATTATCAGTGTGAATGTGATTTAATATCAGTGTGAATGTGATTCAATATCAGTGTGAATGTGATTCATTATTAGCGTGAATTTGATTCATTATCAGTGTGAATGTGACTCATTATCCGTGTGAATTTGATTCATTATCAATGTGAATTTGATTCTTTATCAGTGTGAATGTGATTCATTATCAGTGTGAATGTGATTCATTATCCGCGTGAATTCGATTCATCATCAATGTGAGTGTGATTCATTGTTAGCGTGAATGTGATTCATTGTCAGCGTGAATGTGAATCATTATCAGCTTGAATTAGATTCATTATCAGTGTGAATGTGATTTTTTATCAGTGTGAATTCAATTCATTATCAATGTGAATTTGATTCATTGTCAGTGTGAATGTGATTCATTATCAGTGTGTATGCGATTCATTATCAGCGTGAATGTGATTCATTATCAACGTGAACGTGATCCATCATCAGCGTGAATTTGATTCATTGTTAGCATGAATTCGATTCATTATCAGTGTGAATTCGATTTAATGTAAATGTGAATGTGATTCATTATCAGTGTGAAAATAATTCATTATCAGCGTAAATTCCATTCATTATCAGTGTGAATTTGATTCATTATCAGTGTGAATGTGATTCATTATCAGCCTGAAAATGATTCATTTTCAGTGTGAAAGTGATTCACTATCAGGATGAATGTGATTCATTATCAGCGTGAACGTGATCCATCATCAGCGTGAATTCGATTCATTATCAGTGTGTATGTAATTCATTATCAGCGTGAATGTGATTCATTATCAGCGTGAATTCTATTCATTATCATTGTGAATGCAATTCATTATCAGCGTCAATATAGTTAATTATCAATGTGAATGTGATTCTATGTCAGCGTGAGTATAATTCATTATCAGCGTGAATGTGATTCATTATCAGCGTGATTGTTATTAATTTTCAGCGTGAAAGTGATTCATTTTTAGCGTGAATGTGATTCATTATCAGCCTGAATTCGATTCATTATCATTGTGAATGCAATTCATTATCAGCGTCAATATAGTTAATTATCAATGTGAATGTGATTCTATGTCAGCGTGAGAATAATTCATTATCAGCGTGAATGTGATTCATTATCAGCGTGATTGTTATTCATTTTCAGCGTGAAAGTGATTCATTTTTAGCGTGAATGTGATTCATTATCAGCCTGAATTCGATTCATTATCAGTGTGAATGTGATTAATTGTCAGCGTGAATGTGATTCATTGTCAGTGTTAATTTGATTCATTATCAGTATAAATGTGATGCATTATCAGCGTGAAGTCGATTCATTATAAGTGTGTATGCCATTCATTATCAGTGTGAATTCGATTCATTATCAGCGTGAATGTGATTCATTATCAGTGTGAATTCAATTAATTATCAATGTGAATTCGATTCATTATCAGTGTGAATGTGATTTAATATCAGTGTGAATGTGATTCATTATCAGTGTGAATGTGATTCATTATCAGCGTGAATTTGATTCATTGTCAGTGTGAATGTGATTCATTATCCGCGTGAACGTGATCCATCATCAGCGTGAATTCGATTAATTATCAGTGTGTATGTAATTCATTATCAGCGAGAATGTGATTCATTATCAGCGTGAATTCGATTTATTATCATTGTGAATGCAATTCATTATCAGCGTCAATATAGTTAATTATCAATGTGAATGTGATTCTATGTCAGCGTGAGTATAATTCATTATCAGCGTGAATGTGATTCATTATCAGCGTGATTGTTATTAATTTTCAGCGTGAAAGTGATTCATTTTTAGCGTGAATGTGATTCATTATCAGCCTGAATTCGATTCATTATCAGTGTGAATGTGATTAATTGTCAGCGTGAATGTGATTCATTGTCAGTGTTAATTTGATTCATTATCAGTATAAATGTGATTCATTATCAGCGTGAAGTCGATTCATTATCAGTGTGTATGCCATTCATTATCAGTGTGACTTCGATTCATTATCAGCGTGAATGTGATTCATTATCAGTGTGAATTTGATTAATGATCAATGTGAATTCGATTCATTATCAGTGTGAATGTGATTTAATATCAGTGTGAATGTGATTCAATATCAGTGTGAATGTGATTCATTATCAGCGTGAATTTGATTCATTATCAGTGTGAATGTGACTCATTATCCGTGTGAATTTGATTCATTATCAATGTGAATTTGATTCTTTATCAGTGTGAATGTGATTCATTATCAGTGTGAATGTGATTCATTATCCGCGTGAATTCGATTCATCATCAATGTGAGTGTGATTCATTGTTAGCGTGAATGTGATTCATTGTCAGCGTGAATGTGAATCATTATCAGCTTGAATTAGATTCATTATCAGTGTGAATGTGATTGTTTATCAGTGTGAATTCGATTCATTATCAATGTGAATTCGATTCATTGTCAGTGTGAATGTGATTCAATATCAGTGTGAATGTGATTCAATATCAGTGTGAATGTGATTTATTATCAGTGTGAATTTGATTCATTATCAGTGTGAATTTGATTCATTATCAGTGTGAATGTGATTCATTATCAGCCTGAATATGATTAATTTTCAGTGTGAAAGTGATTCATTATCAGGATGAATGTGATTCATTATCAGCGTGAACGTGATCCATCATCAGCGTGAATTCGATTCATTATCAGTGTGTATGTAATTCATTATCAGCGTGAATGTGATTCATTATCAGCGTGAATTCTATTCATTATCATTGTGAATGCAATTCATTATCAGCGTCAATATAGTTAATTATCAATGTGAATGTGATTCTATGTCAGCGTGAGTATAATTCATTATCAGCGTGAATGTGATTCATTATCAGCGTGATTGTTATTAATTTTCAGCGTGAAAGTGATTCATTTTTAGCGTGAATGTGATTCATTATCAGCCTGAATTCGATTCATTATCATTGTGAATGCAATTCATTATCAGCGTCAATATAGTTAATTATCAATGTGAATGTGATTCTATGTCAGCGTGAGAATAATTCATTATCAGCGTGAATGTGATTCATTATCAGCGTGATTGTTATTAATTTTCAGCGTGAAAGTGATTCATTTTTAGCGTGAATGTGATTCATTATCAGCCTGAATTCGATTCATTATCAGTGTGAATGTGATTAATTGTCAGCGTGAATGTGATTCATTATCAGTGTGAATGTGATTCATTATCAGCGTGAATTTGATTCATTGTCAGTGTGAATGTGATTCATTATCCGCGTGAACGTGATCCATCATCAGCGTGAATTCGATTAATTATCAGTGTGTATGTAATTCATTATCAGCGAGAATGTGATTCATTATCAGCGTGAATTCGATTTATTATCATTGTGAATGCAATTCATTATCAGCGTCAATATAGTTAATTATCAATGTGAATGTGATTCTATGTCAGCGTGAGTATAATTCATTATCAGCGTGAATGTGATTCATTATCAGCGTGATTGTTATTAATTTTCAGCGTGAAAGTGATTCATTTTTAGCGTGAATGTGATTCATTATCAGCCTGAATTCGATTCATTATCAGTGTGAATGTGATTAATTGTCAGCGTGAATGTGATTCATTGTCAGTGTTAATTTGATTCATTATCAGTATAAATGTGATTCATTATCAGCGTGAAGTCGATTCATTATCAGTGTGTATGCCATTCATTATCAGTGTGACTTCGATTCATTATCAGCGTGAATGTGATTCATTATCAGTGTGAATTTGATTAATGATCAATGTGAATTCGATTCATTATCAGTGTGAATGTGATTTAATATCAGTGTGAATGTGATTTAATATCAGTGTGAATGTGATTCATTATCAGCGTGAATTTGATTCATTATTAGCGTGAATTTGATTCATTATCAGTGTGAATGTGACTCATTATCCGTGTGAATTTGATTCATTATCAATGTGAATTTGATTCTTTATCAGTGTGAATGTGATTCATTATCAGTGTGAATGTGATTCATTATCCGCGTGAATTCGATTCATCGTCAATGTGAGTGTGATTCATTGTTAGCGTGAATGTGATTCATTGTCAGCGTGAATGTGAATCATTATCAGCTTGAATTAGATTCATTATCAGTGTGAATGTGATTATTTATCAGTGTGAATTCAATTCATTATCAATGTGAATTCGATTCATTGTCAGTGTGAATGTGATTCATTATCAGTGTGTATGCGATTCATTATCAGCGTGAATGTGATTCATTATCAACGTGAACGTGATCCATCATCAGCGTGAATTTGATTCATTGTTAGCATGAATTCGATTCATTATCAGTGTGAATTCGATTTAATGTAAATGTGAATGTGATTCATTATCAGTGTGAAAATAATTCATTATCAGCGTAAATTCCATTCATTATCAGTGTGAATTTGATTCATTATCAGTGTGAATGTGATTCATTATCAGCCTGAAAATGATTCATTTTCAGTGTGAAAGTGATTCACTATCAGGATGAATGTGATTCATTATCAGCGTGAACGTGATCCATCATCAGCGTGAATTCGATTCATTATCAGTGTGTATGTAATTCATTATCAGCGTGAATGTGATTCATTATCAGCGTGAATTCTATTCATTATCATTGTGAATGCAATTCATTATCAGCGTCAATATAGTTAATTATCAATGTGAATGTGATTCTATGTCAGCGTGAGTATAATTCATTATCAGCGTGAATGTGATTCATTATCAGCGTGATTGTTATTAATTTTCAGCGTGAAAGTGATTCATTTTTAGCGTGAATGTGATTCATTATCAGCCTGAATTCGATTCATTATCATTGTGAATGCAATTCATTATCAGCGTCAATATAGTTAATTATCAATGTGAATGTGATTCTATGTCAGCGTGAGAATAATTCATTATCAGCGTGAATGTGATTCATTATCAGCGTGATTGTTATTAATTTTCAGCGTGAAAGTGATTCATTTTTAGCGTGAATGTGATTCATTATCAGCCTGAATTCGATTCATTATCAGTGTGAATGTGATTAATTGTCAGCGTGAATGTGATTCATTGTCAGTGTTAATTTGATTCATTATCAGTATAAATGTGATGCATTATCAGCGTGAAGTCGATTCATTATCAGTGTGTATGCCATTCATTATCAGTGTGAATTCGATTCATTATCAGCGTGAATGTGATTCATTATCAGTGTGAATTCAATTAATTATCAATGTGAATTCGATTCATTATCAGTGTGAATGTGATTTAATATCAGTGTGAATGTGATTCATTATCAGTGTGAATGTGATTCATTATCAGCGTGAATTTGATTCATTGTCAGTGTGAATGTGATTCATTATCCGCGTGAACGTGATCCATCATCAGCGTGAATTCGATTAATTATCAGTGTGTATGTAATTCATTATCAGCGAGAATGTGATTCATTATCAGCGTGAATTCGATTTATTATCATTGTGAATGCAATTCATTATCAGCGTCAATATAGTTAATTATCAATGTGAATGTGATTCTATGTCAGCGTGAGTATAATTCATTATCAGCGTGAATGTGATTCATTATCAGCGTGATTGTTATTAATTTTCAGCGTGAAAGTGATTCATTTTTAGCGTGAATGTGATTCATTATCAGCCTGAATTCGATTCATTATCAGTGTGAATGTGATTAATTGTCAGCGTGAATGTGATTCATTGTCAGTGTTAATTTGATTCATTATCAGTATAAATGTGATTCATTATCAGCGTGAAGTCGATTCATTATCAGTGTGTATGCCATTCATTATCAGTGTGACTTCGATTCATTATCAGCGTGAATGTGATTCATTATCAGTGTGAAAATAATTCATTATCAGCGTTATTTCCATTCATTATCAGTGTGAATTTGATTCATTATCAGTGTGAATGTGATTCATTATCAGCCTGAAAATGATTCATTTTCAGTGTGAAAGTGATTCACTATCAGGATGAATGTGATTCATTATCAGCGTGTACGTGATCCATCATCAGCGTGAATTTGATTCATTATCAGTGTGTATGTAATTCATTATCAGCGTGAATGTGATTCATTATCAGCGTGAATTCTATTCATTATCATTGTGAATGCAATTCATTATCAGCGTCAATATAGTTAATTATCAATGTGAATGTGATTCTATGTCAGCGTGAGTATAATTCATTATCAGGGTGAATGTGATTCATTATCAGCGTGATTGTTATTAATTTTCAGCGTGAAAGTGATTCATTTTTAGCGTGAATGTGATTCATTATCAGCCTGAATTCGATTCATTATCATTGTGAATGCAATTCATTATCAGCGTCAATATAGTTAATTATCAATGTGAATGTGATTCTATGTCAGCGTGAGAATAATTCATTATCAGCGTGAATGTGATTCATTATCAGCGTGATTGTTATTAATTTTCAGCATGAAAGTGATTCATTTTTAGCGTGAATGTGATTCATTATCAGCCTGAATTCGATTCATTATCAGTGTGAATGTGATTAATTGTCAGCGTGAATGTGATTCATTGTCAGTGTTAATTTGATTCATTATCAGTATAAATGTGATGCATTATCAGCGTGAAGTCGATTCATTATCAGTGTGTATGCCATTCATTATCAGTGTGAATTCGATTCATTATCAGCGTGAATGTGATTCATTATCAGTGTGAATTCAATTAATTATCAATGTGAATTCGATTCATTATCAGTGTGAATGTGATTTAATATCAGTGTGAATGTGATTCATTATCAGTGTGAATGTGATTCATTATCAGCGTGAATTTGATTCATTGTCAGTGTGAATGTGATTCATTATCCGCGTGAACGTGATCCATCATCAGCGTGAATTCGATTAATTATCAGTGTGTATGTAATTCATTATCAGCGAGAATGTGATTCATTATCAGCGTGAATTCGATTTATTATCATTGTGAATGCAATTCATTATCAGCGTCAATATAGTTAATTATCAATGTGAATGTGATTCTATGTCAGCGTGAGTATAATTCATTATCAGCGTGAATGTGATTCATTATCAGCGTGATTGTTATTAATTTTCAGCGTGAAAGTGATTCATTTTTAGCGTGAATGTGATTCATTATCAGCCTGAATTCGATTCATTATCAGTGTGAATGTGATTAATTGTCAGCGTGAATGTGATTCATTGTCAGTGTTAATTTGATTCATTATCAGTATAAATGTGATTCATTATCAGCGTGAAGTCGATTCATTATCAGTGTGTATGCCATTCATTATCAGTGTGACTTCGATTCATTATCAGCGTGAATGTGATTCATTATCAGTGTGAATTTGATTAATGATCAATGTGAATTCGATTCATTATCAGTGTGAATGTGATTTAATATCAGTGTGAATGTGATTTAATATCAGTGTGAATGTGATTCATTATCAGCGTGAATTTGATTCATTATTAGCGTGAATTTGATTCATTATCAGTGTGAATGTGACTCATTATCCGTGTGAATTTGATTCATTATCAATGTGAATTTGATTCTTTATCAGTGTGAATGTGATTCATTATCAGTGTGAATGTGATTCATTATCCGCGTGAATTCGATTCATCGTCAATGTGAGTGTGATTCATTGTTAGCGTGAATGTGATTCATTGTCAGCGTGAATGTGAATCATTATCAGCTTGAATTAGATTCATTATCAGTGTGAATGTGATTTTTTATCAGTGTGAATTCAATTCATTATCAATGTGAATTCGATTCATTGTCAGTGTGAATGTGATTCATTATCAGTGTGTATGCGATTCATTATCAGCGTGAATGTGATTCATTATCAACGTGAACGTGATCCATCATCAGCGTGAATTTGATTCATTGTTAGCATGAATTCGATTCATTATCAGTGTGAATTCGATTTAATGTAAATGTGAATGTGATTCATTATCAGTGTGAAAATAATTCATTATCAGCGTAAATTCCATTCATTATCAGTGTGAATTTGATTCATTATCAGTGTGAATGTGATTCATTATCAGCCTGAAAATGATTCATTTTCAGTGTGAAAGTGATTCACTATCAGGATGAATGTGATTCATTATCAGCGTGAACGTGATCCATCATCAGCGTGAATTCGATTCATTATCAGTGTGTATGTAATTCATTATCAGCGTGAATGTGATTCATTATCAGCGTGAATTCTATTCATCATCATTGTGAATGCAATTCATTATCAGCGTCAATATAGTTAATTATCAATGTGAATGTGATTCTATGTCAGCGTGAGTATAATTCATTATCAGCGTGAATGTGATTCATTATCAGCGTGATTGTTATTAATTTTCAGCGTGAAAGTGATTCATTTTTAGCGTGAATGTGATTCATTATCAGCCTGAATTCGATTCATTATCAGTGTGAATGTGATTAATTGTCAGCGTGAATTCGATTCATTATCAGCGTGAATGTGATTCATTATCAGTGTGAATTCAATTAATTATCAATGTGAATTCGATTCATTATCAGTGTGAATGTGATTTAATATCAGTGTGAATGTGATTCATTATCAGTGTGAATGTGATTCATTATCAGCGTGAATTTGATTCATTGTCAGTGTGAATGTGATTCATTATCCGCGTGAACGTGATCCATCATCAGCGTGAATTCGATTAATTATCAGTGTGTATGTAATTCATTATCAGCGAGAATGTGATTCATTATCAGCGTGAATTCGATTTATTATCATTGTGAATGCAATTCATTATCAGCGTCAATATAGTTAATTATCAATGTGAATGTGATTCTATGTCAGCGTGAGTATAATTCATTATCAGCGTGAATGTGATTCATTATCAGCGTGATTGTTATTAATTTTCAGCGTGAAAGTGATTCATTTTTAGCGTGAATGTGATTCATTATCAGCCTGAATTCGATTCATTATCAGTGTGAATGTGATTAATTGTCAGCGTGAATGTGATTCATTGTCAGTGTTAATTTGATTCATTATCAGTATAAATGTGATTCATTATCAGCGTGAAGTCGATTCATTATCAGTGTGTATGCCATTCATTATCAGTGTGACTTCGATTCATTATCAGCGTGAATGTGATTCATTATCAGTGTGAAAATAATTCATTATCAGCGTTATTTCCATTCATTATCAGTGTGAATTTGATTCATTATCAGTGTGAATGTGATTCATTATCAGCCTGAAAATGATTCATTTTCAGTGTGAAAGTGATTCACTATCAGGATGAATGTGATTCATTATCAGCGTGTACGTGATCCATCATCAGCGTGAATTTGATTCATTATCAGTGTGTATGTAATTCATTATCAGCGTGAATGTGATTCATTATCAGCGTGAATTCTATTCATTATCATTGTGAATGCAATTCATTATCAGCGTCAATATAGTTAATCATCAATGTGAATGTGATTCTATGTCAGCGTGAGTATAATTCATTATCAGCGTGAATGTGATTCATTATCAGCGTGATTGTTATTAATTTTCAGCGTGAAAGTGATTCATTTTTAGCGTGAATGTGATTCATTATCAGCCTGAATTCGATTCATTATCATTGTGAATGCAATTCATTATCAGCGTCAATATAGTTAATTATCAATGTGAATGTGATTCTATGTCAGCGTGAGAATAATTCATTATCAGCGTGAATGTGATTCATTATCAGCGTGATTGTTATTAATTTTCAGCATGAAAGTGATTCATTTTTAGCGTGAATGTGATTCATTATCAGCCTGAATTCGATTCATTATCAGTGTGAATGTGATTAATTGTCAGCGTGAATGTGATTCATTGTCAGTGTTAATTTGATTCATTATCAGTATAAATGTGATGCATTATCAGCGTGAAGTCGATTCATTATCAGTGTGTATGCCATTCATTATCAGTGTGAATTCGATTCATTATCAGCGTGAATGTGATTCATTATCAGTGTGAATTCAATTAATTATCAATGTGAATTCGATTCATTATCAGTGTGAATGTGATTTAATATCAGTGTGAATGTGATTCATTATCAGTGTGAATGTGATTCATTATCAGCGTGAATTTGATTCATTGTCAGTGTGAATGTGATTCATTATCCGCGTGAACGTGATCCATCATCAGCGTGAATTCGATTAATTATCAGTGTGTATGTAATTCATTATCAGCGAGAATGTGATTCATTATCAGCGTGAATTCGATTTATTATCATTGTGAATGCAATTCATTATCAGCGTCAATATAGTTAATTATCAATGTGAATGTGATTCTATGTCAGCGTGAGTATAATTCATTATCAGCGTGAATGTGATTCATTATCAGCGTGATTGTTATTAATTTTCAGCGTGAAAGTGATTCATTTTTAGCGTGAATGTGATTCATTATCAGCCTGAATTCGATTCATTATCAGTGTGAATGTGATTAATTGTCAGCGTGAATGTGATTCATTGTCAGTGTTAATTTGATTCATTATCAGTATAAATGTGATTCATTATCAGCGTGAAGTCGATTCATTATCAGTGTGTATGCCATTCATTATCAGTGTGACTTCGATTCATTATCAGCGTGAATGTGATTCATTATCAGTGTGAATTTGATTAATGATCAATGTGAATTCGATTCATTATCAGTGTGAATGTGATTTAATATCAGTGTGAATGTGATTCAATATCAGTGTGAATGTGATTCATTATCAGCGTGAATTTGATTCATTATCAGTGTGAATGTGACTCATTATCCGTGTGAATTTGATTCATTATCAATGTGAATTTGATTCTTTATCAGTGTGAATGTGATTCATTATCAGTGTGAATGTGATTCATTATCCGCGTGAATTCGATTCATCATCAATGTGAGTGTGATTCATTGTTAGCGTGAATGTGATTCATTGTCAGCGTGAATGTGAATCATTATCAGCTTGAATTAGATTCATTATCAGTGTGAATGTGATTGTTTATCAGTGTGAATTCGATTCATTATCAGTGTGAATGTGATTAATTGTCAGCGTGAATGTGATTCATTGTCAGTGTTAATTTGATTCATTATCAGTATAAATGTGATTCATTATCAGCGTGAAGTCGATTCATTATCAGTGTGTATGCCATTCATTATCAGTGTGACTTCGATTCATTATCAGCGTGAATGTGATTCATTATCAGTGTGAATTTGATTAATTATCAATGTGAATTCGATTCATTATCAGTGTGAATGTGATTTAATATCAGTGTGAATGTGATTCAATATCAGTGTTGATGTGATTCATTATCAGCGTGAATTTGATTCATTATCAGTGTGAATGTGATTCATTATCCGTGTGAATTTGATTCATTTTCAGTGTGAAAGTGATTCATTATCAGGATGAATGTGATTCATTATCAGCGTGAACGTGATCCATCATCAGCGTGAATTCGATTAATTATCAGTGTGTATGTAATTCATTATCAGCGTGAATGTGATTCATTATCAGCGTGAATTCGATTCATTATCATTGTGAATGCAATTCATTATCAGCGTCAATATAGTTAATTATCAGCGTGAAAGTGATTCATTTTTAGCGTGAATGTGATTCATTATCAGCCTGAATTCAATTCATTATCAGTGTGAATGTGATTAATTGTCAGCGTGAATGTGATTCATTGTCAGTGTTAATTTGATTCATTATCAGTATAAATGTGATTCATTATCAGCGTGAAGTCGATTCATTATCAGTGTGTATGCCATTCATTATCAGTGTGAATTCGATTCATTATCAGCGTGAATGTGATTCATTATCAGTGTGAATTCGATTAATTATCAATGTGAATTCGATTCATTATCAATGTGAATGTGATTTAATATCAGTGTGAATGTGATTCAATATCAGTGTGAATGTGATTCATTATCAGCTTGAATTTGATTCATTACCCGCTTGAATTTGATTCATTATCAATGTGAATTTGATTCTTTATCAGCGTGAATGTGATTCATTATCAGTGTGAATGTTATTCATTTATCAGTGTGAATCTGATTCATTATCAGTGTAAATGTGATGCATTATCATCGTGAATTCGTTTCATTGTCAGTGTGTATGTGATTCATTATCAGAGTGAATGTGATTCATTATCAACGTGAACGTGATCCATCATCAGCGTGAATTTGATTCATTGTTAGCATGAATTCGATTCATTATCAGTGTGAATTCGATTTAATGTAAATGTGAAAGTGATTCATTATCAGCGTGAATATGATTATCAGCGTGCATATGATTCATTTTCACCGTGAATGTGATTAATTGTCAGTGTGAATGTGATTCATTTTCACCGTGAATGTGATTAATTGTCAGAGTGAATGTGATTAATTGTCAGCGTGAATGTGAATCATTATCAGCTTGAATTAGATTCATTATCAGTGTGAATGTGATTGTTTATCAGTGTGAATTCGATTCATTATCAGTGTGAATGTGATTAATTGTCAGCGTGAATGTGATTCATTGTCAGTGTTAATTTGATTCATTATCAGTATAAATGTGATTCATTATCAGCGTGAAGTCGATTCATTATCAGTGTGTATGCCATTCATTATCAGTGTGACTTCGATTCATTATCAGCGTGAATGTGATTCATTATCAGTGTGAATTTGATTAATTATCAATGTGAATTCGATTCATTATCAGTGTGAATGTGATTTAATATCAGTGTGAATGTGATTCAATATCAGTGTTGATGTGATTCATTATCAGCGTGAATTTGATTCATTATCAGTGTGAATGTGATTCATTATCCGTGTGAATTTGATTCATTTTCAGTGTGAAAGTGATTCATTATCAGGATGAATGTGATTCATTATCAGCGTGAACGTGATCCATCATCAGCGTGAATTCGATTAATTATCAGTGTGTATGTAATTCATTATCAGCGTGAATGTGATTCATTATCAGCGTGAATTCGATTCATTATCATTGTGAATGCAATTCATTATCAGCGTCAATATAGTTAATTATCAGCGTGAAAGTGATTCATTTTTAGCGTGAATGTGATTCATTATCAGCCTGAATTCAATTCATTATCAGTGTGAATGTGATTAATTGTCAGCGTGAATGTGATTCATTGTCAGTGTTAATTTGATTCATTATCAGTATAAATGTGATTCATTATCAGCGTGAAGTCGATTCATTATCAGTGTGTATGCCATTCATTATCAGTGTGAATTCGATTCATTATCAGCGTGAATGTGATTCATTATCAGTGTGAATTCGATTAATTATCAATGTGAATTCGATTCATTATCAATGTGAATGTGATTTAATATCAGTGTGAATGTGATTCAATATCAGTGTGAATGTGATTCATTATCAGCTTGAATTTGATTCATTACCCGCTTGAATTTGATTCATTATCAATGTGAATTTGATTCTTTATCAGCGTGAATGTGATTCATTATCAGTGTGAATGTTATTCATTTATCAGTGTGAATCTGATTCATTATCAGTGTAAATGTGATGCATTATCATCGTGAATTCGTTTCATTGTCAGTGTGTATGTGATTCATTATCAGAGTGAATGTGATTCATTATCAACGTGAACGTGATCCATCATCAGCGTGAATTTGATTCATTGTTAGCATGAATTCGATTCATTATCAGTGTGAATTCGATTTAATGTAAATGTGAAAGTGATTCATTATCAGCGTGAATATGATTATCAGCGTGCATATGATTCATTTTCACCGTGAATGTGATTAATTGTCAGTGTGAATGTGATTCATTTTCACCGTGAATGTGATTAATTGTCAGAGTGAATGTGATTAATTGTCAGCGTGAATGTGATTGATTATCAGCCTGAATTCGATTCATTATGAGTGTGAATGTGATCCATTATCAGCGTGAAGTCGATTCATTATCAGTGTGTATGCCATTCATTATCAGTGTGACTTCGATTCATTATCAGCGTGAATGTGATTCATTATCAGTGTGAATTTGATTAATTATCAATGTGAATTCGATTCATTATCAGTGTGAATGTGATTTAATATCAGTGTGAATGTGATTCAATATCAGTGTGAATGTGATTCATTATCAGCGTGAATTTGATTCATCATCAGTGTGAATGTGATTCATTATCCGTGTGAATTTGATTCATTATCAATGTGAATTTGATTCTTTATCAGTGTGAATGTGATTCATTATCAGTGTGAATGTGATTCATTATCCGCGTGAATTCGATTCATCATCAATGTGAGTGTGATTCATTGTTAGCGTGAATGTGATTCATTATCAGCTTGAATTAGATTCATTATCAGTGTGAATGTGATTATTTATCAGTGTGAATTCGATTCATTATCAATGTGAATTCGATTCATTGTCAGTGTGAATGTGATTTAATATCAGTGTGAATGTGATTCAATATCAGTGTGAATGCGATTCATTATCAGTGTGAATGTGATTCATTATCCGCGTGAATTCGATTCATCATCAATGTGAGTGTGATTCATTGTTAGCGTGAATGTGATTCATTGTCAGCGTGAATGTGAATCATTATCAGCTTGAATTAGATTCATTATCAGTGTGAATGTGATTGTTTATCAGTGTGAATTCGATTCATTATCAGTGTGAATGTGATTAATTATCAGCGTGAATGTGATTCATTGTCAGTGTTAATTTGATTCATTATCAGTATAAATGTGATTCATTATCAGCGTGAAGTCGATTCATTATCATTGTGTATGCCATTCATTATCAGTGTGAATTCGATTCATTATCAGCGTGAATGTGATTCATTATCAGTGTGAATTCGATTCATTATCATTGTGAATGCAATTCATTATCAGCGTCAATATAGTTAATTATCAATGTGAATGTGATTCTATGTCAGCGTGAGTATAATTCATTATCAGCGTGAATGTGATTCATTATCAGCGTGATTGTTATTAATTTTCAGCGTGAAAGTGATTCATTTTTAGCGTGAATGTGATTCATTATCAGCCTGAATTCGATTCATTATCAGCGTGAATGTGATTAATTATCCGCTTGAATTTGATTCATTATCAATGTGAATTTGATTCTTTATCAGCGTGAATGTGATTCATCATCAGTGTGAATGTTATTCATTTATCAGTGTGAATCTGCATCATTATCAGTGTGAATGTGATGAATTATCATCGTGAATTCGTTTCATTGTCAGTGTGTATGCGATTCATTATCAGCGTGAATGTGATTCATTATCAACGTGAACGTGATCCATCATCAGCGTGAATTTGATTCATTGTTAGCATGAATTCGATTCATTATCAGTGTGAATTCGATTTAATGTAAATGTGAATGTGATTCATTATCAGCGTGAATATGATTATCAGCGTGCATATGATTCATTTTCACCGTGAATGTGATTAATTGTCAGTGTGAATATGATTCATTTTCACCGTGAATGTGATTAATTGTCAGAGTGAATGTGATTAATTGTCAGCGTGAATGTGATTGATTATCAGTGTGAATGTGATTCATTATCCGTGTGAATTTGATTCATTATCAATGTGAATTTGATTCTTTATCAGTGTGAATGTGATTCATTATCAGTGTGAATGTGATTCATTATCCGCGTGAATTCGATTCATCATCAATGTGAGTGTGATTCATTGTTAGCGTGAATGTGATTCATTGTCAGCGTGAATGTGAATCATTATCAGCTTGAATTAGATTCATTATCAGTGTGAATGTGATTATTTATCAGTGTGAATTCGATTCATTATCAATGTGAATTCGATTCATTGTCAGTGTGAATGTGATTCAATATCAGTGTGAATGTGATTCAATATCAGTGTGAATGCGATTCATTATCAGTGTGAATGTGATTCATTATCCGCGTGAATTCGATTCATCATCAATGTGAGTGTGATTTATTGTTAGCGTGAATGTGATTCATTGTCAGCGTGAATGTGAATCATTATCAGCTTGAATTAGATTCATTATCAGTGTGAATGTGATTGTTTATCAGTGTGAATTCGATTCATTATCAGTGTGAATGTGATTAATTGTCAGCGTGAATGTGATTCATTGTCAGTGTTAATTTGATTCATTATCAGTATAAATGTGATTCATTATCAGCGTGAAGTCGATTCATTATCAGTGTGTATGCCATTCATTATCAGTGTGACTTCGACTCATTATCAGCGTGAATGTGATTCATTATCAGTGTGAATTTGATTAATTATCAATGTGAATTCGATTCATTATCAGTGTGAATGTGATTTAATATCAGTGTGAATGTGATTCAATATCAGTGTGAATGTGATTCATTATTAGCGTGAATTTGATTCATTATCCGCTTGAATTTGATTCATTATCAATGTGAATTTGATTCTTTATCAGCGTGAATGTGATTCATCATCAGTGTGAATGTTATTCATTTATCAGTGTGAATCTGCATCATTATCAGTGTGAATGTGATGAATTATCATCGTGAATTCGTTTCATTGTCAGTGTGTATGCGATTCATTATCAGCGTGAATGTGATTCATTATCAACGTGAACGTGATCCATCATCAGCGTGAATTTGATTCATTGTTAGCATGAATTCGATTCATTATCAGTGTGAATTCGATTTAATGTAAATGTGAATGTGATTCATTATCAGCGTGAATATGATTATCAGCGTGCATATGATTCATTTTCACCGTGAATGTGATTAATTGTCAGTGTGAATATGATTCATTTTCACCGTGAATGTGATTAATTGTCAGAGTGAATGTGATTAATTGTCAGCGTGAATGTGATTGATTATCAGTGTGAATGTGATTCATTATCCGTGTGAATTTGATTCATTATCAATGTGAATTTGATTCTTTATCAGTGTGAATGTGATTCATTATCAGTGTGAATGTGATTCATTATCCGCGTGAATTCGATTCATCATCAATGTGAGTGTGATTCATTGTTAGCGTGAATGTGATTCATTGTCAGCGTGAATGTGAATCATTATCAGCTTGAATTAGATTCATTATCAGTGTGAATGTGATTATTTATCAGTGTGAATTCGATTCATTATCAATGTGAATTCGATTCATTGTCAGTGTGAATGTGATTCAATATCAGTGTGAATGTGATTCAATATCAGTGTGAATGCGATTCATTATCAGTGTGAATGTGATTCATTATCCGCGTGAATTCGATTCATCATCAATGTGAGTGTGATTTATTGTTAGCGTGAATGTGATTCATTGTCAGCGTGAATGTGAATCATTATCAGCTTGAATTAGATTCATTATCAGTGTGAATGTGATTGTTTATCAGTGTGAATTCGATTCATTATCAGTGTGAATGTGATTAATTGTCAGCGTGAATGTGATTCATTGTCAGTGTTAATTTGATTCATTATCAGTATAAATGTGATTCATTATCAGCGTGAAGTCGATTCATTATCAGTGTGTATGCCATTCATTATCAGTGTGACTTCGACTCATTATCAGCGTGAATGTGATTCATTATCAGTGTGAATTTGATTAATTATCAATGTGAATTCGATTCATTATCAGTGTGAATGTGATTTAATATCAGTGTGAATGTGATTCAATATCAGTGTGAATGTGATTCATTATTAGCGTGAATTTGATTCATTATCCGCTTGAATTTGATTCATTATCAATGTGAATTTGATTCTTTATCAGCGTGAATGTGATTCATCATCAGTGTGAATGTTATTCATTTATCAGTGTGAATCTGCATCATTATCAGTGTGAATGTGATGAATTATCATCGTGAATTCGTTTCATTGTCAGTGTGTATGCGATTCATTATCAGCGTGAATGTGATTCATTATCAACGTGAACGTGATCCATCATCAGCGTGAATTTGATTCATTGTTAGCATGAATTCGATTCATTATCAGTGTGAATTCGATTTAATGTAAATGTGAATGTGATTCATTATCAGCGTGAATATGATTATCAGCGTGCATATGATTCATTTTCACCGTGAATGTGATTAATTGTCAGTGTGAATATGATTCATTTTCACCGTGAATGTGATTAATTGTCAGAGTGAATGTGATTAATTGTCAGCGTGAATGTGATTGATTATCAGTGTGAATGTGATTCATTATCCGTGTGAATTTGATTCATTATCAATGTGAATTTGATTCTTTATCAGTGTGAATGTGATTCATTATCAGTGTGAATGTGATTCATTATCCGCGTGAATTCGATTCATCATCAATGTGAGTGTGATTCATTGTTAGCGTGAATGTGATTCATTGTCAGCGTGAATGTGAATCATTATCAGCTTGAATTAGATTCATTATCAGTGTGAATGTGATTATTTATCAGTGTGAATTCGATTCATTATCAATGTGAATTCGATTCATTGTCAGTGTGAATGTGATTCAATATCAGTGTGAATGTGATTCAATATCAGTGTGAATGCGATTCATTATCAGTGTGAATGTGATTCATTATCCGCGTGAATTCGATTCATCATCAATGTGAGTGTGATTTATTGTTAGCGTGAATGTGATTCATTGTCAGCGTGAATGTGAATCATTATCAGCTTGAATTAGATTCATTATCAGTGTGAATGTGATTGTTTATCAGTGTGAATTCGATTCATTATCAGTGTGAATGTGATTAATTGTCAGCGTGAATGTGATTCATTGTCAGTGTTAATTTGATTCATTATCAGTATAAATGTGATTCATTATCAGCGTGAAGTCGATTCATTATCAGTGTGTATGCCATTCATTATCAGTGTGACTTCGACTCATTATCAGCGTGAATGTGATTCATTATCAGTGTGAATTTGATTAATTATCAATGTGAATTCGATTCATTATCAGTGTGAATGTGATTTAATATCAGTGTGAATGTGATTCAATATCAGTGTTGATGTGATTCATTATCAGCGTGAATTTGATTCATTATCAGTGTGAATGTGATTCATTATCCGTGTGAATTTGATTCATTTTCAGTGTGAAAGTGATTCATTATCAGGATGAATGTGATTCATTATCAGCGTGAACGTGATCCATCATCAGTGTGAATTCGATAAATTATCAGTGTGTATGTAATTCATTATCAGCGTGAATGTGATTCATTATCAGCGTGAATTCGATTCATTATCATTGTGAATGCAATTCATTATCAGCGTCAATATAGTTAATTATCAGCGTGAAAGTGATTCATTTTTAGCGTGAATGTGATTCATTATCAGCCTGAATTCAATTCATTATCAGTGTGAATGTGATTAATTGTCAGCGTGAATGTGATTCATTGTCAGTGTTAATTTGATTCATTATCAGTATAAATGTGATTCATTATCAGCGTGAAGTCGATTCATTATCAGTGTGTATGCCATTCATTATCAGTGTGAATTCGATTCATTATCAGCGTGAATGTGATTCATTATCAGTGTGAATTCGATTAATTATCAATGTGAATTCGAATCATTATCAATGTGAATGTGATTTAATATCAGTGTGAATGTGATTCAATATCAGTGTGAATGTGATTCATTATCAGCTTGAATTTGATTCATTACCCGCTTGAATTTGATTCATTATCAATGTGAATTTGATTCTTTATCCGCGTGAATGTGATTCATTATCAGTGTGAATGTTATTCATTTATCAGTGTGAATCTGATTCATTATCAGTGTAAATGTGATGCATTATCATCGTGAATTCGTTTCATTGTCAGTGTGTATGTGATTCATTATCAGAGTGAATGTGATTCATTATCAACGTGAACGTGATCCATCATCAGCGTGAATTTGATTCATTGTTAGCATGAATTCGATTCATTATCAGTGTGAATTCGATTTAATGTAAATGTGAAAGTGATTCATTATCAGCGTGAATATGATTATCAGCGTGCATATGATTCATTTTCACCGTGAATGTGATTAATTGTCAGTGTGAATGTGATTCATTTTCACCGTGAATGTGATTAATTGTCAGAGTGAATGTGATTAATTGTCAGCGTGAATGTGATTGATTATCAGCCTGAATTCGATTCATTATGAGTGTGAATGTGATCCATTATCAGCGTGAAGTCGATTCATTATCAGTGTGTATGCCATTCATTATCAGTGTGACTTCGATTCATTATCAGCGTGAATGTGATTCATTATCAGTGTGAATTTGATTAATTATCAATGTAAATTCGATTCATTATCAGTGTGAATGTGATTTAATATCAGTGTGAATGTGATTCAATATCAGTGTGAATGTGATTCATTATCAGCGTGAATTTGATTCATTATCAGTGTGAATGTGATTCATTATCCGTGTGAATTTGATTCATTATCAATGTGAATTTGATTCTTTATCAGTGTGAATGTGATTCATTATCAGTGTGAATGTGATTCATTATCCGCGTGAATTCGATTCATCATCAATGTGAGTGTGATTCATTGTTAGCGTGAATGTGATTCATTATCAGCTTGAATTAGATTAATTATCAGTGTGAATGTGATTATTTATCAGTGTGAATTCGATTCATTATCAATGTGAATTCGATTCATTGTCAGTGTGAATGTGATTTAATATCAGTGTGAATGTGATTCAATATCAGTGTGAATGCGATTCATTATCAGTGTGAATGTGATTCATTATCCGCGTGAATTCGATTCATCATCAATGTGAGTGTGATTCATTGTTAGCGTGAATGTGATTCATTGTCAGCGTGAATGTGAATCATTATCAGCTTGAATTAGATTCATTATCAGTGTGAATGTGATTGTTTATCAGTGTGAATTCGATTCATTATCAGTGTGAATGTGATTAATTATCAGCGTGAATGTGATTCATTGTCAGTGTTAATTTGATTCATTATCAGTATAAATGTGATTCATTATCAGCGTGAAGTCGATTCATTATCAGTGTGAATTCGATTAATTATCAATGTGAATTCGATTCATTATCAGTGTGAATGTGATTTAATATCAGTGTGAATGTGATTCAATATCAGTGTGAATGTGATTCATTATCAGCGTGAATTTGATTCATTATCCGTGTGAATTTGATTCATTATCAATGTGCATTTGATTCTTTATCAGTGTGAATGTGATTCATTATCAGTGTGAATGTGATTCATTATCCGCGTGAATTCGATTCATCATCAATGTGAGTGTGATTCATTGTTAGCGTGAATGTGATTCATTATCAGCTTGAATTAGATTCATTATCAGTGTGAATGTGATTATTTATCAGTGTGAATTCGATTCATTATCAATGTGAATTCGATTCATTGTCAGTGTGAATGTGATTTAATATCAGTGTGAATGTGATTCAATATCAGTGTGAATGCGATTCATTATCAGTGTGAATGTGATTCATTATCCGCGTGAATTCGATTCATCATCAATGTGAGTGTGATTCATTGTTAGCGTGAATGTGATTCATTGTCAGCGTGAATGTGAATCATTATCAGCTTGAATTAGATTCATTATCAGTGTGAATGTGATTGTTTATCAGTGTGAATTCGATTCATTATCAGTGTGAATGTGATTAATTGTCAGCGTGAATGTGATTCATTGTCAGTGTTAATTTGATTCATTATCAGTATAAATGTGATTCATTATCAGCGTGAAGTCGATTCATTATCAGTGTGTATGCCATTCATTATCAGTGTGAATTCGATTCATTATCAGCGTGAATGTGATTCATTATCAGTGTGAATTCGATTAATTATCAATGTGAATTCGATTCATTATCAGTGTGAATGTGATTTAATATCAGTGTGAATGTGATTCAATATCAGTGTGAATGTGATTCATTATCAGCGTGAATTTGATTCATTATCCGCTTGAATTTGATTCATTATCAATGTGAATTTGATTCTTTATCAGTGTGAATGTGATTCATTATCAGTGTGAATGTGATTCATTATCAGTGTGAATTCGATTAATTATCAATGTGAATTCGATTCATTATCAGTGTGAATGTGATTTAATATCAGTGTGAATGTGATTCAATATCAGTGTGAATGTGATTCATTATCAGCGTGAATTTGATTCATTATCCGTGTGAATTTGATTCATTATCAATGTGAATTTGATTCTTTATCAGTGTGAATGTGATTCATTATCAGTGTGAATGTGATTCATTATCCGCGTGAATTCGATTCATCATCAATGTGAGTGTGATTCATTGTTAGCGTGAATGTGATTCATTATCAGCTTGAATTAGATTCATTATCAGTGTGAATGTGATTATTTATCAGTGTGAATTCGATTCATTATCAATGTGAATTCGATTCATTGTCAGTGTGAATGTGATTTAATATCAGTGTGAATGTGATTCAATATCAGTGTGAATGTGATTCATTATCAGTGTGAATGTGATTCATTATCCGCGTGAATTCGATTCATCATCAATGTGAGTGTGATTCATTGTTAGCGTGAATGTGATTCATTGTCAGCGTGAATGTGAATCATTATCAGCTTGAATTAGATTCATTATCAGTGTGAATGTGATTGTTTATCAGTGTGAATTCGATTCATTATCAGTGTGAATGTGATTAATTGTCAGCGTGAATGTGATTCATTGTCAGTGTTAATTTGATTCATTATCAGTATAAATGTGATTCATTATCAGCGTGAAGTCGATTCATTATCAGTGTGTATGCCATTCATTATCAGTGTGAATTCGATTCGTTATCAGCGTGAATGTGATTCATTATCAGTGTGAATTCGATTAATTATCAATGTGAATTCGATTCATTATCAGTGTGAATGTGATTTAATATCAGTGTGAATGTGATTCAATATCAGTGTGAATGTGATACATTATCAGCGTGAATTTGATTCATTATCCGCTTGAATTTGATTCATTATCAATGTGAATTTGATTCTTTATCAGGATGAATGTGATTCATTATCAGCGTGAACGTGATCCATCATCAGCGTGAATTCGATTCATTATCAGTGTGTATGTAATTCATTATCAGCGTGAATGTGATTCATTATCAGCGTGAATTTGATTCATTATCCGCTTGAATTTGATTCATTATCAATGTGAATTTGATTCTTTATCAGTGTGAATGTGATTCATTATCAGTGTGAATGTGATTCTATGTCAGCGTGAGTATAATTCATTATCAGCGTGAATGTGATTCATTATCAGGATGAATGTGATTCATTATCAGCGTGAACGTGATCCATCATCAGCGTGAATTCGATTCATTATCAGTGTGTATGTAATTCATTATCAGCGTGAATGTGATTCATTATCAGCGTGAATTCGATTCATTATCATTGTGAATGCAATTCATTATCAGCGTCAATATAGTTAATTATCAATGTGAATGTGATTCTGTCAGCGTGAGAATAATTCATTATCAGCGTGAATGTGATTCATTATCAGCGTGATTGTTATTAATTTTCAGCGTGAAAGTGATTCATTTTTAGCGTGAATGTGATTCATTATCAGCCTGAATTCGATTCATTATCAGTGTGAATGTGATTAATTGTCAGCGTGAATGTGATTCATTGTCAGTGTTAATTTGATTCATTATCAGTATAAATGTGATTCATTATCAGCGTGAAGTCGATTCATTATCAGTGTGTATGCCATTCATTATCAGTGTGAATTCGATTCATTATCAGCATGAATGTGATTCATTATCAGTGTGAATTCGATTAATTATCAATGTGAATTCGATTCATTATCAGTGTGAATGTGATTTAATATCAGTGTGAATGTTATTCAATATCAGTGTGAATGTGATTCATTATCAGTGTGAATTTGATTCATTATCAGTGTGAATTCGATTCATTATCCGCGTGAACGTGATCCATCATCAGCGTGAATTCGATTCAATATCAGTGTGTATGTAATTCATTATCAGCGTGAATGTGATTCATTATCAGCGTGAATTCGATTCATTATCATTGTGAATGCAATTCATTATCAGCGTCAATATAGTTAATTATCAATGTGAATGTGATTCTATGTCAGCGTGAGTATAATTCATTATCAGCGTGAATGTGATTCATTATCAGCGTGATTGTTATTAATTTTCAGCGTGAAAGTGATTCATTTTTAGCGTGAATGTGATTCATTATCAGCCTGAATTCGATTCATTATCAGTGTGAATGTGATTAATTGTCAGCGTGAATGTGATTCATTGTCAGTGTTAATTTGATTCATTATCAGTATAAATGTGATTCATTATCAGCGTGAAGTCGATTCATTATCAGTGTGTATGCCATTCATTATCAGTGTGAATTCGATTCATTATCAGCGTGAATGTGATTCATTATCAGTGTGAATTCGATTAATTATCAATGTGAATTCGATTCATTATCAGTGTGAATGTGATTTAATATCAGTGTGAATGTGATTCAATATCAGTGTGAATGTGATTCATTATCAGCGTGAATTTGATTAATTATCCGCTTGAATTTGATTCATTATCAATGTGAATTCGATTCATTATCAGTGTGAATGTGATCCATTATAAGCGTGAAGTCGATTCATTATCAGTGTGTATGCCATTCATTATCAGTGTGACTTCGATTCATTATCAGCGTGAATGTGATTCATTATCAGTGTGAATGTGATTCATCATCAGTGTGAATGTTATTCATTTATCAGTGTGAATCTGATTCATTATCAGTGTGAATGTGATGCATTATCATCGTGAATTCGTTTCATTGTCAGTGTGTATGTGATTCATTATCAGAGTGAATGTGATTCATTATCAACGTGAACGTGATCCATCATCAGCGTGAATTTGATTCATTGTTAGCATGAATTCGATTCATTATCAGTGTGAATTCGATTTAATGTAAATGTGAATGTGATTCATTATCAGCGTGAATATGATTATCAGCGTGCATATGATTCATTTTCACCGTGAATGTGATTGTCAGTGTGAATGTGATTCATTTTCACCGTGAATGTGATTAATTGTCAGAGTGAATGTGATTAATTGTCAGCGTGAATGTGATTGATTATCAGCCTGAATTCGATTCATTATCAGTTTGAATGTGATCCATTATCAGCGTGAAGTCGATTCATTATCAGTGTGTATGCCATTCATTATCAGTGTGACTTCGATTCGTTATCAGCGTGAATGTGATTCATTATCAGTGTGAATTTGATTAATTATCAATGTGAATTCGATTCATTATCAGTGTGAATGTGATTTAATATCAGTGTGAATGTGATTCAATATCAGTGTGAATGTGATTCATTATCAGCGTGAATTTGATTCATTATCAGTGTGAATGTGATTCATTATCCGTGTGAATTTGATTCATTATCAATGTGAATTTGATTCTTTATCAGTGTGAATGTGATTCATTATCAGTGTGAATGTGATTCATTATCCGCGTGAATTCGATTCATCATCAATGTGAGTGTGATTCATTGTTAGCGTGAATGTGATTCATTGTCAGCGTGAATGTGAATCATTATCAGCTTGAATTAGATTCATTATCAGTGTGAATGTGATTATTTATCAGTGTGAATTCGATTCATTATCAATGTGAATTCGATTCATTGTCAGTGTGAATGTGATTCAATATCAGTGTGAATGTGATTCAATATCAGTGTGAATGCGATTCATTATCAGTGTGAATGTGATTCATTATCCACGTGAATTCGATTCATCATCAATGTGAGTGTGATTCATTGTTAGCGTGAATGTGATTCATTGTCAGCGTGAATGTGAATCATTATCAGCTTGAATTAGATTCATTATCAGTGTGAATGTGATTGTTTATCAGTGTGAATTCGATTCATTATCAGTGTGAATGTGATTAATTGTCAGCGTGAATGTGATTCATTGTCAGTGTTAATTTGATTCATTATCAGTATAAATGTGATTCATTATCAGCGTGAAGTCGATTCATTATCAGTGTGTATGCCATTCATTATCAGTGTGAATTCGATTCATTATCAGCGTGAATGTGATTCATTATCAGTGTGAATTCGATTAATTATCAATGTGAATTCGATTCATTATCAGTGTGAATGTGATTTAATATCAGTGTGAATGTGATTCAATATCAGTGTGAATGTGATTCATTATCAGCGTGAATTTGATTCATTATCCGCTTGAATTTGATTCATTATCAATGTGAATTTGATTCTTTATCAGTGTGAATGTGATTCATTATCAGTGTGAATGTGATTCATTATCAGCCTGAATATGATTCATTTTCAGTGTGAAAGTGATTCACTATCAGGATGAATGTGATTCATTATCAGCGTGAACGTGATCCATCATCAGCGTGAATTCGATTCATTATCAGTGTGTATGTAATTCATTATCAGCGTGAATGTGATTCATTATCAGCGTGAATTCGATTCATTATCATTGTGAATGCAATTCATTATAAGCGTCAATATAGTTAATTATCAATGTGAATGTGATTCTGTCAGCGTGAGAATAATTCATTATCAGCGTGAATGTGATTCATTATCAGCGTGATTGTTATTAATTTTCAGCGTGAAAGTGATTCATTTTTAGCGTGAATGTGATTCATTATCAGCCTGAATTCGATTCATTATCAGTGTGAATGTGATTAATTGTCAGCGTGAATGTGATTCATTGTCAGTGTTAATTTTATTCATTATCAGTATAAATGTGATTCATTATCAGCGTGAAGTCGATTCATTATCAGTGTGTATGCCATTCATTATCAGTGTGAATTCGATTCATTATCAGCATGAATGTGATTCATTATCAGTGTGAATTCGATTAATTATCAATGTGAATTCGATTCATTATCAGTGTGAATGTGATTTAATATCAGTGTGAATGTTATTCAATATCAGTGTGAATGTGATTCATTATCAGCGTGAATTTGATTCATTATCAGTGTGAATGTGATTCATTATCCGCGTGAACGTGATCCATCATCAGCGTGAATTCGATTCAATATCAGTGTGTATGTAATTCATTATCAGTGTGAATGTGATTCATTATCAGCGTGAATTCGATTCATTATCATTGTGAATGCAATTCATTATCAGCGTCAATATAGTTAATTAGCAATGTGAATGTGATTCTATGTCAGCGTGAGTATAATTCATTATCAGCGTGAATGTGATTCATTATCAGCGTGATTGTTATTAATTTTCAGCATGAAAGTGATTCATTTTTAGCGTGAATGTGATTCATTATCAGCCTGAATTCGATTCATTATCAGTGTGAATGTGATTAATTGTCAGCGTGAATGTGATTCATTGTCAGTGTTAATTTGATTCATTATCAGTATAAATGTGATTCATTATCAGCGTGAAGTCGATTCATTATCAGTGTGTATGCCATTCATTATCAGTGTGAATTCGATTCATTATCAGCGTGAATGTGATTCATTATCAGTGTGAATTTGATTAATTATCAATGTGAATTCGATTCATTATCAGTGTGAATGTGATTTAATATCAGTGTGAATGTGATTCAATATCAGTGTGAATGTGATTCATTATCAGCGTGAATTTGATTCATTATCCGCTTGAATTTGATTCATTATCAATGTGAATTCGATTCATTATCAGTGTGAATGTGATCCATTATAAGCGTGAAGTCGATTCATTATCAGTGTGTATGCCATTCATTATCAGTGTGACTTCGATTCATTATCAGCGTGAATGTGATTCATTATCAGTGTGAATGTGATTCATCATCAGTGTGAATGTTATTCATTTATCAGTGTGAATCTGATTCATTATCAGTGTGAATGTGATGCATTATCATCGTGAATTCGTTTCATTGTCAGTGTGTATGTGATTCATTATCAGAGTGAATGTGATTCATTATCAACGTGAACGTGATCCATCATCAGCGTGAATTTGATTCATTGTTAGGATGAATTCGATTCATTATCAGTGTGAATTCGATTTAATGTAAATGTGAATGTGATTCATTATCAGCGTGAATATGATTATCAGCGTGCATATGATTCATTTTCACCGTGAATGTGATTGTCAGTGTGAATGTGATTCATTTTCACCGTGAAAGTGATTAATTGTCAGAGTGAATGTGATTAATTGTCAGCGTGAATGTGATTGATTATCAGCCTGAATTCGATTCATTATCAGTGTGAATGTGATCCATTATCAGCGTGAAGTCGATTCATTATCAGTGTGTATGCCATTCATTATCAGTGTGACTTCGATTCATTATCAGCGTGAATGTGATTCATTATCAGTGTGAATTTGATTAATTATCAATGTGAATTCGATTCATTATCAGTGTGAATGTGATTTAATATCAGTGTGAATGTGATTCAATATCAGTGTGAATGTGATTCATTATCAGCGTGAATTTGATTCATTATCAGTGTGAATGTGATTCATTATCCGTGTGAATTTGATTCATTATCAATGTGAATTTGATTCTTTATCAGTGTGAATGTGATTCATTATCAGTGTGAATGTGATTCATTATCCGCGTGAATTCGATTCATCATCAATGTGAGTGTGATTCATTGTTAGCGTGAATGTGATTCATTGTCAGCGTGAATGTGAATCATTATCAGCTTGAATTAGATTCATTATCAGTGTGAATGTGATTATTTATCAGTGTGAATTCGATTCATTATCAATGTGAATTCGATTCATTGTCAGTGTGAATGTGATTCAATATCAGTGTGAATGTGATTCAATATCAGTGTGAATGCGATTCATTATCAGTGTGAATGTGATTCATTATCCGCGTGAATTCGATTCATCATCAATGTGAGTGTGATTCATTGTTAGCGTGAATGTGATTCATTGTCAGCGTGGATGTGAATCATTATCAGCTAGAATTAGATTCATTATCAGTGTGAATGTGATTGTTTATCAGTGTGAATTCGATTCATTATCAGTGTGAATGTGATTAATTGTCAGCGTGAATGTGATTCATTGTCAGTGTTAATTTGATTCATTATCAGTATAAATGTGATTCATTATCAGCGTGAAGTCGATTCATTATCAGTGTGAATTCGATTTAATGTAAATGTGAATGTGATTCATTATCAGCGTGAATATGATTATCAGCGTGCATATGATTCATTTTCACCGTGAATGTGCTTGTCAGTGTGAATGTGATTCATTTTCACCGTGAATGTGATTAATTGTCAGAGTGAATGTGATTAATTGTCAGCGTGAATGTGATTGATTATCAGCCTGAATTCGATTCATTATCAGTGTGAATGTGATCCATTATCAGCGTGAAGTCGATTCATTATCAGTGTGTATGCCATTCATTATCAGTGTGACTTCGATTCATTATCAGCGTGAATGTGATTCATTATCAGTGTGAATTTGATTAATTATCAATGTGAATTCGATTCATTATCAGTGTGAATGTGATTTAATATCAGTGTGAATGTGATTCAATATCAGTGTGAATGTGATTCATTGTCAGTGTGAATGTGATTCAATATCAGTGTGAATGTGATTCAATATCAGTGTGAATGTGATTCATTATCAGTGTGAATTTGATTCATTATCAGTGTGAATGTGATTCATTATCAGTGTGAATTTGATTAATTATCAATGTGAATTCGATTCATTATCAGTGTGAATGTGATTTAATATCAGTGTGAATGTGATTCAATATCAGTGTGAATGTGATTCATTATCTGCGTGAATTTGATTCATTATCAGTGTGAATGTGATTCATTATCAATGTGAATTTGATTCTTTATCAATGTGAATTTGATTCTTTATCAGTGTGAATGTGATTCATTATCAGTGTGAATGTGATTCATTATCCGCGTGAATTCGATTCATCATCAATGTGAGTGTGATTCATTGTTAGCGTGAATGTGATTCATTGTCAGCGTGAATGTGAATCATTATCAGCTTGAATTAGATTCATTATCAGTGTGAATGTGATTATTTATCAGTGTGAATTCGATTCATTATCAATGTGAATTCGATTCATTGTCAGTGTGAATGTGATTCAATATCAGTGTGAATGTGATTCAATATCAGTGTGAATGCGATTCATTATCAGTGTGAATGTGATTCATTATCCGCGTGAATTCGATTCATCATCAATGTGAGTGTGATTTATTGTTAGCGTGAATGTGATTCATTGTCAGCGTGAATGTGAATCATTATCAGCTTGAATTAGATTCATTATCAGTGTGAATGTGATTGTTTATCAGTGTGAATTCGATTCATTATCAGTGTGAATGTGATTAATTGTCAGCGTGAATGTGATTCATTGTCAGTGTTAATTTGATTCATTATCAGTATAAATGTGATTCATTATCAGCGTGAAGTCGATTCATTATCAGTGTGTATGCCATTCATTATCAGTGTGACTTCGATTCATTATCAGCGTGAATGTGATTCATTATCAGTGTGAATTTGATTAATTATCAATGTGAATTCGATTCATTATCAGTGTGAATGTGATTTAATATCAGTGTGAATGTGATTCAATATCAGTGTTGATGTGATTCATTATCAGCGTGAATTTGATTCATTATCAGTGTGAATGTGATTCATTATCCGTGTGAATTTGATTCATTTTCAGTGTGAAAGTGATTCATTATCAGGATGAATGTGATTCATTATCAGCGTGAACGTGATCCATCATCAGTGTGAATTCGATAAATTATCAGTGTGTATGTAATTCATTATCAGCGTGAATGTGATTCATTATCAGCGTGAATTCGATTCATTATCATTGTGAATGCAATTCATTATCAGCGTCAATATAGTTAATTATCAGCGTGAAAGTGATTCATTTTTAGCGTGAATGTGATTCATTATCAGCCTGAATTCAATTCATTATCAGTGTGAATGTGATTAATTGTCAGCGTGAATGTGATTCATTGTCAGTGTTAATTTGATTCATTATCAGTATAAATGTGATTCATTATCAGCGTGAAGTCGATTCATTATCAGTGTGTATGCCATTCATTAATCAGTGTGAATTCGATTCATTATCAGCGTGAATGTGATTCATTATCAGTGTGAATTCGATTAATTATCAATGTGAATTCGATTCATTATCAATGTGAATGTGATTTAATATCAGTGTGAATGTGATTCAATATCAGTGTGAATGTGATTCATTATCAGCTTGAATTTGATTCATTACCCGCTTGAATTTGATTCATTATCAATGTGAATTTGATTCTTTATCAGCGTGAATGTGATTCATTATCAGTGTGAATGTTATTCATTTATCAGTGTGAATCTGATTCATTATCAGTGTAAATGTGATGCATTATCATCGTGAATTCGTTTCATTGTCAGTGTGTATGTGATTCATTATCAGAGTGAATGTGATTCATTATCAACGTGAACGTGATCCATCATCAGCGTGAATTTGATTCATTGTTAGCATGAATTCGATTCATTATCAGTGTGAATTCGATTTAATGTAAATGTGAAAGTGATTCATTATCAGCGTGAATATGATTATCAGCGTGCATATGATTCATTTTCACCGTGAATGTGATTAATTGTCAGTGTGAATGTGATTCATTTTCACCGTGAATGTGATTAATTGTCAGAGTGAATGTGATTAATTGTCAGCGTGAATGTGATTGATTATCAGCCTGAATTCAATTCATTATGAGTGTGAATGTGATCCATTATCAGCGTGAAGTCGATTCATTATCAGTGTGTATGCCATTCATTATCAGTGTGACTTCGATTCATTATCAGCGTGAATGTGATTCATTATCAGTGTGAATTTGATTAATTATCAATGTAAATTCGATTCATTATCAGTGTGAATGTGATTTAATATCAGTGTGAATGTGATTCAATATCAGTGTGAATGTGATTCATTATCAGCGTGAATTTGATTCATTATCAGTGTGAATGTGATTCATTATCCGTGTGAATTTGATTCATTATCAATGTGAATTTGATTCTTTATCAGTGTGAATGTGATTCATTATCAGTGTGAATGTGATTCATTATCCGCGTGAATTCGATTCATCATCAATGTGAGTGTGATTCATTGTTAGCGTGAATGTGATTCATTATCAGCTTGAATTAGATTCATTATCAGTGTGAATGTGATTATTTATCAGTGTGAATTCGATTCATTATCAATGTGAATTCGATTCATTGTCAGTGTGAATGTGATTTAATATCAGTGTGAATGTGATTCAATATCAGTGTGAATGCGATTCATTATCAGTGTGAATGTGATTCATTATCCGCGTGAATTCGATTCATCATCAATGTGAGTGTGATTCATTGTTAGCGTGAATGTGATTCATTGTCAGCGTGAATGTGAATCATTATCAGCTTGAATTAGATTCATTATCAGTGTGAATGTGATTGTTTATCAGTGTGAATTCGATTCATTATCAGTGTGAATGTGATTAATTGTCAGCGTGAATGTGATTCATTGTCAGTGTTAATTTGATTCATTATCAGTATAAATGTGATTCATTATCAGCGTGAAGTCGATTCATTATCAGTGTGAATTCGATTAATTATCAATGTGAATTCGATTCATTATCAGTGTGAATGTGATTTAATATCAGTGTGAATGTGATTCAATATCAGTGTGAATGTGATTCATTATCAGCGTGAATTTGATTCATTATCCGTGTGAATTTGATTCATTATCAATGTGAATTTGATTCTTTATCAGTGTGAATGTGATTCATTATCAGTGTGAATGTGATTCATTATCCGCGTGAATTCGATTCATCATCAATGTGAGTGTGATTCATTGTTAGCGTGAATGTGATTCATTATCAGCTTGAATTAGATTCATTATCAGTGTGAATGTGATTATTTATCAGTGTGAATTCGATTCATTATCAATGTGAATTCGATTCATTGTCAGTGTGAATGTGATTTAATATCAGTGTGAATGTGATTCAATATCAGTGTGAATGCGATTCATTATCAGTGTGAATGTGATTCATTATCCGCGTGAATTCGATTCATCATCAATGTGAGTGTGATTCATTGTTAGCGTGAATGTGATTCATTGTCAGCGTGAATGTGAATCATTATCAGCTTGAATTAGATTCATTATCAGTGTGAATGTGATTGTTTATCAGTGTGAATTCGATTCATTATCAGTGTGAATGTGATTAATTGTCAGCGTGAATGTGATTCATTGTCAGTGTTAATTTGATTCATTATCAGTATAAATGTGATTCATTATCAGCGTGAAGTTGATTCATTATCAGTGTGTATGCCATTCATTATCAGTGTGAATTCGATTCATTATCAGCGTGAATGTGATTCATTATCAGTGTGAATTCGATTAATTATCAATGTGAATTCGATTCATTATCAGTGTGAATGTGATTTAATATCAGTGTGAATGTGATTCAATATCAGTGTGAATGTGATTCATTATCAGCGTGAATTTGATTCATTATCCGCTTGAATTTGATTCATTATCAATGTGAATTTGATTCTTTATCAGTGTGAATGTGATTCATTATCAGTGTGAATGTGATTCATTATCAGTGTGAATTCGATTAATTATCAATGTGAATTCGATTCATTATCAGTGTGAATGTGATTTAATATCAGTGTGAATGTGATTCAATATCAGTGTGAATGTGATTCATTATCAGCGTGAATTTGATTCATTATCCGTGTGAATTTGATTCATTATCAATGTGAATTTGATTCTTTATCAGTGTGAATGTGATTCATTATCAGTGTGAATGTGATTCATTATCCGCGTGAATTCGATTCATCATCAATGTGAGTGTGATTCATTGTTAGCGTGAATGTGATTCATTATCAGCTTGAATTAGATTCATTATCAGTGTGAATGTGATTATTTATCAGTGTGAATTCGATTCATTATCAATGTGAATTCGATTCATTGTCAGTGTGAATGTGATTTAATATCAGTGTGAATGTGATTCAATATCAGTGTGAATGTGATTCATTATCAGTGTGAATGTGATTCATTATCCGCGTGAATTCGATTCATCATCAATGTGAGTGTGATTCATTGTTAGCGTGAATGTGATTCATTGTCAGCGTGAATGTGAATCATTATCAGCTTGAATTAGATTCATTATCAGTGTGAATGTGATTGTTTATCAGTGTGAATTCGATTCATTATCAGTGTGAATGTGATTAATTGTCAGCGTGAATGTGATTCATTGTCAGTGTTAATTTGATTCATTATCAGTATAAATGTGATTCATTATCAGCGTGAAGTCGATTCATTATCAGTGTGTATGCCATTCATTATCAGTGTGAATTCGATTCGTTATCAGCGTGAATGTGATTCATTATCAGTGTGAATTCGATTAATTATCAATGTGAATTCGATTCATTATCAGTGTGAATGTGATTTAATATCAGTGTGAATGTGATTCAATATCAGTGTGAATGTGATACATTATCAGCGTGAATTTGATTCATTATCCGCTTGAATTTGATTCATTATCAATGTGAATTTGATTCTTTATCAGTGTGAATGTGATTCATTATCAGTGTGAATGTGATTCTATGTCAGCGTGAGTATAATTCATTATCAGCGTGAATGTGATTCATTATCAGCGTGATTGTTATTAATTTTCAGCGTGAAAGTGATTCATTTTTAGCGTGAATGTGATTCATTATCAGCCTGAATTCGATTCATTATCAGTGTGAATGTGATTAATTGTCAGCGTGAATGTGATTCAATATCAGTGTGAATGTGATTCTTTATCAGCGTGAATTTGATTCATTATCCGCTTGAATTTGATTCATTATCAATGTGAATTTGATTCTTTATCAGTGTGAATGTGATTCATTATCAGTGTGAATGTGATTCATTATCAGCCTGAATATGATTCATTTTCAGTGTGAAAGTGATTCACTATCAGGATGAATGTGATTCATTATCAGCGTGAACGTGATCCATCATCAGCGTGAATTCGATTCATTATCAGTGTGTATGTAATTCATTATCAGCGTGAATGTGATTCATTATCAGCGTGAATTTGATTCATTATCCGCTTGAATTTGATTCATTATCAATGTGAATTTGATTCTTTATCAGTGTGAATGTGATTCATTATCAGTGTGAATGTGATTCTATGTCAGCGTGAGTATAATTCATTATCAGCGTGAATGTGATTCATTATCAGGATGAATGTGATTCATTATCAGCGTGAACGTGATCCATCATCAGCGTGAATTCGATTCATTATCAGTGTGTATGTAATTCATTATCAGCGTGAATGTGATTCATTATCAGCGTGAATTCGATTCATTATCATTGTGAATGCAATTCATTATCAGGGTCAATATAGTTAATTATCAATGTGAATGTGATTCTGTCAGCGTGAGAATAATTCATTATCAGCGTGAATGTGATTCATTATCAGCGTGATTGTTATTAATTTTCAGCGTGAAAGTGATTCATTTTTAGCGTGAATGTGATTCATTATCAGCCTGAATTCGATTCATTATCAGTGTGAATGTGATTAATTGTCAGCGTGAATGTGATTCATTGTCAGTGTTAATTTGATTCATTATCAGTATAAATGTGATTCATTATCAGCGTGAAGTCGATTCATTATCAGTGTGTATGCCATTCATTATCAGTGTGAATTCGATTCATTATCAGCATGAATGTGATTCATTATCAGTGTGAATTCGATTAATTATCAATGTGAATTCGATTCATTATCAGTGTGAATGTGATTTAATATCAGTGTGAATGTTATTCAATATCAGTGTGAATGTGATTCATTATCAGTGTGAATTTGATTCATTATCAGTGTGAATGTGATTCATTATCCGCGTGAACGTGATCCATCATCAGCGTGAATTCGATTCAATATCAGTGTGTATGTAATTCATTATCAGCGTGAATGTGATTCATTATCAGCGTGAATTCGATTCATTATCATTGTGAATGCAATTCATTATCAGCGTCAATATAGTTAATTATCAATGTGAATGTGATTCTATGTCAGCGTGAGTATAATTCATTATCAGCGTGAATGTGATTCATTATCAGCGTGATTGTTATTAATTTTCAGCGTGAAAGTGATTCATTTTTAGCGTGAATGTGATTCATTATCAGCCTGAATTCGATTCATTATCAGTGTGAATGTGATTAATTGTCAGCGTGAATGTGATTCATTGTCAGTGTTAATTTGATTCATTATCAGTATAAATGTGATTCATTATCAGCGTGAAGTCGATTCATTATCAGTGTGTATGCCATTCATTATCAGTGTGAATTCGATTCATTATCAGCGTGAATGTGATTCATTATCAGTGTGAATTCGATTAATTATCAATGTGAATTCGATTCATTATCAGTGTGAATGTGATTTAATATCAGTGTGAATGTGATTCAATATCAGTGTGAATGTGATTCATTATCAGCGTGAATTTGATTAATTATCCGCTTGAATTTGATTCATTATCAATGTGAATTCGATTCATTATCAGTGTGAATGTGATCCATTATAAGCGTGAAGTCGATTCATTATCAGTGTGTATGCCATTCATTATCAGTGTGACTTCGATTCATTATCAGCGTGAATGTGATTCATTATCAGTGTGAATGTGATTCATCATCAGTGTGAATGTTATTCATTTATCAGTGTGAATCTGATTCATTATCAGTGTGAATGTGATGCATTATCATCGTGAATTCGTTTCATTGTCAGTGTGTATGTGATTCATTATCAGAGTGAATGTGATTCATTATCAACGTGAACGTGATCCATCATCAGCGTGAATTTGATTCATTGTTAGCATGAATTCGATTCATTATCAGTGTGAATTCGATTTAATGTAAATGTGAATGTGATTCATTATCAGCGTGAATATGATTATCAGCGTGCATATGATTCATTTTCACCGTGAATGTGATTGTCAGTGTGAATGTGATTCATTTTCACCGTGAATGTGATTAATTGTCAGAGTGAATGTGATTAATTGTCAGCGTGAATGTGATTGATTATCAGCCTGAATTCGATTCATTATCAGTTTGAATGTGATCCATTATCAGCGTGAAGTCGATTCATTATCAGTGTGTATGCCATTCATTATCAGTGTGACTTCGATTCGTTATCAGCGTGAATGTGATTCATTATCAGTGTGAATTTGATTAATTATCAATGTGAATTCGATTCATTATCAGTGTGAATGTGATTTAATATCAGTGTGAATGTGATTCAATATCAGTGTGAATGTGATTCATTATCAGCGTGAATTTGATTCATTATCAGTGTGAATGTGATTCATTATCCGTGTGAATTTGATTCATTATCAATGTGAATTTGATTCTTTATCAGTGTGAATGTGATTCATTATCAGTGTGAATGTGATTCATTATCCGCGTGAATTCGATTCATCATCAATGTGAGTGTGATTCATTGTTAGCGTGAATGTGATTCATTGTCAGCGTGAATGTGAATCATTATCAGCTTGAATTAGATTCATTATCAGTGTGAATGTGATTATTTATCAGTGTGAATTCGATTCATTATCAATGTGAATTCGATTCATTGTCAGTGTGAATGTGATTCAATATCAGTGTGAATGTGATTCAATATCAGTGTGAATGCGATTCATTATCAGTGTGAATGTGATTCATTATCCACGTGAATTCGATTCATCATCAATGTGAGTGTGATTCATTGTTAGCGTGAATGTGATTCATTGTCAGCGTGAATGTGAATCATTATCAGCTTGAATTAGATTCATTATCAGTGTGAATGTGATTGTTTATCAGTGTGAATTCGATTCATTATCAGTGTGAATGTGATTAATTGTCAGCGTGAATGTGATTCATTGTCAGTGTTAATTTGATTCATTATCAGTATAAATGTGATTCATTATCAGCGTGAAGTCGATTCATTATCAGTGTGTATGCCATTCATTATCAGTGTGAATTCGATTCATTATCAGCGTGAATGTGATTCATTATCAGTGTGAATTCGATTAATTATCAATGTGAATTCGATTCATTATCAGTGTGAATGTGATTTAATATCAGTGTGAATGTGATTCAATATCAGTGTGAATGTGATTCATTATCAGCGTGAATTTGATTCATTATCCGCTTGAATTTGATTCATTATCAATGTGAATTTGATTCTTTATCAGTGTGAATGTGATTCATTATCAGTGTGAATGTGATTCATTATCAGCCTGAATATGATTCATTTTCAGTGTGAAAGTGATTCACTATCAGGATGAATGTGATTCATTATCAGCGTGAACGTGATCCATCATCAGCGTGAATTCGATTCATTATCAGTGTGTATGTAATTCATTATCAGCGTGAATGTGATTCATTATCAGCGTGAATTCGATTCATTATCATTGTGAATGCAATTCATTATAAGCGTCAATATAGTTAATTATCAATGTGAATGTGATTCTGTCAGCGTGAGAATAATTCATTATCAGCGTGAATGTGATTCATTATCAGCGTGATTGTTATTAATTTTCAGCGTGAAAGTGATTCATTTTTAGCGTGAATGTGATTCATTATCAGCCTGAATTCGATTCATTATCAGTGTGAATGTGATTAATTGTCAGCGTGAATGTGATTCATTGTCAGTGTTAATTTTATTCATTATCAGTATAAATGTGATTCATTATCAGCGTGAAGTCGATTCATTATCAGTGTGTATGCCATTCATTATCAGTGTGAATTCGATTCATTATCAGCATGAATGTGATTCATTATCAGTGTGAATTCGATTAATTATCAATGTGAATTCGATTCATTATCAGTGTGAATGTGATTTAATATCAGTGTGAATGTTATTCAATATCAGTGTGAATGTGATTCATTATCAGCGTGAATTTGATTCATTATCAGTGTGAATGTGATTCATTATCCGCGTGAACGTGATCCATCATCAGCGTGAATTCGATTCAATATCAGTGTGTATGTAATTCATTATCAGCGTGAATGTGATTCATTATCAGCGTGAATTCGATTCATTATCATTGTGAATGCAATTCATTATCAGCGTCAATATAGTTAATTAGCAATGTGAATGTGATTCTATGTCAGCGTGAGTATAATTCATTATCAGCGTGAATGTGATTCATTATCAGCGTGATTGTTATTAATTTTCAGCATGAAAGTGATTCATTTTTAGCGTGAATGTGATTCATTATCAGCCTGAATTCGATTCATTATCAGTGTGAATGTGATTAATTGTCAGCGTGAAATTGATTCATTGTCAGTGTTAATTTGATTCATTATCAGTATAAATGTGATTCATTATCAGCGTGAAGTCGATTCATTATCAGTGTGTATGCCATTCATTATCAGTGTGAATTCGATTCATTATCAGCGTGAATGTGATTCATTATCAGTGTGAATTCGATTAATTATCAATGTGAATTCGATTCATTATCAGTGTGAATGTGATTTAATATCAGTGTGAATGTGATTCAATATCAGTGTGAATGTGATTCATTATCAGCGTGAATTTGATTCATTATCCGCTTGAATTTGATTCATTATCAATGTGAATTCGATTCATTATCAGTGTGAATGTGATCCATTATAAGCGTGAAGTCGATTCATTATCAGTGTGTATGCCATTCATTATCAGTGTGACTTCGATTCATTATCAGCGTGAATGTGATTCATTATCAGTGTGAATGTGATTCATCATCAGTGTGAATGTTATTCATTTATCAGTGTGAATCTGATTCATTATCAGTGTGAATGTGATGCATTATCATCGTGAATTCGTTTCATTGTCAGTGTGTATGTGATTCATTATCAGAGTGAATGTGATTCATTATCAACGTGAACGTGATCCATCATCAGCGTGAATTTGATTCATTGTTAGGATGAATTCGATTCATTATCAGTGTGAATTCGATTTAATGTAAATGTGAATGTGATTCATTATCAGCGTGAATATGATTATCAGCGTGCATATGATTCATTTTCACCGTGAATGTGATTGTCAGTGTGAATGTGATTCATTTTCACCGTGAATGTGATTAATTGTCAGAGTGAATGTGATTAATTGTCAGCGTGAATGTGATTGATTATCAGCCTGAATTCGATTCATTATCAGTGTGAATGTGATCCATTATCAGCGTGAAGTCGATTCATTATCAGTGTGTATGCCATTCATTATCAGTGTGACTTCGATTCATTATCAGCGTGAATGTGATTCATTATCAGTGTGAATTTGATTAATTATCAATGTGAATTCGATTCATTATCAGTGTGAATGTGATTTAATATCAGTGTGAATGTGATTCAATATCAGTGTGAATGTGATTCATTATCAGCGTGAATTTGATTCATTATCAGTGTGAATGTGACTCATTATCCGTGTGAATTTGATTCATTATCAATGTGAATTTGATTCTTTATCAGTGTGAATGTGATTCATTATCAGTGTGAATGTGATTCATTATCCGCGTGAATTCGATTCATCATCAATGTGAGTGTGATTCATTGTTAGCGTGAATGTGATTCATTGTCAGCGTGAATGTGAATCATTATCAGCTTGAATTAGATTCATTATCAGTGTGAATGTGATTATTTATCAGTGTGAATTCGATTCATTATCAATGTGAATTCGATTCATTGTCAGTGTGAATGTGATTCAATATCAGTGTGAATGTGATTCAATATCAGTGTGAATGCGATTCATTATCAGTGTGAATGTGATTCATTATCCGCGTGAATTCGATTCATCATCAATGTGAGTGTGATTCATTGTTAGCGTGAATGTGATTCATTGTCAGCGTGAATGTGAATCATTATCAGCTAGAATTAGATTCATTATCAGTGTGAATGTGATTGTTTATCAGTGTGAATTCGATTCATTATCAGTGTGAATGTGATTAATTGTCAGCGTGAATGTGATTCATTGTCAGTGTTAATTTGATTCATTATCAGTATAAATGTGATTCATTATCAGCGTGAAGTCGATTCATTATCAGTGTGAATTCGATTTAATGTAAATGTGAATGTGATTCATTATCAGCGTGAATATGATTATCAGCGTGCATATGATTCATTTTCACCGTGAATGTGCTTGTCAGTGTGAATGTGATTCATTTTCACCGTGAATGTGATTAATTGTCAGAGTGAATGTGATTAATTGTCAGCGTGAATGTGATTGATTATCAGCCTGAATTCGATTCATTATCAGTGTGAATGTGATCCATTATCAGCGTGAAGTCGATTCATTATCAGTGTGTATGCCATTCATTATCAGTGTGACTTCGATTCATTATCAGCGTGAATGTGATTCATTATCAGTGTGAATGTGATTCAATATCAGTGTGAATGTGATTCATTGTCAGTGTGAATGTGATTCAATATCAGTGTGAATGTGATTCAATATCAGTGTGAATGTGATTCATTATCAGTGTGAATTTGATTCATTATCAGTGTGAATGTGATTCATTATCAGTGTGAATTTGATTAATTATCAATGTGAATTCGATTCATTATCAGTGTGAATGTGATTTAATATCAGTGTGAATGTGATTCAATATCAGTGTGAATGTGATTCATTATCTGCGTGAATTTGATTCATTATCAGTGTGAATGTGATTCATTATCAATGTGAATTTGATTCTTTATCAGTGTGAATGTGATTCATTATCAGTGTGAATGTGATTCATTATCCGCGTGAATTCGATTCATCATCAATGTGAGTGTGATTCATTGTTAGCGTGAATGTGATTCATTGTCAGCATGAATGTGAATCATTATCAGCTTGAATTAGATTCATTATCAGTGTGAATGTGATTATTTATCAGTGTGAATTCGATTCATTATCAATGTGAATTCGATTCATTGTCAGTGTGAATGTGATTCAATATCAGTGTGAATGTGATTCATTATCCGCGTGAATTCGATTCATCATCAATGTGAGTGTGATTCATTGTTAGCGTGAATGTGATTCATTGTCAGCGTGAATGTGAATCATTATCAGCGTGAATGTGATTCATTATCAGTGTGAATTCGATTAATTATCAATGTGAATTCGATTCATTATCAGTGTGAATGTGATTTAATATCAGTGTGAATGTGATTCAATATCAGTGTGAATGTGATTCATTAACAGCGTGAATTTGATTCATTATCCGCTTGAATTTGATTCATTATCAATGTGAATTTGATTCTTTATCAGTGTGAATGTGATTCATCATCAGTGTGAATGTTATTCATTTATCAGTGTGAATCTGATTCATTATCAGTGTGAATGTGATGCATTATCATCGTGAATTCGTTTCATTGTCAGTGTGTATGCGATTCATTATCAGCGTGAATGTGATTCATTATCAACGTGAACGTGATCCATCATCAGCGTGAATTTGATTCATTGTTAGCATGAATTCGATTCATTATCAGTGTGAATTCGATTTAATGTAAATGTGAATGTGATTCATTATCAGCGTGAATATGATTATCAGCGTGCATATGATTCATTTTAACCGTGAATGTGATTAATTGTCAATGTGAATGTGATTCATTTTCACCGTGAATGTGATTAATTGTCAGAGTGAATGTGATTAATTGTCAGCGTGAATGTGATTGATTATCAGCCTGAATTCGATTCATTATCAGTGTGAATGTGATCCATTATCAGCGTGAAGTCGATTCATTATCAGTGTGTATGCCATTCATTATCAGTGTGACTTCGATTCATTATCAGCGTGAATGTGATTCATTATCAGTGTGAATTTGATTAATTATAATTGTGAATTCGATTCATTATCAGTGTGAATGTGATTTAATATCAGTGTGAATGTGATTCAATATCAGTGTGAATGTGATTCATTATCAGCGTGAATTTGATTCATTATCAGTGTGAATGTGACTCATTATCCGTGTGAATTTGACTCATTATCAATGTGAATTCGATTCTTTATCAGTGTGAATGTGATTCATTATCAGTGTGAATGTGATTCATTATCCGCGTGAATTCGATTCATCATCAATGTGAGTGTGATTCATTGTTAGCGTGAATGTGATTCATTGTCAGCGTGAATGTGAATCATTATCAGCTTGAATTAGATTCATTATCAGTGTGAATGTGATTATTTATCAGTGTGAATTCGATTCATTATCAATGTGAATTCGATTCATTGTCAGTGTGAATGTGATTCAATATCAGTGTGAATGTGATTCAATATCAGTGTGAATGTGATTCATTATCAGCGTGAATTTGATTCATTATCCGCTTGAATTTGATTCATTATCAATGTGAATTTGATTCTTTATCAGTGTGAATGTGATTCATCATCAGTGTGAATGTTATTCATTAATCAGTGTGAATCTGATTCATTATCAGTGTGAATGTGATGCATTATCATCGTGAATTCGTTTCATTGTCAGTGTGTATGCGATTCATTATCAGCGTGAATGTGATTCATTATCAACGTGAACGTGATCCATCATCAGCGTGAATTTGATTCATTGTTAGCATGAATTCGATTCATTATCAGTGTGAATTCGATTTAATGTAAATGTGAATGTGATTCATTATCAGCGTGAATATGATTATCAGCGTGCATATGATTCATTTTAACCGTGAATGTGATTAATTGTCAGTGTGAATGTGATTCATTTTCACCGTGAATGTGATTAATTGTCAGAGTGAATGTGATTAATTGTCAGCGTGAATGTGATTGATTATCAGCCTGAATTCGATTCATTATCAGTGTGAATGTGATCCATTATCAGCGTGAAGTCGATTCATTATCAGTGTGTATGCCATTCATTATCAGTGTGACTTCGATTCATTATCAGCGTGAATGTGATTCATTATCAGTGTGAATTTGATTAATTATCAATGTGAATTCGATTCATTATCAGTGTGAATGTGATTTAATATCAGTGTGAATGTGATTCAATATCAGTGTGAATGTGATTCATTATCAGCGTGAATTTGATTCATTATCAGTGTGAATGTGACTCATTATCCGTGTGAATTTGATTCATTATCAATGTGAATTTGATTCTTTATCAGTGTGAATGTGATTCATTATCAGTGTGAATGTGATTCATTATCCGCGTGAATTCGATTCATCATCAATGTGAGTGTGATTCATTGTTAGCGTGAATGTGATTCATTGTCAGCGTGAATGTGAATCATTATCAGCGTGAATTAGATTCATTATCAGTGTGAATGTGATTATTTATCAGTGTGAATTCGATTCATTATCAATGTGAATTCGATTCATTGTCAGTGTGAATGTGATTCAATATCAGTGTGAATGTGATTCAATATCAGTGTGAATGCGATTCATTATCAGTGTGAATGTGATTCATTATCCGCGTGAATTCGATTCATCATCAATGTGAGTGTGATTCATTGTTAGCGTGAATGTGATTCATTGTCAGCGTGAATGTGAATCATTATCAGCTTGAATTAGATTCATTATCAGTGTGAATGTGATTGTTTATCAGTGTGAATTCGATTCATTATCAGTGTGAATGTGATTAATTGTCAGCGTGAATGTGATTCATTGTCAGTGTTAATTTGATTCATTATCAGTATAAATGTGATTCATTATCAGCGTGAAGTCGATTCATTTTCAGTGTGTATGCCATTCATTATCAGTGTGAATTCGATTCATTATCAGCGTGAATGTGATTCATTATCAGTGTGAATTCGATTAATTATCAATGTGAATTCGATTCATTATCAGTGTGAATGTGATTTAATATCAGTGTGAATGTGATTCAATATCAGTGTGAATGTGTTTCATTATCAGCGTGAATTTGATTCATTATCCGCTTGAATTTGATTCATTATCAATGTGAATTTGATTCTTTATCAGTGTGAATGTGATTCATTATCAGTGTGAATGTGATTCTATGTCAGCGTGAGTATAATTCATTATCAGCGTGAATGTGATTCATTATCAGCGTAATTGTTATTAATTTTGATTCTTTATCAGTGTGAATGTGATTCATCATCAGTGTGAATGTTATTCATTTATCAGTGTGAATCTGATTCATTATCAGTGTGAATGTGATGCATTATCATCGTGAATTCGTTTCATTGTCAGTGTGTATGCGATTCATTATCAGCGTGAATGTGATTCAATATCAGTGTGAATGTGATTCATTATCAGTGTAAATTTGATTCATTATCAGTGTGAATTTGATTCATTATCAGTGTGAATGTGATTCATTATCCGTGTGAATTTGATTCATTATCAATGTGAATTTGATTCTTTATCAGTGTGAATGTGATTCATTATCGGTGTGAATGTGATTCATTATCCGCGTGAATTCGATTAATCATCAATGTGAGTGTGATTCATTGTTAGCGTGAATGTGATTCATTATCAGTGTGAATGTGATTCATTATCCGTGTGAATTTGATTCATTATCAATGTGAATTTGATTCTTTATCAGTGTGAATTTGATTCATTATCAGTGTGAATGTGATTCATTATCAGCGTGAACGTGATCCATCATCAGCGTGAATTCGATTAATTATCAGTGTGTATGTAATTCATTATCAGTGTGAATGTAATTTAATATCAGTGTGAATGTGATTCAATATCAGTGTGAATGTGATTCATTATCAGCGTGAATTTGATTCATTATCAGTGTGAATGTGATTCATTATCCGTGTGAATTTGATTCATTATCAATGTGAATTTGATTCTTTATCAGTGTGAATGTGATTCATTATCCGCGTGAATTCGATTCATCATCAATGTGAGTGTGATTCATTGTTAGCGTGAATGTGATTCATTGTCAGCGTGAATGTGAATCATTATCAGCTTGAATTAGATTCATTATCAGTGTGAATGTGATTATTTATCAGTGTGAATTCGATTAATTATCAATGTGAATTCGATTCATTGTCAGTGTGAATGTGATTCAATATCAGTGTGAATGTGATTCAATATCAGTGTGAATGTGATTCATTATCAGTGTGAATTTGATTCATTATCAGTGTGAATTTGATTCATTATCAGTGTGAATGTGATTCATTATCAGCCTGAATATGATTCATTTTCAGTGTGAAAGTGATTCATTATCAGGATGAATGTGATTCATTATCAGCGTGAACGTGATCCATCATCAGCGTGAATTCGATTCATTATCAGTGTGTATGTAATTCATTATCAGCGTGAATGTGATTCATTATCAGCGTGAATTCGATTCATTATCATTGTGAATGCAATTCATTATCAGCGTCAATATAGTTAATTATCAATGTGAATGTGATTCTATGTCAGCGTGAGAATAATTCATTATCAGCGAGAATGTGATTCATTATCAGCGTGATTGTTATTAATTTTCAGCGTGAAAGTGATTCATTTTTAGCGTGAATGTGATTCCTTATCAGCCTGAATTCGATTCATTATCAGTGTGAATGTGATTAATTGTCAGCGTGAATGTGATTCATTGTCAGTGTTAATTTGATTCATTATCAGTATAAATGTGATTCATTATCAGCGTGAAGTCGATTCATTATCAGTGTGTATGCCATTCATTATCAGTGTGAATTCGATTCATTATCAGCGTGAATGTGATTCATTATCAGTGTGAATTCGATTAATTATCAATGTGAATTCGATTCATTATCAGTGTATGTGATTTAATATCAGTGTGAATGTGATTCAATATCAGTGTGAATGTGATTCATTATCAGCGTGAATTTGATTCATTATCAGTGTGAATGTGATTCATTATCCGCGTGAACGTGATCCATCATCAGCGTGAATTCGATTCATTATCAGTGTGTATGTAATTCATTATCAGCGTGAATGTGATTCATTATCAGCGTGAATTCGATTCATTATCATTGTGAATGCAATTCATTATCAGCGTCAATATAGTTAATTATCAATGTGAATGTGATTCTATGTCAGCGTGAGTATAATTCATTATCAGCGTGAATGTGATTCATTATCAGCATGATTGTTATTAATTTTCAGCGTGAAAGTGATTCATTTTTAGCGTGAATGTGATTCATTATCAGCGTGATTGTTATTAATTTTCAGCGTGAAAGTGATTCATTTTTAGCCTGAATGTGATTCATTATCAGCCTGAATTCGATTCATTATCAGTGTGAATGTGATTAATTGTCAGCGTGAATGTGATTCATTGTCAGTGTTAATTTGATTCATTATCAGTATAAATGTGATTCATTATCAGCGTGAAGTCGATTCATTATCAGTGTGTATGCCATTCATTATCAGTGTGAATTCGATTCATTATCAGCGTGAATGTGATTCATTATCAGTGTGAATTCGATTAATTATCAATGTGAATTCGATTCATTATCAGTGTGAATGTGATTTAATATCAGTGTGAATGTGATTCAATATCAGTGTGAATGTGATTCATTATCAGCGTGAATTTGATTCATTATCCGCTTGAATTTGATTCATTATCAATGTGAATTTGATTCTTTATAAGTGTGAATGTGATTCATCATCAGTGTGAATGTTATTCATTTATCAGTGTGAATCTGCATCATTATCAGTGTGAATGTGATGCATTATCATCGTGAATTCGTTTCATTGTCAGTGTGTATGCGATTCATTATCAGCGTGAATGTGATTCATTATCAACGTGAACGTGATCCATCATCAGCGTGAATTTGATTCATTGTTAGCATGAATTCGATTCATTATCAGTGTGAATTCGATTTAATGTAAATGTGAATGTGATTCATTATCAGCGTGAATATGATTATCAGCGTGCATATGATTCATTTTCACCGTGAATGTGATTAATTGTCAGTGTGAATGTGATTCATTTTCACCGTGAATGTGATTGTCAGAGTGAATGTGATTAATTGTCAGCGTGAATGTGATTGATTATCAGCCTGAATTCGATTCATTATCAGTGTTAATGTGATCCATTATCAGCGTGTAGTCGATTCATTATCAGTGTGTATGCCATTCATTATCAGTGTGAACGTGATTCATTATCCGCGTGAATTCGATTCATCATCAATGTGAGTGTGATTCATTGTTAGCGTGAATGTGATTCATTGTCAGCGTGAATGTGAATCATTATCAGCTTGAATTAGATTCATTATCAGTGTGAATGTGATTATTTATCAGTGTGAATTCGATTCATTATCAATGTGAATTCGATTCATTGTCAGTGTGAATGTGATTCAATATCAGTGTGAATGTGATTCAATATCAGTGTGAATGTGATTCATTATCAGTGTGAATTTGATTCATTATCAGTGTGAATGTGATTCATTATCAGTGTGAATTTGATTAATTATCAATGTGAATTCGATTCATTATCAGTGTGAATGTGATTTAATATCAGTGTGAATGTGATTCAATATCAGTGTGAATGTGATTCATTATCTGCGTGAATTTGATTCATTATCAGTGTGAATGTGATTCATTATCAATGTGAATTTGATTCTTTATCAGTGTGAATGTGATTCATTATCAGTGTGAATGTGATTCATTATCCGCGTGAATTCGATTCATCATCAATGTGAGTGTGATTCATTGTTAGCGTGAATGTGATTCATTGTCAGCATGAATGTGAATCATTATCAGCTTGAATTAGATTCATTATCAGTGTGAATGTGATTATTTATCAGTGTGAATTCGATTCATTATCAATGTGAATTCGATTCATTGTCAGTGTGAATGTGATTCAATATCAGTGTGAATGTGATTCATTATCCGCGTGAATTCGATTCATCATCAATGTGAGTGTGATTCATTGTTAGCGTGAATGTGATTCATTGTCAGCGTGAATGTGAATCATTATCAGCTTGAATTAGATTCATTATCAGTGTGAATGTGATTGTTTATCAGTGTGAATTCGATTCATTATCAGTGTGAATGTGATTAATTGTCAGCGTGAATGTGATTCATTGTCAGTGTTAATTTGATTCATTATCAGTATAAATGTGATTCATTATCAGCGTGAAGTCGATTCATTATCAGTGTGTATGCCATTCATTATCAGTGTGAATTTGATTCATTATCGGCGTGAATGTGATTCATTATCAGTGTGAATTCGATTAATTATCAATGTGAATTCGATTCATTATCAGTGTGAATGTGATTCATTATCAGCGTGAATTTGATTCATTATCAGTGTGAATGTGACTCATTATCCGTGTGAATTTGACTCATTATCAATGTGAATTCGATTCTTTATCAGTGTGAATGTGATTCATTATCAGTGTGAATGTGATTCATTATCCGCGTGAATTCGATTCATCATCAATGTGAGTGTGATTCATTGTTAGCGTGAATGTGATTCATTGTCAGCGTGAATGTGAATCATTATCAGCTTGAATTAGATTCATTATCAGTGTGAATGTGATTATTTATCAGTGTGAATTCGATTCATTATCAATGTGAATTCGATTCATTGTCAGTGTGAATGTGATTCAATATCAGTGTGAATGTGATTCAATATCAGTGTGAATGTGATTCATTATCAGCGTGAATTTGATTCATTATCCGCTTGAATTTGATTCATTATCAATGTGAATTTGATTCTTTATCAGTGTGAATGTGATTCATCATCAGTGTGAATGTTATTCATTTATCAGTGTGAATCTGATTCATTATCAGTGTGAATGTGATGCATTATCATCGTGAATTCGTTTCATTGTCAGTGTGTATGCGATTCATTATCAGCGTGAATGTGATTCATTATCAACGTGAACGTGATCCATCATCAGCGTGAATTTGATTCATTGTTAGCATGAATTCGATTCATTATCAGTGTGAATTCGATTTAATGTAAATGTGAATGTGATTCATTATCAGCGTGAATATGATTATCAGCGTGCATATGATTCATTTTAACCGTGAATGTGATTAATTGTCAGTGTGAATGTGATTCATTTTCACCGTGAATGTGATTAATTGTCAGAGTGAATGTGATTAATTGTCAGCGTGAATGTGATTGATTATCAGCCTGAATTCGATTCATTATCAGTGTGAATGTGATCCATTATCAGCGTGAAGTCGATTCATTATCAGTGTGTATGCCATTCATTATCAGTGTGACTTCGATTCATTATCAGCGTGAATGTGATTCATTATCAGTGTGAATTTGATTAATTATCAATGTGAATTCGATTCATTATCAGTGTGAATGTGATTTAATATCAGTGTGAATGTGATTCAATATCAGTGTGAATGTGATTCATTATCAGCGTGAATTTGATTCATTATCAGTGTGAATGTGACTCATTATCCGTGTGAATTTGATTCATTATCAATGTGAATTTGATTCTTTATCAGTGTGAATGTGATTCATTATCAGTGTGAATGTGATTCATTATCCGCGTGAATTCGATTCATCATCAATGTGAGTGTGATTCATTGTTAGCGTGAATGTGATTCATTGTCAGCGTGAATGTGAATCATTATCAGCTTGAATTAGATTCATTATCAGTGTGAATGTGATTATTTATCAGTGTGAATTCGATTCATTATCAATGTGAATTCGATTCATTGTCAGTGTGAATGTGATTCAATATCAGTGTGAATGTGATTCAATATCAGTGTGAATGCGATTCATTATCAGTGTGAATGTGATTCATTATCCGCGTGAATTCGATTCATCATCAATATGAGTGTGATTCATTGTTAGCGTGAATGTGTTTCATTGTCAGCGTGAATGTGAATCATTATCAGCTTGAATTAGATTCATTATCAGTGTGAATGTGATTGTTTATCAGTGTGAATTCGATTCATTATCAGTGTGAATGTGATTAATTGTCAGCGTGAATGTGATTCATTGTCAGTGTTAATTTGATTCATTATCAGTATAAATGTGATTCATTATCAGCGTGAAGTCGATTCATTATCAGTGTGTATGCCATTCATTATCAGTGTGAGTTCGATTCATTATCAGCGTGAATGTGATTCATTATCAGTGTGAATTCGATTAATTATCAATGTGAATTCGATTCATTATCAGTGTGAATGTGATTTAATATCAGTGTGAATGTGATTCAATATCAGTGTGAATGTGTTTCATTATCAGCGTGAATTTGATTCATTATCCGCTTGAATTTGATTCATTATCAATGTGAATTTGATTCTTTATCAGTGTGAATGTGATTCATTATCAGTGTGAATGTGATTCTATGTCAGCGTGAGTATAATTCATTATCAGCGTGAATGTGATTCATTATCAGCGTAATTGTTATTAATTTTGATTCTTTATCAGTGTGAATGTGATTCATCATCAGTGTGAATGTTATTCATTTATCAGTGTGAATCTGATTCATTATCAGTGTGAATGTGATGCATTATCATCGTGAATTCGTTTCATTGTCAGTGTGTATGCGATTCATTATCAGCGTGAATGTGATTCAATATCAGTGTGAATGTGATTCATTATCAGTGTGAATTTGATTCATTATCAGTGTGAATTTGATTCATTATCAGTGTGAATGTGATTCATTATCAGTGTGAATTTGATTCATTATCAATGTGAATTTGATTCTTTATCAGTGTGAATGTGATTCATTATCAGTGTGAATGTGATTCATTATCCGCGTGAATTCGATTAATCATCAATGTGAGTGTGATTCATTGTTAGCGTGAATGTGATTCATTATCAGTGTGAATGTGATTCATTATCCGTGTGAATTTGATTCATTATCAATGTGAATTTGATTCTTTATCAGTGTGAATTTGATTCATTATCAATGTGAATGTGATTCATTATCAGCGTGAACGTGATCCATCATCAGCGTGAATTCGATTAATTATCAGTGTGTATGTAATTCATTATCAGTGTGAATGTAATTTAATATCAGTGTGAATGTGATTCAATATCAGTGTGAATGTGATTCATTATCAGCGTGAATTTGATTCATTATCAGTGTGAATGTGATTCATTATCCGTGTGAATTTGATTCATTATCAATGTGAATTTGATTCTTTATCAGTGTGAATGTGATTCATTATCAGTGTGAATGTGATTCATTATCAGCGTGAATTCGATTCATCATCAATGTGAGTGTGATTCATTGTTAGCGTGAATGTGATTCATTGTCAGCGTGAATGTGAATCATTATCAGCTTGAATTAGATTCATTATCAGTGTGAATGTGATTATTTATCAGTGTGAATTCGATTAATTATCAATGTGAATTCGATTCATTGTCAGTGTGAATGTGATTCAATATCAGTGTGAATGTGATTCAATATCAGTGTGAATGTGATTCATTATCAGTGTGAATTTGATTCATTATCAGTGTGAATTTGATTCATTATCAGTGTGGATGTGATTCATTATCAGCCTGAATATGATTCATTTTCAGTGTGAAAGTGATTCATTATCAGGATGAATGTGATTCATTATCAGCGTGAACGTGATCCATCATCAGCGTGAATTCGATTCATTATCAGTGTGTATGTAATTCATTATCAGCGTGAATGTGATTCATTATCAGCGTGAATTCGATTCATTATCATTGTGAATGCAATTCATTATCAGCGTCAATATAGTTAATTATCAATGTGAATGTGATTCTATGTCAGCGTGAGAATAATTCATTATCAGCGAGAATGTGATTCATTATCAGCGTGATTGTTATTAATTTTCAGCGTGAAAGTGATTCATTTTTAGCGTGAATGTGATTCCTTTTCAGCCTGAATTCGATTCATTATCAGTGTGAATGTGATTAATTGTCAGCGTGAATGTGATTCATTGTCAGTGTTAATTTGATTCATTATCAGTATAAATGTGATTCATTATCAGCGTGAAGTCGATTCATTATCAGTGTGTATGCCATTCATTATCAGTGTGAATTCGATTCATTATCAGCGTGAATGTGATTCATTATCAGTGTGAATTCGATTAATTATCAATGTGAATTCGATTCATTATCAGTGTATGTGATTTAATATCAGTGTGAATGTGATTCAATATCAGTGTGAATGTGATTCATTATCAGCGTGAATTTGATTCATTATCAGTGTGAATGTGATTCATTATCCGCGTGAACGTGATCCATCATCAGCGTGAATTCGATTCATTATCAGTGTGTATGTAATCATTATCAGCGTGAATGTGATTCATTATCAGCGTGAATTCGATTCATTATCATTGTGAATGCAATTCATTATCAGCGTCAATATAGTTAATTATCAATGTGAATGTGATTCTATGTCAGCGTGAGTATAATTCATTATCAGCGTGAATGTGATTCATTATCAGCATGATTGTTATTAATTTTCAGCGTGAAAGTGATTCATTTTTAGCGTGAATGTGATTCATTATCAGCGTGATTGTTATTAATTTTCAGCGTGAAAGTGATTCATTTTTAGCGTGAATGTGATTCATTATCAGCCTGAATTCGATTCATTATCAGTGTGAATGTGATTAATTGTCAGCGTGAATGTGATTCATTGTCAGTGTTAATTTGATTCATTATCAGTATAAATGTGATTCATTATCAGCGTGAAGTCGATTCATTATCAGTGTGTATGCCATTCATTATCAGTGTGAATTTGATTCTTTATCAGTGTGAATGTGATTCATTATCAGCGTGAATGTGATTCATTATCAGCGTGAATTCGATTCATCATCAATGTGAGTGTGATTCATTGTTAGCGTGAATGTGATTCATTGTCAGCGTGAATGTGATTCCTTATCAGCCTGAATTCGATTCATTATCAGTGTGAATGTGATTAATTGTCAGCGTGAATGTGATTCATTGTCAGTGTTAATTTGATTCATTATCAGTATAAATGTGATTCATTATCAGTGTGAAGTCGATTCATTATCAGTGTGTATGCCATTCATTATCAGTGTGAATTCGATTCATTATCAGCGTGAATGTGATTCATTATCAGTGTGAATGTGATTGTTTATCAGTGTGAATTCGATTCATTATCAATGTGAATTCGATTCATTGTCAGTGTGAATGTGATTCAATATCAGTGTGAATGTGATTCAATATCAGTGTGAATGTGGTTCATTATCAGTCTGAATTTGATTCATTATCAGTGTGAATTTGATTCATTATCAGTGTGAATGTGATTCATTATCAGTGAGAATATGATTCATTTTCAGTGTGAAAGTGATTCATTATCAGGATGAATGTGATTCATTATCAGCGTGAACGTGATCCATCATCAGCGTGAATTTGATTCATTATCAGTGTGTATGTAATTCATTATCAGCGTGAATGTGATTCATTATCAGCGTGAATTCGATTCATTATCATTGTGAATTCAATTCATTATCAGCGTCAATATAGTTAATTATCAATGTGAATGTTATTCTATGTCAGCGTGAGTATAATTCATTATCAGCGTGAATGTGATTCATTATCAGCGTGATTGTTATTAATTTTCAGCGTGAAAGTGATTCATTTTTAGCGTGAATGTGATTCATTATCAGCCTGAATTCGATTCATTATCAGTGTGAATGTGATTAATTGTCAGCGTGAATGTGATTCATTGTCAGTGTTAATTTGATTCATTATCAGTATAAATGTGATTCATTATCAGTGTGAAGTCGATTCATTATCAGTGTGTATGCCATTCATTATCAGTGTGAATTCGATTCATTATCAGCGTGAATGTGATTCATTATCAGTGTGAATTCGATTAATTATCAATGTGAATTCGATTCATTATCAGTGTGAATGTGATTTAATATCAGTGTGAATGTGATTCATTATCAGCGTGAATTTGATTCATTATCCGCTTGAATTTGATTCATTATCAATGTGAATTTGATTCTTTATCAGCGTGAATGTGATTCATCATCAGTGTGAATGTTATTCATTTATCAGTGTGAATCTGACTCATTATCAGTGTGAATGTGATGCATTATCATCGTGAATTCGTTTCATTGTCAGTGTGTATGCGATTCATTATCAGCGTGAATGTGATTCATTATCAACGTGAACGTGATCCATCATCAGCGTGAATTTGATTCATTGTTAGCGTGAATTCGATTCATTATCAGTGTGAATTCGATTTAATGTAAATGTGAATGCAATTCATTATCAGCGTCAATATAGTTAATTATCAATGTGAATGTGATTCTATGTCAGCGTGAGTATAATTCATTATCAGCGTGAATGTGATTCATTATCAGCGTGATTGTTATTAATTTTCAGCGTGAAAGTGATTCATTTTTAGCGTGAATGTGATTCATTATCAGCCTGAATTCGATTCATTATCAGTGTGAATGTGATTAATTGTCAGCGTGAATGTGATTCATTATCAGCGTGATTGTTATTAATTTTCAGCGTGAAAGTGATTCATTTTTAGCGTGAATGTGATTCCTTATCAGCCTGAATTCGATTCATTATCAGTGTGAATGTGATTAATTGTCAGCGTGAATGTGATTCATTGTCAGTGTTAATTTGATTCATTATCAGTATAAATGTGATTCATTATCAGCGTGAAGTCGATTCATTATCAGTGTGTATGCCATTCATTATCAGTGTGAATTCGATTCATTATCAGCGTGAATGTGATTCATTATCAGTGTGAATTCGATTAATTATCAATGTGAATTCGATTCATTATCAGTGTATGTGATTTAATATCAGTGTGAATGTGATTCAATATCAGTGTGAATGTGATTCATTATCAGCGTGAATTTGATTCATTATCAGTGTGAATGTGATTCATTATCCGCGTGAACGTGATCCATCATCAGCGTGAATTCGATTCATTATCAGTGTGTATGTAATTCATTATCAGCGTGAATGTGATTCATTATCAGCGTGAATTCGATTCATTATCATTGTGAATGCAATTCATTATCAGCGTCAATATAGTTAATTATCAATGTGAATGTGATTCTATGTCAGCGTGAGTATAATTCATTATCAGCGTGAATGTGATTCATTATCAGCGTGATTGTTATTAATTTTCAGCGTGAAAGTGATTCATTTTTAGCGTGAATGTAATTCATTATCAGCCTGAATTCGATTCATTATCAGTGTGAATGTGATTAATTGTCAGCGTGAATGTGATTCATTGTCAGTGTTAATTTGATTCATTATCAGTATAAATGTGATTCATTATCAGCGTGAAGTCGATTCATTATCAGTGTGTATGCCATTCATTATCAGTGTGAATTCGATTCATTATCAGCGTGAATGTGATTCATTATCAGTGTGAATTCGATTAATTATCAATGTGAATTCGATTCATTATCAGTGTGAATGTGATTTAATATCAGTGTGAATGTGATTCAATATCAGTGTGAATGTGATTCATTATCAGCGTGAATTTGATTCATTATCCGCTTGAATTTGATTCATTATCAATGTGAATTTGATTCTTTATCAGTGTGAATGTGATTCATCATCAGTGTGAATGTTATTCATTTATCAGTGTGAATCTGATTCATTATCAGTGTGAATGTGATGCATTATCATCGTGAATTCGTTTCATTGTCAGTGTGTATGCGATTCATTATCAGCGTGAATGTGATTCATTATCAACGTGAACGTGATCCATAATCAGCGTGAATTTGATTCATTGTTAGCATGAATTCGATTCATTATCAGTGTGAGTTCGATTTAATGTAAATGTGAATGTGATTCATTATCAGCGTGAATATGATTATCAGCGTGCATATGATTCATTTTCACCGTGAATGTGATTAATTGTCAGTGTGAATGTGATTCATTTTAACCGTGAATGTGATTAATTGTCAGAGTGAATGTGATTAATTGTCAGCGTGAATGTGATTGATTATAAGCCTGAATTCGATTCATTATCAGTGTGAATGTGATCCATTATCAGCGTGAAGTCGATTTATTATCAGTGTGTATGCCATTCATTATCAGTGTGACTTCGATTCATTATCAGCGTGAATGTGATTCATTATCAGTGTGAATTTGATTAATTATCAATGTGAATTCGATTCATTATCAGTGTGAATGTGATTTAATATCAGTGTGAATGTGACTCATTATCCGTGTGAATTTGATTCATTATCAATGTGAATTTGATTCTTTATCAGTGTGAATGTGATTCATTATCAGTGTGAATGTGATTCATTATCAGCGTGAATTCGATTCATCATCAATGTGAGTGTGATTCATTGTTAGCGTGAATGTGATTCATTGTCAGCGTGAATGTGATTCCTTATCAGCCTGAATTCGATTCATTATCAGTGTGAATGTGATTAATTGTCAGCGTGAATGTGATTCATTGTCAGTGTTAATTTGATTCATTATCAGTATAAATGTGATTCATTATCAGCGTGAAGTCGATTCATTATCAGTGTGAAAGTGATTCATTATCAGCGTGAATTAGATTCATTATCAGTGTGAATGTGATTGTTTATCAGTGTGAATTCGATTCATTATCAATGTGAATTCGATTCATTGTCAGTGTGAATGTGATTCAATATCAGTGTGAATGTGATTCAATATCAGTGTGAATGTGGTTCATTATCAGTCTGAATTTGATTCATTATCACTGTGAATTTGATTCATTATCAGTGTGAATGTGATTCATTATCAGTGAGAATATGATTCATTTTCAGTGTGAAAGTGATTCATTATCAGGATGAATGTGATTCATTATCAGCGTGAACGTGATCCATCATCAGCGTGAATTTGATTCATTATCAGTGTGTATGTAATTCATTATCAGCGTGAATGTGATTCATTATCAGCGTGAATTCGATTCATTATCATTGTGAATGCAATTCATTATCAGCGTCAATATAGTTAATTATCAATGTGAATGTGATTCTATGTCAGCGTGAGTATAATTCATTATCAGCGTGAATGTGATTCATTATCAGCGTGATTGTTATTAATTTTCAGCGTGAAAGTGATTCATTTTTAGCGTGAATGTGATTCATTATCAGCCTGAATTCGATTCATTATAAGTGTGAATGTGATTAATTGTCAGCGTGAATGTGATTCATTGTCAGCGTGAAAGTGATTCATTTTTAGCGTGAATGTAATTCATTATCAGCCTGAATTCGATTCATTATCAGTGTGTATGCCATTCATTATCAGTGTGAATTCGATTCATTATCAGCGTGAATGTGATTCATTATCAGTGTGAATTCGATTAATTATCAATGTGAATTCGATTCATTATCAGTGTGAATGTGATTTAATATCAGTGTGAATGTGATTCATTATCAGCGTGAATTTGATTCATTATCCGCTTGAATTTGATTCATTATCAATGTGAATTTGATTCTTTATCAGCGTGAATGTGATTCATCATCAGTGTGAATGTTATTCATTTATCAGTGTGAATCTGATTCATTATCAGTGTGAATGTGATGCATTATCATCGTGAATTCGTTTCATTGTCAGTGTGTATGCGATTCATTATCAGCGTGAATGTGATTCATTATCAACGTGAACGTGATCCATCATCAGCGTGAATTTGATTCATTGTTAGCGTGAATTCGATTCATTATCAGTGTGAATTCGATTTAATGTAAATGTGAATGCAATTCATTATCAGCGTCAATATAGTTAATTATCAATGTGAATGTGATTCTATGTCAGCGTGAGTATAATTCATTATCAGCGTGAATGTGATTCATTATCAGCGTGATTGTTATTAATTTTCAGCGTGAAAGTGATTCATTTTTAGCGTGAATGTGATTCATTATCAGCCTGAATTCGATTCATTATCAGTGTGAATGTGATTAATTGTCAGCGTGAATGTGATTCATTATCAGCGTGATTGTTATTAATTTTCAGCGTGAAAGTGATTCATTTTTAGCGTGAATGTGATTCCTTATCAGCCTGAATTCGATTCATTATCAGTGTGAATGTGATTAATTGTCAGCGTGAATGTGATTCATTGTCAGTGTTAATTTGATTCATTATCAGTATAAATGTGATTCATTATCAGCGTGAAGTCGATTCATTATCAGTGTGTATGCCATTCATTATCAGTGTGAATTCGATTCATTATCAGCGTGAATGTGATTCATTATCAGTGTGAATTCGATTAATTATCAATGTGAATTCGATTCATTATCAGTGTATGTGATTTAATATCAGTGTGAATGTGATTCAATATCAGTGTGAATGTGATTCATTATCAGCGTGAATTTGATTCATTATCAGTGTGAATGTGATTCATTATCCGCGTGAACGTGATCCATCATCAGCGTGAATTCGATTCATTATCAGTGTGTATGTAATTCATTATCAGCGTGAATGTGATTCATTATCAGCGTGAATTCGATTCATTATCATTGTGAATGCAATTCATTATCAGCGTCAATATAGTTAATTATCAATGTGAATGTGATTCTATGTCAGCGTGAGTATAATTCATTATCAGCGTGAATGTGATTCATTATCAGCGTGATTGTTATTAATTTTCAGCGTGAAAGTGATTCATTTTTAGCGTGAATGTAATTCATTATCAGCCTGAATTCGATTCATTATCAGTGTGAATGTGATTAATTGTCAGCGTGAATGTGATTCATTGTCAGTGTTAATTTGATTCATTATCAGTATAAATGTGATTCATTATCAGCGTGAAGTCGATTCATTATCAGTGTGTATGCCATTCATTATCAGTGTGAATTCGATTCATTATCAGCGTGAATGTGATTCATTATCAGTGTGAATTCGATTAATTATCAATGTGAATTCGATTCATTATCAGTGTGAATGTGATTTAATATCAGTGTGAATGTGATTCAATATCAGTGTGAATGTGATTCATTATCAGCGTGAATTTGATTCATTATCCGCTTGAATTTGATTCATTATCAATGTGAATTTGATTCTTTATCAGTGTGAATGTGATTCATCATCAGTGTGAATGTTATTCATTTATCAGTGTGAATCTGATTCATTATCAGTGTGAATGTGATGCATTATCATCGTGAATTCGTTTCATTGTCAGTGTGTATGCGATTCATTATCAGCGTGAATGTGATTCATTATCAACGTGAACGTGATCCATAATCAGCGTGAATTTGATTCATTGTTAGCATGAATTCGATTCATTATCAGTGTGAGTTCGATTTAATGTAAATGTGAATGTGATTCATTATCAGCGTGAATATGATTATCAGCGTGCATATGATTCATTTTCACCGTGAATGTGATTAATTGTCAGTGTGAATGTGATTCATTTTAACCGTGAATGTGATTAATTGTCAGAGTGAATGTGATTAATTGTCAGCGTGAATGTGATTGATTATCAGCCTGAATTCGATTCATTATCAGTGTGAATGTGATCCATTATCAGCGTGAAGTCGATTCATTATCAGTGTGTATGCCATTCATTATCAGTGTGACTTCGATTCATTATCAGCGTGAATGTGATTCATTATCAGTGTGAATTTGATTAATTATCAATGTGAATTCGATTCATTATCAGTGTGAATGTGATTTAATATCAGTGTGAATGTGACTCATTATCCGTGTGAATTTGATTCATTATCAATGTGAATTTGATTCTTTATCAGTGTGAATGTGATTCATTATCAGTGTGAATGTGATTCATTATCAGCGTGAATTCGATTCATCATCAATGTGAGTGTGATTCATTGTTAGCGTGAATGTGATTCATTGTCAGCGTGAATGTGATTCCTTATCAGCCTGAATTCGATTCATTATCAGTGTGAATGTGATTCATTGTCAGCGTGAATGTGATTCATTGTCAGTGTTAATTTGAATTATTATCAGTATAAATGTGATTCATTATCAGCGTCAATATAGTTAATTATCAATGTGAATGTGATTCTATGTCAGCGTGAGTATAATTCATTATCAGCGTGAATGTGATTCATTATCAGCGTGATTGTTATTAATTTTCAGCGTGAAAGTGATTCATTTTTAGCGTGAATGTGATTCATTATCAGCCTGAATTCGATTCATTATCAGTGTGAATGTGATTAATTGTCAGCGTGAATGTGATGCATTATCATCGTGAATTCGGTTCATTGTCAGTGTGTATGCGATTCATTATCAGCGTGAATGTGATTCATTATCAACGTGAACGTGATCCATCATCAGCGTGAATTTGATTCATTGTTAGCGTGAATTCGATTCATTATCAGTGTGAATTCGATTTAATGTAAATGTGAATGCAATTCATTATCAGCGTCAATATAGTTAATTATCAATGTGAATGTGATTCTATGTCAGCGTGAGTATAATTCATTATCAGCGTGAATGTGATTCATTATCAGCCTGAATTCGATTCATTATCAGTGTGAATGTGATTAATTGTCAGCGTGAATGTGATTCATTATCAGCGTGATTGTTATCAATTTTCAGCGTGAAAGTGATTCATTTTTAGCGTGAATGTGATTCCTTATCAGCCTGAATTCGATTCATTATCAGTGTGAATGTGATTAATTGTCAGCGTGAATGTGATTCATTGTCAGTGTTAATTTGATTCATTATCAGTATAAATGTGATTCATTATCAGCGTGAAGTCGATTCATTATCAGTGTGTATGCCATTCATTATCAGTGTGAATTCGATTCATTATCAGCGTGAATGTGATTCATTATCAGTGTGAATTCGATTAATTATCAATGTGAATTCGATTAATTATCAGTGTATGTGATTTAATATCAGTGTGAATGTGATTCAATATCAGTGTGAATGTGATTCATTATCAGCGTGAATTCGATTCATTATCAGTGTGTATGTAATTCATTATCAGCGTGAATGTGATTCATTATCAGCGTGAATTCGATTCATTATCATTGTGAATGCAATTCATTATCAGCGTCAATATAGTTAATTATCAATGTGAATGTGATTCTATGTCAGCGTGAGTATAATTCATTATCAGCGTGAATGTGATTGATTATCAGCCTGAATTCGATTCATTATCAGTGTGAATGTGATCCATTATCAGCGTGAAGTCGATTCATTATCAGTGTGTATGCCATTCATTATCAGTGTGAATTCGATTCATTATCAGCGTGAATGTGATTCATTATCAGTGTGAATTTGATTAATTATCAATGTGAATTCGATTCATTATCAGTGTGAATGTGATTTAATATCAGTGTGAATGTGATTCAATATCAGTGTGAATGTGATTCATTATCAGCGTGAATTTGATTCATTATCAGTGTGAATGTGACTCATTATCCGTGTGAATTTGATTCATTATCAATGTGAATTTGATTCTTTATCAGTGTGAATGTGATTCATTATCAGTGTGAATGTGATTCATTATCCGCGTGAATTCGATTCATCATCAATGTGAGTGTGATTCATTGTTAGCGTGAATGTGATTCATTGTCAGCGTGAATGTGAATCATTATCAGCTTGAATTAGATTCATTATCAGTGTGAATGTGATTATTTATCAGTGTGAATTCGATTCATTATCAATGTGAATTCGATTCATTGTCAGTGTGAATGTGATTCAATATCAGTGTGAATGTGATTCAATATCAGTGTGAATGCGATTCATTATCAGTGTGAATGTGATTCATTATCCGCGTGAATTCGATTCATCATCAATGTGACTGTGATTCATTGTTAGCGTGAATGTGATTCATTGTCAGCGTGAATGTGAATCATTATCAGCTTGAATTAGATTCATTATCAGTGTGAATGTGATTGTTTATCAGTGTGAATTCGATTCATTATCAGTGTGAATGTGATTAATTGTCAGCGTGAATGTGATTCATTGTCAGTGTTAATTTGATTCATTATCAGTATAAATGTGATTCATTATCAGCGTGAAGTCGATTCATTTTCAGTGTGTATGCCATTCATTATCAGTGTGAATTCGATTCATTATCAGCGTGAATGTGATTCATTATCAGTGTGAATTCGATTAATTATCAATGTGAATTCGATTCATTATCAGTGTGAATGTGATTTAATATCAGTGTGAATGTGATTCAATATCAGTGTGAATGTGTTTCATTATCAGCGTGAATTTGATTCATTATCCGCTTGAATTTGATTCATTATCAATGTGAATTTGATTCTTTATCAGTGTGAATGTGATTCATTATCAGTGTGAATGTGATTCTATGTCAGCGTGAGTATAATTCATTATCAGCGTGAATGTGATTCATTATCAGCGTAATTGTTATTAATTTTGATTCTTTATCAGTGTGAATGTGATTCATCATCAGTGTGAATGTTATTCATTTATCAGTGTGAATCTGATTCATTATCAGTGAGAATGTGATGCATTATCATCGTGAATTCGTTTCATTGTCAGTGTGTATGCGATTCATTATCAGCGTGAATGTGATTCAATATCAGTGTGAATGTGATTCATTATCAGTGTGAATTTGATTCATTATCAGTGTGAATTTGATTCATTATCAGTGTGAATGTGATTCATTATCCGTGTGAATTTGATTCATTATCAATGTGAATTTGATTCTTTATCAGTGTGAATGTGATTCATTATCAGTGTGAATGTGATTCATTATCCGCGTGAATTCGATTAATCATCAATGTGAGTGTGATTCATTGTTAGCGTGAATGTGATTCATTATCAGTGTGAATGTGATTCATTATCCGTGTGAATTTGATTCATTATCAATGTGAATTTGATTCTTTATCAGTGTGAATTTGATTCATTATCAGTGTGAATGTGATTCATTATCAGCGTGAACGTGATCCATCATCAGCGTGAATTCGATTAATTATCAGTGTGTATGTAATTCATTATCAGTGTGAATGTAATTTAATATCAGTGTGAATATGATTCAATATCAGTGTGAATGTGATTCATTATCAGCGTGAATTTGATTCATTATCAGTGTGAATGTGATTCATTATCCGTGTGAATTTGATTCATTATCAATGTGAATTTGATTCTTTATCAGTGTGAATGTGATTCATTATCAGTGTGAATGTGATTCATTATCCGCGTGAATTCGATTCATCATCAATGTGAGTGTGATTCATTGTTAGCGTGAATGTGATTCATTGTCAGCGTGAATGTGAATCATTATCAGCTTGAATTAGATTCATTATCAGTGTGAATGTGATTATTTATCAGTGTGAATTCGATTAATTATCAATGTGAATTCGATTCATTGTCAGTGTGAATGTGATTCAATATCAGTGTGAATGTGATTCAATATCAGTGTGAATGTGATTCATTATCAGTGTGAATTTGATTCATTATCAGTGTGAATTTGATTCATTATCAGTGTGAATGTGATTCATTATCAGCCTGAATATTATTCATTTTCAGTGTGAAAGTGATTCATTATCAGGATGAATGTGATTCATTATCAGCGTGAACGTGATCCATCATCAGCGTGAATTCGATTCATTATCAGTGTGTATGTAATTCATTATCAGCGTGAATGTGATTCATTATCAGCGTGAATTCGATTCATTATCATTGTGAATGCAATTCATTATCAGCGTCAATATAGTTAATTATCAATGTGAATGTGATTCTATGTCAGCGTGAGAATAATTCATTATCAGCGAGAATGTGATTCATTATCAGCGTGATTGTTATTAATTTTCAGCGTGAAAGTGATTCATTTTTAGCGTGAATGTGATTCCTTATCAGCCTGAATTCGATTCATTATCAGTGTGAATGTGATTAATTGTCAGCGTGAATGTGATTCATTGTCAGTGTTAATTTGATTCATTATCAGTATAAATGTGATTCATTATCAGCGTGAAGTCGATTCATTATCAGTGTGTATGCCATTCATTATCAGTGTGAATTCGATTCATTATCAGCGTGAATGTGATTCATTATCAGTGTGAATTCGATTAATTATCAATGTGAATTCGATTCATTATCAGTGTATGTGATTTAATATCAGTGTGAATGTGATTCAATATCAGTGTGAATGTGATTCATTATCAGCGTGAATTTGATTCATTATCAGTGTGAATGTGATTCATTATCCGCGTGAACGTGATCCATCATCAGCGTGAATTCGATTCATTATCAGTGTGTATGTAATTCATTATCAGCGTGAATGTGATTCATTATCAGCGTGAATTCGATTCATTATCATTGTGAATGCAATTCATTATCAGCGTCAATATAGTTAATTATCAATGTGAATGTGATTCTATGTCAGCGTGAGTATAATTCATTATCAGCGTGAATGTGATTCATTATCAGCATGATTGTTATTAATTTTCAGCGTGAAAGTGATTCATTTTTAGCGTGAATGTGATTCATTATCAGCGTGATTGTTATTAATTTTCAGCGTGAAAGTGATTCATTTTTAGCCTGAATGTGATTCATTATCAGCCTGAATTCGATTCATTATCAGTGTGAATGTGATTAATTGTCAGCGTGAATGTGATTCATTGTCAGTGTTAATTTGATTCATTATCAGTATAAATGTGATTCATTATCAGCGTGAAGTCGATTCATTATCAGTGTGTATGCCATTCATTATCAGTGTGAATTCGATTCATTATCAGCGTGAATGTGATTCATTATCAGTGTGAATTCGATTAATTATCAATGTGAATTCGATTCATTATCAGTGTGAATGTGATTTAATATCAGTGTGAATGTGATTCAATATCAGTGTGAATGTGATTCATTATCAGCGTGAATTTGATTCATTATCCGCTTGAATTTGATTCATTATCAATGTGAATTTGATTCTTTATCAGTGTGAATGTGATTCATCATCAGTGTGAATGTTATTCATTTATCAGTGTGAATCTGCATCATTATCAGTGTGAATGTGATGCATTATCATCGTGAATTCGTTTCATTGTCAGTGTGTATGCGATTCATTATCAGCGTGAATGTGATTCATTATCAACGTGAACGTGATCCATCATCAGCGTGAATTTGATTCATTGTTAGCATGAATTCGATTCATTATCAGTGTGAATTCGATTTAATGTAAATGTGAATGTGATTCATTATCAGCGTGAATATGATTATCAGCGTGCATATGATTCATTTTCACCGTGAATGTGATTAATTGTCAGTGTGAATGTGATTCATTTTCACCGTGAATGTGATTAATTGTCAGAGTGAATGTGATTAATTGTCAGCGTGAATGTGATTGATTATCAGCCTGAATTCGATTCATTATCAGTGTTAATGTGATCCATTATCAGCGTGAAGTCGATTCATTATCAGTGTGTATGCCATTCATTATCAGTGTGAACGTGATTCATTATCCGCGTGAATTCGATTCATCATCAATGTGAGTGTGATTCATTGTTAGCGTGAATGTGATTCATTGTCAGCGTGAATGTGAATCATTATCAGCTTGAATTAGATTCATTATCAGTGTGAATGTGATTATTTATCAGTGTGAATTCGATTCATTATCAATGTGAATTCGATTCATTGTCAGTGTGAATGTGATTCAATATCAGTGTGAATGTGATTCAATATCAGTGTGAATGTGATTCATTATCAGTGTGAATTTGATTCATTATCAGTGTGAATGTGATTCATTATAAGTGTGAATTTGATTAATTATCAATGTGAATTCGATTCATTATCAGTGTGAATGTGATTTAATATCAGTGTGAATGTGATTCAATATCAGTGTGAATGTGATTCATTATCTGCGTGAATTTGATTCATTATCAGTGTGAATGTGATTCATTATCAATGTGAATTTGATTCTTTATCAGTGTGAATGTGATTCATTATCAGTGTGAATGTGATTCATTATCCGCGTGAATTCGATTCATCATCAATGTGAGTGTGATTCATTGTTAGCGTGAATGTGATTCATTGTCAGCATGAATGTGAATCATTATCAGCTTGAATTAGATTCATTATCAGTGTGAATGTGATTATTTATCAGTGTGAATTCGATTCATTATCAATGTGAATTCGATTCATTGTCAGTGTGAATGTGATTCAATATCAGTGTGAATGTGATTCATTATCCGCGTGAATTCGATTCATCATCAATGTGAGTGTGATTCATTGTTAGCGTGAATGTGATTCATTGTCAGCGTGAATGTGAATCATTACCAGCTTGAATTAGATTCATTATCAGTGTGAATGTGATTGTTTATCAGTGTGAATTCGATTCATTATCAGTGTGAATGTGATTAATTGTCAGCGTGAATGTGATTCATTGTCAGTGTTAATTTGATTCATTATCAGTATAAATGTGATTCATTATCAGCGTGAAGTCGATTCATTATCAGTGTGTATGCCATTCATTATCAGTGTGAATTTGATTCATTATCGGCGTGAATGTGATTCATTATCAGTGTGAATTCGATTAATTATCAATGTGAATTCGATTCATTATCAGTGTGAATGTGATTCATTATCAGCGTGAATTTGATTCATTATCAGTGTGAATGTGACTCATTATCCGTGTGAATTTGACTCATTATCAATGTGAATTCGATTCTTTATCAGTGTGAATGTGATTCATTATCAGTGTGAATGTGATTCATTATCCGCGTGAATTCGATTCATCATCAATGTGAGTGTGATTCATTGTTAGCGTGAATGTGATTCATTGTCAGCGTGAATGTGAATCATTATCAGCTTGAATTCGATTCATTGTCAGTGTGAATGTGATTCAATATCAGTGTGAATGTGATTCAATATCAGTGTGAATGTGATTCATTATCAGCGTGAATTTGATTCATTATCCGCTTGAATTTGATTCATTATCAATGTGAATTTGATTCTTTATCAGTGTGAATGTGATTCATCATCAGTGTGAATGTTATTCATTTATCAGTGTGAATCTGATTCATTATCAGTGTGAATGTGATGCATTATCATCGTGAATTCGTTTCATTGTCAGTGTGTATGCGATTCATTATCAGCGTGAATGTGATTCATTATCAACGTGAACGTGATCCATCATCAGCGTGAATTTGATTCATTGTTAGCATGAATTCGATTCATTATCAGTGTGAATTCGATTTAATGTAAATGTGAATGTGATTCATTATCAGCGTGAATATGATTATCAGCGTGCATATGATTCATTTTAACCGTGAATGTGATTAATTGTCAGTGTGAATGTGATTTATTTTCACCGTGAATGTGATTAATTGTCAGAGTGAATGTGATTAATTGTCAGCGTGAATGTGATTGATTATCAGCCTGAATTCGATTCATTATCAGTGTGAATGTGATCCATTATCAGCGTGAAGTCGATTCATTATCAGTGTGTATGCCATTCATTATCAGTGTGACTTCGATTCATTATCAGCGTGAATGTGATTCATTATCAGTGTGAATTTGATTAATTATCAATGTGAATTCGATTCATTATCAGTGTGAATGTGATTTAATATCAGTGTGAATGTGATTCAATATCAGTGTGAATGTGATTCATTATCAGCGTGAATTTGATTCATTATCAGTGTGAATGTGACTCATTATCCGTGTGAATTTGATTTATTATCAATGTGAATTTGATTCTTTATCAGTGTGAATGTGATTCATTATCAGTGTGAATGTGATTCATTATCCGCGTGAATTCGATTCATCATCAATGTGAGTGTGATTCATTGTTAGCGTGAATGTGATTCATTGTCAGCGTGAATGTGAATCATTATCAGCTTGAATTAGATTCATTATCAGTGTGAATGTGATTATTTATCAGTGTAAATTCGATTCATTATCAATGTGAATTCGATTCATTGTCAGTGTGAATGTGATTCAATATCAGTGTGAATGTGATTCAATATCAGTGTGAATGCGATTCATTATCAGTGTGAATGTGATTCATTATTCGCGTGAATTCGATTCATCATCAATATGAGTGTGATTCATTGTTAGCGTGAATGTGTTTCATTGTCAGCGTGAATGTGAATCATTATCAGCTTGAATTAGATTCATTATCAGTGTGAATGTGATTGTTTATCAGTGTGAATTTGATTCATTATCAGTATAAATGTGATTCATTATCAGCGTGAAGTCGATTCATTATCAGTGTGTATGCCATTCATTATCAGTGTGAATTCGATTCATTATCAGCGTGAATGTGATTCATTATCAGTGTGAATGTGATTCAATATCAGTGTGAATGTGTTTCATTATCAGCGTGAATTTGATTCATTATCCGCTTGAATTTGATTCATTATCAATGTGAATTTGATTCTTTATCAGTGTGAATGTGATTCATTATCAGTGTGAATGTGTTTCTATGTCAGCGTGAGTATAATTCATTATCAGCGTGAATGTGATTCATTATCAGCGTAATTGTTATTAATTTTGATTCTTTATCAGTGTGAATGTGATTCATCATCAGTGTGAATGTTATTCATTTATCAGTGTGAATCTGATTCATTATCAGTGTGAATGTGATGCATTATCATCGTGAATTCGTTTCATTGTCAGTGTGTATGCGATTCATTATCAGCGTGAATGTGATTCAATATCAGTGTGAATGTGATTCATTATCAGTGTGAATTTGATTCATTATCAGTGTGAATTTGATTCATTATCAGTGTGAATGTGATTCATTATCAGTGTGAATTTGATTCATTATCAATGTGAATTTGATTCTTTATCAGTGTGAATGTGATTCATTATCAGTGTGAATGTGATTCATTATCCGCGTGAATTCGATTAATCATCAATGTGAGTGTGATTCATTGTTAGCGTGAATGTGATTCATTATCAGTGTGAATGTGATTCATTATCCGTGTGAATTTGATTCATTATCAATGTGAATTTGATTCTTTATCAGTGTGAATTTGATTCATTATCAGTGTGAATGTGATTCATTATCAGCGTGAACGTGATCCATCATCAGCGTGAATTCGATTAATTATCAGTGTGTATGTAATTCATTATCAGTGTGAATGTAATTTAATATCAGTGTGAATGTGATTCAATATCAGTGTGAATGTGATTCATTATCAGCGTGAATTTGATTCATTATCAGTGTTAATGTGATTCATTATCCGTGTGAATTTGATTCATTATCAATGTGAATTTGATTCTTTATCAGTGTGAATGTGATTCATTATCAGTGTGAATGTGATTCATTATCAGCGTGAATTCGATTCATCATCAATGTGAGTGTGATTCATTGTTAGCGTGAATGTGATTCATTGTCAGCGTGAATGTGAATCATTATCAGCTTGAATTAGATTCATTATCAGTGTGAATGTGATTCAATATCAGTGTGAATGTGATTCAATATCAGTGTGAATGTGATTCATTATCAGTGTGAATTTGATTCATTATCAGTGTGAATTTGATTCATTATCAGTGTGAATGTGATTCATTATCAGCCTGAATATGATTCATTTTCAGTGTGAAAGTGATTCATTATCAGGATGAATGTGATTCATTATCAGCGTGAACGTGATCCATCATCAGCGTGAATTCGATTCATTATCAGTGTGTATGTAATTCATTATCAGCGTGAATGTGATTCATTATCAGCGTGAATTCGATTCATTATCATTGTGAATGCAATTCATTATCAGCGTCATTATAGTTAATTATCAATGTGAATGTGATTCTATGTCAGCGTGAGAATAATTCATTATCAGCGAGAATGTGATTCATTATCAGCGTGATTGTTATTAATTTTCAGCGTGAAAGTGATTCATTTTTAGCGTGAATGTGATTCCTTATCAGCCTGAATTCGATTCATTATCAGTGTGAATGTGATTAATTGTCAGCGTGAATGTGATTCATTGTCAGTGTTAATTTGATTCATTATCAGTATAAATGTGATTCATTATCAGCGTGAAGTCGATTCATTATCAGTGTGTATGCCATTCATTATCAGTGTGAATTCGATTCATTATCAGCGTGAATGTGATTCATTATCAGTGTGAATTCGATTAATTATCAATGTGAATTCGATTCATTATCAGTGTATGTGATTTAATATCAGTGTGAATGTGATTCAATATCAGTGTGAATGTGATTCATTATCAGCGTGAATTTGATTCATTATCAGTGTGAATGTGATTCATTATCCGCGTGAACGTGATCCATCATCAGCGTGAATTCGATTCATTATCAGTGTGTATGTAATCATTATCAGCGTGAATGTGATTCATTATCAGCGTGAATTCGATTCATTATCATTGTGAATGCAATTCATTATCAGCGTCAATATAGTTAATTATCAATGTGAATGTGATTCTATGTCAGCGTGAGTATAATTCATTATCAGCGTGAATGTGATTCATTATCAGCATGATTGTTATTAATTTTCAGCGTGAAAGTGATTCATTTTTAGCGTGAATGTGATTCATTATCAGCGTGATTGTTATTAATTTTCAGCGTGAAAGTGATTCATTTTTAGCGTGAATGTGATTCATTATCAGCCTGAATTCGATTCATTATCAGTGTGAATGTGATTAATTGTCAGGGTGAATGTGATTCATTGTCAGTGTTAATTTGATTCATTATCAGTATAAATGTGATTCATTATCAGCGTGAAGTCGATTCATTATCAGTGTGTATGCCATTCATTATCAGTGTGAATTCGATTCATTATCAGCGTGAATGTGATTCATTATCAGTGTGAATTCGATTAATTATCAATGTGAATTCGATTCATTATCAGTGTGAATGTGATTTAATATCAGTGTGAATGTGATTCAATATCAGTGTGAATGTGATTCATTATCAGCGTGAATTTGATTCATTATCCGCTTGAATTTGATTCATTATCAATGTGAATTTGATTCTTTATCAGTGTGAATGTGATTCATCATCAGTGTGAATGTTATTCATTTATCAGTGTGAATCTGATTCATTATCAGTGTGAATGTGATGCATTATCATCGTGAATTCGTTTCATTGTCAGTGTGTATGCGATTCATTATCAGCGTGAATGTGATTCATTATCAACGTGAACGTGATCCATCATCAGCGTGAATTTGATTCATTGTTAGCATGAATTCGATTCATTATCAGTGTGAATTCGATTTAATGTAAATGTGAATGTGATTCATTATCAGTGTGAATATGATTATCAGCGTGCATATGATTCATTTTCACCGTGAATGTGATTAATTGTCAGTGTGAATGTGATTCATTTTCACCGTGAATGTGATTAATTGTCAGAGTGAATGTGATTAATTGTCAGCGTGAATGTGATTGATTATCAGCCTGAATTCGATTCATTATCAGTGTGAATGTGATCCATTATCAGCGTGAAGTCGATTCATTATCAGTGTGTATGCCATTCATTATCAGTGTGACTTCGATTCATTATCAGCGTGAATGTGATTCATTATCAGTGTGAATTTGATTAATTATCAATGTGAATTCGATTCATTATCAGTGTGAATGTGATTTAATATCAGTGTGAATGTGATTCAATATCAGTGTGAATGTGATTCATTATCAGCGTGAATTTGATTCATTATCAGTGTGAATGTGACTCATTATCCGTGTGAATTTGATTCATTATCAATGTGAATTTGATTCTTTATCAGTGTGAATGTGATTCGTTATCAGTGTGAATGTGATTCATTATCCGCGTGAATTCGATTCATCATCAATGTGAGTGTGATTCATTGTTAGCGTGAATGTGATTCATTGTCAGCGTGAATGTGAATCATTATCAGCTTGAATTAGATTCATTATCAGTGTGAATGTGATTATTTATCAGTGTGAATTCGATTCATTATCAATGTGAATTCGATTCATTGTCAGTGTGAATGTCATTCAATATCAGTTGTGAATGTCATTCAATATCAGTGTGAATGCGATTCATTATCAGTGTGAATTTGATTCATTATCAGTGTGAATTTGATTCATTATCAGTGTGAATGTGATTCATTATCAGCCTGAATATGATTCATTTTCAGTGTGAAAGTGATTCATTATCAGGATGAATGTGATTCCTTATCAGCGTGAACGTGATCCATCATCAGCGTGAATTCGATTCATTATCAGTGTGTATGTAATTCATTATCAGCGTGAATGTGATTCATTATCAGCGTGAATTCGATTCATTATCATTGTGAATGCAATTCATTATCAGCGTCAATATAGTTAATTATCAATGTGAATGTGATTCTATGTCAGCGTGAGTATAATTCATTATCAGCGTGAATGTGATTCATTATCAGAGTGATTGTTACTAATTTTCAGCGTGAAAGTGATTCATTTTTAGCGTGAATGTGATTCATTATCAGCCTGAATTCGATTCATTATCAGTGTGAATCTGATTCATTATCAGTGTGAATGTGATGCATTATCATCGTGAATTCGTTTCATTGTCAGTGTGTATGCGATTCATTATCAGCGTGAATGTGATTCATTATCAGTGTGAATGTGATTCAATATCAGTGTGAATGTGTTTCATTATCAGCGTGAATTTGATTCATTATCCGCTTGAATTTGATTCATTATCAATGTGAATTTGATTCTTTATCAGTGTGAATGTGATTCATTATCAGTGTGAATGTGATTCTATGTCAGCGTGAGTATAATTCATTATCAGCGTGAATGTGATTCATTATCAGCGTAATTGTTATTAATTTTGATTCTTTATCAGTGTGAATGTGATTCATCATCAGTGTGAATGTTATTCATTTATCAGTGTGAATCTGATTCATTATCAGTGTGAATGTGATGCATTATCATCGTGAATTCGTTTCATTGTCAGTGTGTATGCGATTCATTATCAGCGTGAATGTGATTCAATATCAGTGTGAATGTGATTCATTATCAGTGTGAATTTGATTCATTATCAGTGTGAATTTGATTCATTATCAGTGTGAATGTGATTCATTATCAGTGTGAATTTGATTCATTATCAATGTGAATTTGATTCTTTATCAGTGTGAATGTGATTCATTATCAGTGTGAATGTGATTCATTATCCGCGTGAATTCGATTAATCATCAATGTGAGTGTGATTCATTGTTAGCGTGAATGTGATTCATTATCAGTGTGAATGTGATTCATTATCCGTGTGAATTTGATTCATTATCAATGTGAATTTGATTCTTTATCAGTGTGAATTTGATTCATTATCAGTGTGAATGTGATTCATTATCAGCGTGAACGTGATCCATCATCAGCGTGAATTCGATTAATTATCAGTGTGTATGTAATTCATTATCAGTGTGAATGTAATTTAATATCAGTGTGAATGTGATTCAATATCAGTGTGAATGTGATTCATTATCAGCGTGAATTTGATTCATTATCAGTGTGAATGTGATTCATTATCCGTGTGAATTTGATTCATTATCAATGTGAATTTGATTCTTTATCAGTGTGAATGTGATTCATTATCAGTGTGAATGTGATTCATTATCAGCGTGAATTCGATTCATCATCAATGTGAGTGTGATTCATTGTTAGCGTGAATGTGATTCATTGTCAGCGTGAATGTGAATCATTATCAGCTTGAATTAGATTCATTATCAGTGTGAATGTGATTCAATATCAGTGTGAATGTGATTCAATATCAGTGTGAATGTGATTCATTATCAGTGTGAATTTGATTCATTATCAGTGTGAATTTGATTCATTATCAGTGTGAATGTGATTCATTATCAGCCTGAATATGATTCATTTTCAGTGTGAAAGTGATTCATTATCAGGATGAATGTGATTCATTATCAGCGTGAACGTGATCCATCATCAGCGTGAATTCGATTCATTATCAGTGTGTATGTAATTCATTATCAGCGTGAATGTGATTCATTATCAGCGTGAATTCGATTCATTATCATTGTGAATGCAATTCATTATCAGCGTCATTATAGTTAATTATCAATGTGAATGTGATTCTATGTCAGCGTGAGAATAATTCATTATCAGCGAGAATGTGATTCATTATCAGCGTGATTGTTATTAATTTTCAGCGTGAAAGTGATTCATTTTTAGCGTGAATGTGATTCCTTATCAGCCTGAATTCGATTCATTATCAGTGTGAATGTGATTAATTGTCAGCGTGAATGTGATTCATTGTCAGTGTTAATTTGATTCATTATCAGTATAAATGTGATTCATTATCAGCGTGAAGTCGATTCATTATCAGTGTGTATGCCATTCATTATCAGTGTGAATTCGATTCATTATCAGCGTGAATGTGATTCATTATCAGTGTGAATTCGATTAATTATCAATGTGAATTCGATTCATTATCAGTGTATGTGATTTAATATCAGTGTGAATGTGATTCAATATCAGTGTGAATGTGATTCATTATCAGCGTGAATTTGATTCATTATCAGTGTGAATGTGATTCATTATCCGCGTGAACGTGATCCATCATCAGCGTGAATTCGATTCATTATCAGTGTGTATGTAATCATTATCAGCGTGAATGTGATTCATTATCAGCGTGAATTCGATTCATTATCATTGTGAATGCAATTCATTATCAGCGTCAATATAGTTAATTATCAATGTGAATGTGATTCTATGTCAGCGTGAGTATAATTCATTATCAGCGTGAATGTGATTCATTATCAGCATGATTGTTATTAATTTTCAGCGTGAAAGTGATTCATTTTTAGCGTGAATGTGATTCATTATCAGCGTGATTGTTATTAATTTTCAGCGTGAAAGTGATTCATTTTTAGCGTGAATGTGATTCATTATCAGCCTGAATTCGATTCATTATCAGTGTGAATGTGATTAATTGTCAGCGTGAATGTGATTCATTGTCAGTGTTAATTTGATTCATTATCAGTATAAATGTGATTCATTATCAGCGTGAAGTCGATTCATTATCAGTGTGTATGCCATTCATTATCAGTGTGAATTCGATTCATTATCAGCGTGAATGTGATTCATTATCAGTGTGAATTCGATTAATTATCAATGTGAATTCGATTCATTATCAGTGTGAATGTGATTTAATATCAGTGTGAATGTGATTCAATATCAGTGTGAATGTGATTCATTATCAGCGTGAATTTGATTCATTATCCGCTTGAATTTGATTCATTATCAATGTGAATTTGATTCTTTATCAGTGTGAATGTGATTCATCATCAGTGTGAATGTTATTCATTTATCAGTGTGAATCTGATTCATTATCAGTGTGAATGTGATGCATTATCATCGTGAATTCGTTTCATTGTCAGTGTGTATGCGATTCATTATCAGCGTGAATGTGATTCATTATCAACGTGAACGTGATCCATCATCAGCGTGAATTTGATTCATTGTTAGCATGAATTCGATTCATTATCAGTGTGAATTCGATTTAATGTAAATGTGAATGTGATTCATTATCAGTGTGAATATGATTATCAGCGTGCATATGATTCATTTTCACCGTGAATGTGATTAATTGTCAGTGTGAATGTGATTCATTTTCACCGTGAATGTGATTAATTATCAGAGTGAATGTGATTAATTGTCAGCGTGAATGTGATTGATTATCAGCCTGAATTCGATTCATTATCAGTGTGAATGTGATCCATTATCAGCGTGAAGTCGATTCATTATCAGTGTGTATGCCATTCATTATCAGTGTGACTTCGATTCATTATCAGCGTGAATGTGATTCATTATCAGTGTGAATTTGATTAATTATCAATGTGAATTCGATTCATTATCAGTGTGAATGTGATTTAATATCAGTGTGAATGTGATTCAATATCAGTGTGAATGTGATTCATTATCAGCGTGAATTTGATTCATTATCAGTGTGAATGTGACTCATTATCCGTGTGAATTTGATTCATTATCAATGTGAATTTGATTCTTTATCAGTGTGAATGTGATTCATTATCAGTGTGAATGTGATTCATTATCCGCGTGAATTCGATTCATCATCAATGTGAGTGTGATTCATTGTTAGCGTGAATGTGATTCATTGTCAGCGTGAATGTGAATCATTATCAGCTTGAATTAGATTCATTATCAGTGTGAATGTGATTATTTATCAGTGTGAATTCGATTCATTATCAATGTGAATTCGATTCATTGTCAGTGTGAATGTCATTCAATATCAGTTGTGAATGTCATTCAATATCAGTGTGAATGCGATTCATTATCAGTGTGAATTTGATTCATTATCAGTGTGAATTTGATTCATTATCAGTGTGAATGTGATTCATTATCAGCCTGAATATGATTCATTTTCAGTGTGAAAGTGATTCATTATCAGGATGAATGTGATTCCTTATCAGCGTGAACGTGATCCATCATCAGCGTGAATTCGATTCATTATCAGTGTGTATGTAATTCATTATCAGCGTGAATGTGATTCATTATCAGCGTGAATTCGATTCATTATCATTGTGAATGCAATTCATTATCAGCGTCAATATAGTTAATTATCAATGTGAATGTGATTCTATGTCAGCGTGAGTATAATTCATTATCAGCGTGAATGTGATTCATTATCAGAGTGATTGTTACTAATTTTCAGCGTGAAAGTGATTCATTTTTAGCGTGAATGTGATTCATTATCAGCCTGAATTCGATTCATTATCAGTGTGAATCTGATTCATTATCAGTGTGAATGTGATGCATTATCATCGTGAATTCGTTTCATTGTCAGTGTGTATGCGATTCATTATCAGCGTGAATGTGATTCATTATCAACGTGAACGTGATCCATCATCAGCGTGAATTTGATTCATTGTTAGCATGAATTCGATTCATTATCAGTGTGAATTCGATTTAATGTAAATGTGAATGTGATTCATTATCAGCGTGAATATGATTATCAGCGTGCATATGATTCATTTTCACCGTGAATGTGATTAATTGTCAGTGTGAATGTGATTCATTTTCACCGTGAATGTGATTAATTGTCAGAGTGAATGTGATTAATTGTCAGCGTGAATGTGATTGATTATCAGCCTGAATTCGATTCATTATCAGTGTGAATGTGATCCATTATCAGCGTGAAGTCGATTCATTATCAGTGTGTATGCCATTCATTATCAGTGTGACTTCGATTCATTATCAGCGTGAATGTGATTCATTATCAGTGTGAATTTGATTAATTATCAATGTGAATTCGATTCATTATCAGTGTGAATGTGATTTAATATCAGTGTGAATGTGATTCAATATCAGTGTGAATGTGATTCATTATCAGCGTGAATTTGATTCATTATCAGTGTGAATGTGACTCATTATCCGTGTGAATTTGATTCATTATCAATGTGAATTTGATTCTTTATCAGTGTGAATGTGATTCATTATCAGTGTGAATGTGATTCATTATCCGCGTGAATTCGATTCATCATCAATGTGAGTGTGATTCATTGTTAGCGTGAATGTGATTCATTGTCAGCGTGAATGTGAATCATTATCAGCTTGAATTAGATTCATTATCAGTGTGAATGTGATTATTTATCAGTGTGAATTCGATTCATTATCAATGTGAATTCGATTCATTGTCAGTGTGAATGTGATTCAATATCAGTGTGAATGTGATTCAATATCAGTGTGAATGTGATTCATTATCAGTGTGAATTTGATTCATTATCAGTGTGAATTTGATTCATTATCAGTGTGAATGTGATTCATTATCAGCCTGAATATGATTAATTTTCAGTGTGAAAGTGATTCATTATCAGGATGAATGTGATTCATTATCAGCGTGAACGTGATCCATCATCAGCGTGAATTTGATTCATTATCAGTGTGTATGTAATTCATTATCAGCGTGAATTCGATTCATTATCATTGTGAATGCAATTCATTATCAGCGTCAATATAGTTAATTATCAATGTGAATGTGATTCTATGTCAGCGTGAGTATAATTCATTATCAGCGTGAATGTGATTCATTATCAGCGTGATTGTTATTAATTTTCAGCGTGAAAGTGATTCATTTTTAGCGTGAATGTGATTCATTATCAGCCTGAATTCGATTCATTATCAGTGTGAATGTGATTAATTGTCAGCGTGAATGTGATTCATTGTCAGTGTTAATTTGATTCATTATCAGTATAAATGTGATTCATTATCAGCGTGAAGTCGATTCATTATCAGTGTGTATTCCATTCATTATCAGTGTGAATTCGATTCATTATCAGCGTGAATGTGATTCATTATCAGTGTGAATTCGATTAATTATCAATGTGAATTCGATTCATTATCAGTGTGAATGTGATTTAATATCAGTGTGAATGTGATTCATTATCAGCGTGAATTTGATTCATTATCCGCTTGAATTTGATTCATTATCAATGTGAATTTGATTCTTTATCAGCGTGAATGTGATTCATCATCAGTGTGAATGTTATTCATTTATCAGTGTGAATCTGATTAATTATCAGTGTGAATGTGATGCATTATCATCGTGAATTCGTTTCATTGTCAGTGTGTATGCGATTCATTATCAGCGTGAACGTGATTCATTATCAACGTGAACGTGATCCATCATCAGCGTGAATTTGATTCATTGTTAGCAAGAATTCGATTCATTATCAGTGTGAATTCGATTTAATGTAAATGTGAATGTGATTCATTATCAGCGTGAATATGATTATCAGCGTGCATATGATTCATTTTCACCGTGAATGTGATTAATTGTCAGTGTGAATGTGATTCATTTTCACCGTGAATGTGATTGATTATCAGCCTGAATTTGATTCATTATCAGTGTGAATGTGATCCATTATCAGCGTGAATTTGATTAATTATCAATGTGAATTCGATTCATTATCAGTGTGAATGTGATTTAATATCAGTGTGAATGTGATTCAATATCAGTGTGAATGCGATTCATTATCAGCGTGAATTTGATTCATTATCAGTGTGAATGTGACTCATTATCCGTGTGAATTTGATTCATTATCAATGTGAATTTGATTCTTTATCAGTGTGAATGTGATTCATTATCAGTGTGAATGTGATTCATTATCCGCGTGAATTCGATTCATCATCAATGTGAGTGTGATTCATTGTTAGCGTGAATGTGATTCATTGTCAGCGTGAATGTGAATCATTATCAGCTTGAATTAGATTCATTATCAGTGTGAATGTGATTATTTATCAGTGTGAATTCGATTCATTATCAATGTGAATTCGATTCATTGTCAGTGTGAATGTGATTCAATATCAGTGTGAATGTGATTCAATATCAGTGTGAATGTGATTCATTATCAGTGTGAATTTGATTCATTATCAGTGTGAATTTGATTCATTATCAGTGTGAATGTGATTCATTATCAGCCTGAATATGATTCATTTTCAGTGTGATAGTGAATCATTATCAGGATGAATGTGATTCATTATCAGCGTGAACGTGATCCATCATCAGCGTGAATTCGATTCATTATCAGTGTGCATGTAATTCATTATCAGCGTGAATGTGATTCATTATCAGCGTGAATTCGATTCATTATCATTGTGAATGCAATTCATTATCAGCGTCAATATAGTTAATTATCAATGTGAATGTGATTCTATGTCAGCGTGAGAATAATTCATTATCAGCGTGAATGTGATTCATTATCAGCGTGATTGTTATTAATTTTCAGCATGAAAGTGATTCATTTTTAGCGTGAATGTGATTCCTTATCAGCCTGAATTCGATTCATTATCAGTGTGAATGTGATTAATTGTCAGCGTGAATGTGATTCATTGTCAGTGTTAATTTGATTCATTATCAGTATAAATGTGATTCATTATCAGCGTGAAGTCGATTCATTATCAGTGTGTATGCCATTCATTATCAGTGTGAATTCGATTCATTATCAGCGTGAATGTGATTCATTATCAGTGTGAATTCGATTAATTATCAATGTGAATTCGATTCATTATCAGTGTATGTGATTTAATATCAGTGTGAATGTGATTCAATATCAGTGTGAATGTGATTCATTATCAGCGTGAATTTGATTCATTATCAGTGTGAATGTGATTCATTATCCGCGTGAACGTGATCCATCATCAGCGTGAATTCGATTCATTATCAGTGTGTATGTAATTCATTATCAGCGTGAATGTGATTCATTATCAGCGTGAATTCGATTCATTATCATTGTGAATGCAATTTATTATCAGCGTCAATATAGTTAATTATCAATGTGAATGTGATTCTATGTCAGCGTGAGTATAATTCATTATCAGCGTGAATGTGATTCATTATCAGCGTGATTGTTATTAATTTTCAGCGTGAAAGTGATTCATTTTTAGCGTGAATGTAATTCATTATCAGCCTGAATTCGATTCATTATCAGTGTGAATGTGATTCATTTTCACCGTGAATGTGATTAATTGTCAGAGTGAATGTGATTAATTGTCAGCGTGAATGTGATTGATTATCAGCGTGAATTTGATTAATTGTTAGCATGAATTCGATTCATTATGAGTGTGAATTCGATTTAATGTAAATGTGAATGTGATTCATTATCAGCGTGAATATGATTATCAGCGTGCATATGATTCATTTTCACCGTGAATGTGATTAATTGTCAGTTTGAATGTGATTCATTTTCACCGTGAATGTGATTAATTGTCAGAGTGAATGTGATCCATTATCAGCGTGAAGTCGATTCATTATCAATGTGTATGCCATTCATTATCAGTGTGACTTCGATTCATCATCAGCGTGAATGTGATTCATTATCAGTGTGAATTTGATTAATTATCAATGTGAATTCGATTCATTATCAGTGTGAATGTGATTTAATATCAGTGTGAATGTGATTCAATATCAGTGTGAATGTGATTCATTATCAGCGTGAATTTGATTCATTATCAGTGTGAATGTGATTCATTATCCGTGTGAATTTGATTCATTATCAATGTGAATTTGATTCTTTATCAGTGTGAATGTGATTCATTATCAGTGTGAATGTGATTCATTATCCGCGTGAATTCGATTCATCATCAATGTGAGTGTGATTCATTGTTAGCGTGAATGTGATTCATTGTCAGCGTGAATGTGAATCATTATCAGCTTGAATTAGATTCATTATCAGTGTGAATGTGATTGTTTATCAGTGTGAATTCGATTCATTATCAATGTGAATTCGATTCATTGTCAGTGTGAATGTGATTCAATATCAGTGTGAATGTGATTCAATATCAGTGTGAATGTGGTTCATTATCAGTCTGAATTTGATTCATTATCAGTGTGAATTTGATTCATTATCAGTGTGAATGTGATTCATTATCAGTGAGAATATGATTCATTTTCAGTGTGAAAGTGATTCATTATCAGGATGAATGTGATTCATTATCAGCGTGAACGTGATCCATCATCAGCGTGAATTTGATTCATTATCAGTGTGTATGTAATTCATTATCAGCGTGAATGTGATTCATTATCAGCGTGAATTCGATTCATTATCATTGTGAATGCAATTCATTATCAGCGTCAATATAGTTAATTATCAATGTGAATGTGATTCTATGTCAGCGTGAGTATAATTCATTATCAGCGTGAATGTGATTCATTATCAGCGTGATTGTTATTAATTTTCAGCGTGAAAGTGATTCATTTTTAGCGTGAATGTGATTCATTATCAGCCTGAATTCGATTCATTATCAGTGTGAATGTGATTAATTGTCAGCGTGAATGTGATTCATTGTCAGTGTTAATTTGATTCATTATCAGTATAAATGTGATTCATTATCAGTGTGAAGTCGATTCATTATCAGTGTGTATGCCATTCATTATCAGTGTGAATTCGATTCATTATCAGCGTGAATGTGATTCATTATCAGTGTGAATTCGATTAATTATCAATGTGAATTCGATTCATTATCAGTGTGAATGTGATTTAATATCAGTGTGAATGTGATTCATTATCAGCGTGAATTTGATTCATTATCCGCTTGAATTTGATTCATTATCAATGTGAATTTGATTCTTTATCAGCGTGAATGTGATTCATCATCAGTGTGAATGTTATTCATTTATCAGTGTGAATCTGATTCATTATCAGTGTGAATGTGATGCATTATCATCGTGAATTCGTTTCATTGTCAGTGTGTATGCGATTCATTATCAGCGTGAATGTGATTCATTATCAACGTGAACGTGATCCATCATCAGCGTGAATTTGATTCATTGTTAGCGTGAATTCGATTCATTATCAGTGTGAATTCGATTTAATGTAAATGTGAATGCAATTCATTATCAGCGTCAATATAGTTAATTATCAATGTGAATGTGATTCTATGTCAGCGTGAGTATAATTCATTATCAGCGTGAATGTGATTCATTATCAGCGTGATTGTTATTAATTTTCAGCGTGAAAGTGATTCATTTTTAGCGTGAATGTGATTCATTATCAGCCTGAATTCGATTCATTATCAGTGTGAATGTGATTAATTGTCAGCGTGAATGTGATTCATTATCAGCGTGATTGTTATTAATTTTCAGCGTGAAAGTGATTCATTTTTAGCGTGAATGTGATTCCTTATCAGCCTGAATTCGATTCATTATCAGTGTGAATGTGATTAATTGTCAGCGTGAATGTGATTCATTGTCAGTGTTAATTTGATTCATTATCAGTATAAATGTGATTCATTATCAGCGTGAAGTCGATTCATTATCAGTGTGAAAGTGATTCATTATCAGCGTGAATTAGATTCATTATCAGTGTGAATGTGATTGTTTATCAGTGTGAATTCGATTCATTATCAATGTGAATTCGATTCATTGTCAGTGTGAATGTGATTCAATATCAGTGTGAATGTGATTCAATATCAGTGTGAATGTGGTTCATTATCAGTCTGAATTTGATTCATTATCAGTGTGAATTTGATTCATTATCAGTGAGAATATGATTCATTTTCAGTGTGAAAGTGATTCATTATCAGGATGAATGTGATTCATTATCAGCGTGAACGTGATCCATCATCAGCGTGAATTTGATTCATTATCAGTGTGTATGTAATTCATTATCAGCGTGAATGTGATTCATTATCAGCGTGAATTCGATTCATTATCATCGTGAATGCAATTCATTATCAGCGTCAATATAGTTAATTATCAATGTGAATGTGATTCTATGTCAGCGTGAGTATAATTCATTATCAGCGTGAATGTGATTCATTATCAGCGTGATTGTTATTAATTTTCAGCGTGAAAGTGATTCATTTTTAGCGTGAATGTGATTCATTATCAGCCTGAATTCGATTCATTATCAGTGTGAATGTGATTAATTGTCAGCGTGAATGTGATTCATTGTCAGTGTTAATTCGATTCATTATCATCGTGAATGCAATTCATTATCAGCGTCAATATAGTTAATTATCAATGTGAATGTGATTCTATGTCAGCGTGAGTATAATTCATTATCAGCGTGAATGTGATTCATTATCAGCGTGATTGTTATTAATTTTCAGCGTGAAAGTGATTCATTTTTAGCGTGAATGTGATTCATTATCAGCCTGAATTCGATTCATTATCAGTGTGAATGTGATTAATTGTCAGCGTGAATGTGATTCATTGTCAGTGTTAATTTGATTCATTATCAGTATAAATGTGATTCATTATCAGTGTGAAGTCGATTCATTATCAGTGTGTATGCCATTCATTATCAGTGTGAATTCGATTCATTATCAGCGTGAATGTGATTCATTATCAGTGTGAATTCGATTAATTATCAATGTGAATTCGATTCATTATCAGTGTGAATGTGATTTAATATCAGTGTGAATGTGATTCATTATCAGCGTGAATTTGATTCATTATCCGCTTGAATTTGATTCATTATCAATGTGAATTTGATTCTTTATCAGCGTGAATGTGATTCATCATCAGTGTGAATGTTATTCATTTATCAGTGTGAATCTGATTCATTATCAGTGTGAATGTGATGCATTATCATCGTGAATTCGTTTCATTGTCAGTGTGTATGCGATTCATTATCAGCGTGAATGTGATTCATTATCAACGTGAACGTGATCCATCATCAGCGTGAATTTGATTCATTGTTAGCGTGAATTCGATTCATTATCAGTGTGAATTCGATTTAATGTAAATGTGAATGCAATTCATTATCAGCGTCAATATAGTTAATTATCAATGTGAATGTGATTCTATGTCAGCGTGAGTATAATTCATTATCAGCGTGAATGTGATTCATTATCAGCGTGATTGTTATTAATTTTCAGCGTGAAAGTGATTCATTTTTAGCGTGAATGTGATTCATTATCAGCCTGAATTCGATTCATTATCAGTGTGAATGTGATTAATTGTCAGCGTGAATGTGATTCATTATCAGCGTGATTGTTATTAATTTTCAGCGTGAAAGTGATTCATTTTTAGCGTGAATGTGATTCCTTATCAGCCTGAATTCGATTCATTATCAGTGTGAATGTGATTAATTGTCAGCGTGAATGTGATTCATTGTCAGTGTTAATTTGATTCATTATCAGTATAAATGTGATTCATTATCAGCGTGAAGTCGATTCATTATCAGTTTGTATGCCATTCATTATCAGTGTGAATTCGATTCATTATCAGCGTGAATGTGATTCATTATCAGTGTGAATTCGATTAATTATCAATGTGAATTCGATTCATTATCAGTGTATGTGATTTAATATCAGTGTGAATGTGATTCAATATCAGTGTGAATGTGATTCATTATCAGCGTGAATTTGATTCATTATCAGTGTGAATGTGATTCATTATCCGCGTGAACGTGATCCATCATCAGCGTGAATTCGATTCATTATCAGTGTGATTGTTATTAATTTTCAGCGTGAAAGTGATTCATTTTTAGCGTGAATGTGATTCATTATCAGCCTGAATTCGATTCATTATCAGTGTGAATGTGATTAATTGTCAGCGTGAATGTGATGCATTATCATCGTGAATTCGTTTCATTGTCAGTGTGTATGCGATTCATTATCAGCGTGAATGTGATTCATTATCAACGTGAACGTGATCCATCATCAGCGTGAATTTGATTCATTGTTAGCGTGAATTCGATTCATTATCAGTGTGAATTCGATTTAATGTAAATGTGAATGCAATTCATTATCAGCGTCAATATAGTTAATTATCAATGTGAATGTGATTCTATGTCAGCGTGAGTATAATTCATTATCAGCGTGAATGTGATTCATTATCAGCGTGAATGTGATTCATTATCAGCGTGAATGTGATTCATTATCAGCCTGAATTCGATTCATTATCAGTGTGAATGTGATTAATTGTCAGCGTGAATGTGATTCATTATCAGCGTGATTGTTATTAATTTTCAGCGTGAAAGTGATTCATTTTTAGCGTGAATGTGATTCCTTATCAGCCTGAATTCGATTCATTATCAGTGTGAATGTGATTAATTGTCAGCGTGAATGTGATTCATTGTCAGTGTTAATTTGATTCATTATCAGTATAAATGTGATTCATTATCAGCGTGAAGTCGATTCATTATCAGTTTGTATGCCATTCATTATCAGTGTGAATTCGATTCATTATCAGCGTGAATGTGATTCATTATCAGTGTGAATTCGATTAATTATCAATGTGAATTCGATTCATTATCAGTGTATGTGATTTAATATCAGTGTGAATGTGATTCAATATCAGTGTGAATGTGATTCATTATCAGCGTGAATTTGATTCATTATCAGTGTGAATGTGATTCATTATCCGCGTGAACGTGATCCATCATCAGCGTGAATTCGATTCATTATCAGTGTGTATGTAATTCATTATCAGCGTGAATGTGATTCATTATCAGCGTGAATTCGATTCATTATCATTGTGAATGCAATTCATTATCAGCGTCAATATAGTTAATTATCAATGTGAATGTGATTCTATGTCAGCGTGAGTATAATTCATTATCAGCGTGAATGTGATTCATTATCAGCGTGATTGTTATTAATTTTCAGCGTGAAAGTGATTCATTTTTAGCGTGAATGTGATTCATTATCAGCCTGAATTCGATTCATTATCAGTGTGAATGTGATTAATTGTCAGCGTGAATGTGATGCATTATCATCGTGAATTCGTTTCATTGTCAGTGTGTATGCGATTCATTATCAGCGTGAATGTGATTCATTATCAACGTGAACGTGATCCATCATCAGCGTGAATTTGATTCATTGTTAGCGTGAATTCGATTCATTATCAGTGTGAATTCGATTTAATGTAAATGTGAATGCAATTCATTATCAGCGTCAATATAGTTAATTATCAATGTGAATGTGATTCTATGTCAGCGTGAGTATAATTCATTATCAGCGTGAATGTGATTCATTATCAGCGTGATTGTTATTAATTTTCAGCGTGAAAGTGATTCATTTTTAGCGTGAATGTGATTCATTATCAGCCTGAATTCGATTCATTATCAGTGTGAATGTGATTAATTGTCAGCGTGAATGTGATTCATTATCAGCGTGATTGTTATTAATTTTCAGCGTGAAAGTGATTCATTTTTAGCGTGAATGTGATTCCTTATCAGCCTGAATTCGATTCATTATCAGTGTGAATGTGATTAATTGTCAGCGTGAATGTGATTCATTGTCAGTGTTAATTTGATTCATTATCAGTATAAATGTGATTCATTATCAGTGTGAATTCGATTCATTATCAGCGTGAATGTGATTCATTATCAGTGTGAATTCGATTAATTATCAATGTGAATTCGATTAATTATCAGTGTATGTGATTTAATATCAGTGTGAATGTGATTCAATATCAGTGTGAATGTGATTCATTATCAGCGTGAATTCGATTCATTATCAGTGTGTATGTAATTCATTATCAGCGTGAATGTGATTCATTATCAGCGTGAATTCGATTCATTATCATTGTGAATGCAATTCATTATCAGCGTCAATATAGTTAATTATCAATGTGAATGTGATTCTATGTCAGCGTGAGTATAATTCATTATCAGCGTGAATGTGATTCATTATCAGCGTGATTGTTATTAATTTTCAGCGTGAAAGTGATTCATTTTTAGCGTGAATGTAATTCATTATCAGCCTGAATTCGATTCATTATCAGTGTGAATGTGATTAATTGTCAGCGTGAATGTGATTCATTGTCAGTGTTAATTTGATTCATTATCAGTATAAATGTGATTCATTATCAGCGTGAAGTCGATTCATTATCAGTGTGTATGCCATTCATTATCAGTGTGAATTCGATTCATTATCAGTGTGAATGTGATTCATTATCAGTGTGAATTCGATTAATTATCAATGTGAATTCGATTCATTATCAGTGTGAATGTGATTTAATATCAGTGTGAATGTGATTCAATATCAGTGTGAATGTGATTCATTATCAGCGTGAATTTGATTCATTATCCGCTTGAATTTGATTCATTATCAATGTGAATTTGATTCTTTATCAGTGTGAATGTGATTCATCATCAGTGTGAATGTTATTCATTTATCAGTGTGAATCTGATTCATTATCAGTGTGAATGTGATGCATTATCATCGTGAATTCGTTTCATTGTCAGTGTGTATGCGATTCATTATCAGCGTGAATGTGATTCATTATCAACGTGAACGTGATCCATAATCAGCGTGAATTTGATTCATTGTTAGCATGAATTCGATTCATTATCAGTGTGAGTTCGATTTAATGTAAATGTGAATGTGATTCATTATCAGCGTGAATATGATTATCAGCGTGCATATGATTCATTTTCACCGTGAATGTGATTAATTGTCAGTGTGAATGTGATTCATTTTAACCGTGAATGTGATTAATTGTCAGAGTGAATGTGATTGTCAGCGTGAATGTGATTGATTATCAGCCTGAATTCGATTCATTATCAGTGTGAATGTGATCCATTATCAGCGTGAAGTCGATTCATTATCAGTGTGTATGCCATTCATTATCAGTGTGACTTCGATTCATTATCAGCATGAATGTGATTCATTATCAGTGTGAATTTGATTAATTATCAATGTGAATTCGATTCATTATCAGTGTGAATGTGATTTAATATCAGTGTGAATGTGATTCAATATCAGTGTGAATGTGATTCATTATCAGCGTGAATTTGATTCATTATCAGTGTGAATGTGACTCATTATCCGTGTGAATTTGATTCATTATCAATGTGAATTTGATTCTTTATCAGTGTGAATGTGATTCATTATCAGTGTGAATGTGATTCATTATCCGCGTGAATTCGATTCATCATCAATGTGAGTGTGATTCATTGTTAGCGTGAATGTGATTCATTGTCAGCGTGAATGTGATTCCTTATCAGCCTGAATTCGATTCATTATCAGTGTGAATGTGATTAATTGTCAGCGTGAATGTGATTCATTGTCAGTGTTAATTTGATTCATTATCAGTATAAATGTGATTCATTATCAGCGTGAAGTCGATTCATTATCAGTGTGAAAGTGATTCATTATCAGTGTGAATTCGATTCATTATCAGCGTGAATGTGATTCATTATCAGTGTGAATTCGATTCATTATCAGTGTGTATGTAATTCATTATCAGCGTGAATGTGATTCATTATCAGTGTGAATTCGATTCATTATCATTGTGAATGCAATTCATTATCAGCGTCAATATAGTTAATTATCAATGTGAATGTGATTCTATGTCAGCGTGAGAATAATTCATTATCAGCGTGAATGTGATTCATTATCAGCGTGATTGTTATTAATTTTCAGCGTGAAAGTGATTCATTTTTAGCGTGAATGTGATTCCTTATCAGCCTGAATTCGATTAATTATCAGTGTGAATGTGATTAATTGTCAGCGTGAATGTGATTCATTGTCAGTGTTAATTTGATTCATTATCAGTATAAATGTGATTCATTATCAGCGTGAAGTCGATTCATTATCAGTGTGTATGCCATTCATTATCAGTGTGAATTCGATTCATTATCAGCGTGAATGTGATTCATTATCAGTGTGAATTCGATTAATTATCAATGTGTATTCGATTCATTATCAGTGTATGTGATTTAATATCAGTGTGAATGTGATTCAATATCAGTGTGAATGTGATTCATTATCAGCGTGAATTTGATTCATTATCAGTGTGAATGTGATTCATTATCCGCGTGAACGTGATCCATCATCAGCGTGAATTCGATTCATTATCAGTGTGTATGTAATTCATTATCAGCGTGAATGTGATTCATTATCAGCGTGAATTCGATTCATTATCATTGTGAATGCAATTCATTATCAGCGTCAATATAGTTAATTATCAATGTGAATGTGATTCTATGTCAGCGTGAGTATAATTCATTATCAGCGTGAATGTGATTCATTATCAGCGTGATTGTTATTAATTTTCAGCGTGAAAGTGATTCATTTTTAGCGTGAATGTAATTCATTATCAGCCTGAATTCGATTCATTATCAGTGTGAATGTGATTAATTGTCAGCGTGAATGTGATTCATTGTCAGTGTTAATTTGATTCATTATCAGTATAAATGTGATTCATTATCAGCGTGAAGTCGATTCATTATCAGTGTGTATGCCATTCATTATCAGTGTGAATTCGATTCATTATCAGCGTGAATGTGATTCATTATCAGTGAGTATGCCATTCATTATCAGTGTGAATTCGATTCATTATCAGCGTGAATGTGATTCATTATCAGTGTGAATTCGATTAATTATCAATGTGAATTCGATTCATTATCAGTGTATGTGATTTAATATCAGCGTGAATGTGATTCAATATCAGTGTGAATGTGATTCATTATCAGCGGGAATTTGATTCATTATCAGTGTGAATGTGATTCATTATCAGCGTGAATTCGATTCATTATCATTGTGAATGCAATTCATTATCAGCATCAATATAGTTAATTATCAATGTTAATGTGATTTTATGTCAGCGTGAGAATAATTCATTATCAGCGTGAATGTGATTCATTATCAGCGTGATTGTTATTAATTTTCAGCGTGAAAGTGATTCATTTTTAGCGTGAATGTGATTCCTTATCAGCCTGAATTCGATTCATTATCAGTGTGAATGTGATTAATTGTCAGCGTGAATGTGATTCATTGTCAGTGTTAATTTGATTCATTATCAGTATAAATGTGATTCATTATCAGCGTGAAGTCGATTCATTATCAGTGTGTATGCCATTCATTATCAGTGTGAATTCGATTTAATGTAAATGTGAATGTGATTCATTATCAGCGTGAATATGATTATCAGCGTGCATATGATTCATTTTCACCGTGAATGTGATTAATTGTCAGTGTGAATGTGATTCATTTTCACCGTGAATGTGATTAATTGTCAGAGTGAATGTGAATCATTATCAGTGTGAATTCGATTCATTATCAGTGTGAATGTGATTCATTATCAGTGTGAATTCGATTAATTATCAATGTGAATTCGATTCATTATCAGTGTATGTGATTTAATATCAGTGTGAATGTGATTCACTATAAGTGTGAATGTGATTCATTATCAGCGTGAATTTGATTCATTATCAGTGTGAATGTGATTCATTATCCGTGTGAACGTGATCCATCATCAGCGTGAATTCGATTCATTATCAGTGTGTATGTAATTCATTTTCAGCGTGAATGTGATTCATTATCAGCATGAATTCGATTCATTATCATTGTGAATGCAATTCATTATCAGCGTCAATATAGTTAATTATCAATGTGAATGTGATTCTATGTCAGCGTGAGTATAATTCATTATCAGCGTGAATGTGATTCATTATCAGCGTGATTGTTATTAATTTTCAGCGTGAAAGTGATTAATTTTTAGCGTGAATGTGATTCATTATCAGCCTGAATTCGATTCATTATCAGTGTGAATGTGATTAATTGTCAGCGTGAATGTGATTCATTGTCAGTGTTAATTTGATTCATTATCAGTATAAATGTGATTCATTATCAGCGTGAAGTCGATTCATTATCAGTGTGTATGCCATTCATTATCAGTGTGAATTCGATTCATTATCAGCGTGAATTCGATTTAATGTAAATGTGAATGTGATTCATTATCAGGGTGAATATGATTATCAGCGTGCATTCGATTCATTTTCACCGTGAATGTGATTAATTGTCAGTGTGAATGTGATTCATTTTCACCGTGAATTTGATTAATTGTCAGAGTGAATATGATTAATTGTCAGCGTGAATGTGATTGATTATCAGCCTGAATTCGATTCATTATCAGTGTGAATGTGATCCATTATCAGCGTGAAGTCGATTCATTATCAGTGTGTATGCCATTCATTATCAGTGTGACTTCGATTCATTTTCAGCGTGAATGTGATTCATTATCAGTGTGAATTTGATTAATTATCAATGTGAATTCGATTCATTATCAGTGTGTATGCCATTCATTATCAGTGTGAATTCGATTCATTATCAGCGTGAATGTGATTCATTATCAGTGTGAATTCGATTAATTATCAATGTGTATTCGATTCATTATCAGTGTATGTGATTTAATATCAGTGTGAATGTGATTCAATATCAGTGTGAATGTGATTCATTATCAGCGTGAATTTGATTCATTATCAGTGTGAATGTGATTCATTATCCGCGTGAACGTGATCCATCATCAGCGTGAATTCGATTCATTATCAGTGTGTATGTAATTCATTATCAGCGTGAATGTGATTAATTATCAGCGAGAATTCGATTCATTATCATTGTGAATGCAATTCATTATCAGCGTCAAAATAGTTAATTATCAATGTGAATGTGATTCTATGTCAGCGTGAGTATAATTCATTATCAGCGTGAATGTGATTCATTATCAGCGTGATTGTTATTAATTTTCAGCGTGAAAGTGATTCATTTTTAGCGTGAATGTAATTCATTATCAGCCTGAATTCGATTCATTATCAGTGTGAATGTGATTAATTGTCAGCGTGAATGTGATTCATTGTCAGTGTTAATTTGATTCATTATCAGTATAAATGTGATTCATTATCAGCGTGAAGTCGATTCATTATCAGTGTGTATGCCATTCATTATCAGTGTGAATTCGATTCATTATCAGCGTGAATGTGATTCATTATCAGTGTGAATTTGATTAATTATGAATGTGAATTCGATTCATTATCAGTGTGAATGTGATTTAATATCAGTGTGAATGTGATTCAATATCAGTGTGAATGTGATTCATTATCAGCGTGAATTTGATTCATTATCCGCTTGAATTTGATTCATTATCAATGTGAATTTGATTCTTTATCAGTGTGAATGTGATTCATCATCAGTGTGAATGTTATTCATTTATCAGTGTGAATCTGATTCATTATCAGTGTGAATGTGATGCATTATCATCGTGAATTCGTTTCATTGTCAGTTTGTATGCGATTCAATATCAGTGTGAATGTGATTCATTATCAGCGGGAATTTGATTCATTATCAGTGTGAATGTGATTCATTATCAGCGTGAATTCGATTCATTATCATTGTGAATGCAATTCATTATCAGCGTCAATATAGTTAATTATCAATGTGAATGTGATTCTATGTCAGCGTGAGAATAATTCATTATCAGCGTGAATGTGATTCATTATCAGCGTGATTGTTATTAATTTTCAGCGTGAAAGTGATTCATTTTTAGCGTGAATGTGATTCCTTATCAGCCTGAATTCGATTCATTATCAGTGTGAATGTGATTAATTGTCAGCGTGAATGTGATTCATTGTCAGTGTTAATTTGATTCATTATCAGTATAAATGTGATTCATTATCAGCGTGAAGTCGATTCATTATCAGTGTGTATGCCATTCATTATCAGTGTGAATTCGATTCATTATCAGCGTGAATGTGATTCATTATCAGTGAGTATGCCATTCATTATCAGTGTGAATTCGATTCATTATCAGCGTGAATGTGATTCATTATCAGTGTGAATTCGATTAATTATCAATGTGAATTCGATTCATTATCAGTGTATGTGATTTAATATCAGTGTGAATGTGATTCAATATCAGTGTGAATGTGATTCATTATCAGCGGGAATTTGATTCATTATCAGTGTGAATGTGATTCATTATCAGCGTGAATTCGATTCATTAGCATTGTGAATGCAATTCATTATCAGCGTCAATATAGTTAATTATCAATGTGAATGTGATTCTATGTCAGCGTGAGAATAATTCATTATCAGCGTGAATGTGATTCATTATCAGCGTGATTATTAATTTTCAGCGTGAAAGTGATTAATTTTTAGCGTGAATGTGATTCCTTATCAGCCTGAATTCGATTCATTATCAGTGTGAATGTGATTAATTGTCAGCGTGAATGTGATTCATTGTCAGTGTTAATTTGATTCATTATCAGTATAAATGTGATTCATTATCAGCGTGAAGTCGATTCATTATCAGTGTGTATGCCATTCATTATCAGTGTGAATTCGATTTAATGTAAATGTGAATGTGATTCATTATCAGCGTGAATATGATTATCAGCGTGCATATGATTCATTTTCACCGTGAATGTGATTAATTGTCAGTGTGAATGTGATTCATTATCAGCGGGAATTTGATTCATTATCAGTGTGAATGTGATTCATTATCAGCGTGAATTCGATTCATTATCATTGTGAATGCAATTCATTATCAGCGTCAATATAGTTAATTATCAATGTTAATGTGATTTTATGTCAGCGTGAGAATAATTCATTATCAGCGTGAATGTGATTCATTATCAGCGTGATTGTTATTAATTTTCAGCGTGAAAGTGATTCATTTTTAGCGTGAATGTGATTCCTTATCAGCCTGAATTCGATTCATTATCAGTGTGAATGTGATTAATTGTCAGCGTGAATGTGATTCATTGTCAGTGTTAATTTGATTCATTATCAGTATAAATGTGATTCATTATCAGCGTGAAGTCGATTCATTATCAGTGTGTATGCCATTCATTATCAGTGTGAATTCGATTTAATGTAAATGTGAATGTGATTCATTATCAGCGTGAATATGATTATCAGCGTGCATATGATTCATTTTCACCGTGAATGTGATTAATTGTCAGTGTGAATGTGATTCATTTTCACCGTGAATGTGATTAATTGTCAGAGTGAATGTGAATCATTATCAGTGTGAATTCGATTCATTATCAGCCTGAATGTGATTCATTATCAGTGTGAATTCGATTAATTATCAATGTGAATTCGATTCATTATCAGTGTATGTGATTTAATATCAGTGTGAATGTGATTCACTATAAGTGTGAATGTGATTCATTATCAGCGTGAATTTGATTCATTATCAGTGTGAATGTGATTCATTATCCGCGTGAACGTGATCCATCATCAGCGTGAATTCGATTCATTATCAGTGTGTATGTAATTCATTTTCAGCGTGAATGTGATTCATTATCAGCATGAATTCGATTCATTATCATTGTGAATGCAATTCATTATCAGCGTCAATATAGTTAATTATCAATGTGAATGTGATTCTATGTCAGCGTGAGTATAATTCATTATCAGCGTGAATGTGATTCATTATCAGCGTGATTGTTATTAATTTTCAGCGTGAAAGTGATTAATTTTTAGCGTGAATGTGATTCATTATCAGCCTGAATTCGATTCATTATCAGTGTGAATGTGATTAATTGTCAGCGTGAATGTGATTCATTGTCAGTGTTAATTTGATTCATTATCAGTATAAATGTGATTCATTATCAGCGTGAAGTCGATTCATTATCAGTGTGTATGCCATTCATTATCAGTGTGAATTCGATTCATTATCAGCGTGAATTCGATTTAATGTAAATGTGAATGTGATTCATTATCAGGGTGAATATGATTATCAGCGTGCATTCGATTCATTTTCACCGTGAATGTGATTAATTGTCAGTGTGAATGTGATTCATTTTCACCGTGAATTTGATTAATTGTCAGAGTGAATATGATTAATTGTCAGCGTGAATGTGATTGATTATCAGCCTGAATTCGATTCATTATCAGTGTGAATGTGATCCATTATCAGCGTGAAGTCGATTCATTATCAGTGTGTATGCCATTCATTATCAGTGTGACTTCGATTCATTATCAGCGTGAATGTGATTCATTATCAGTGTGAATTTGATTAATTATCAATGTGAATTCGATTCATTATCAGTGTGTATGCCATTCATTATCAGTGTGAATTCGATTCATTATCAGCGTGAATGTGATTCATTATCAGTGTGAATTCGATTAATTATCAATGTGTATTCGATTCATTATCAGTGTATGTGATTTAATATCAGTGTGAATGTGATTCAATATCAGTGTGAATGTGATTCATTATCAGCGTGAATTTGATTCATTATCAGTGTGAATGTGATTCATTATCCGCGTGAACGTGATCCATCATCAGCGTGAATTCGATTCATTATCAGTGTGTATGTAATTCATTATCAGCGTGAATGTGATTCATTATCAGCGTGAATTCGATTCATTATCATTGTGAATGCAATTCATTATCAGCGTCAAAATAGTTAATTATCAATGTGAATGTGATTCTATGTCAGCGTGAGTATAATTCATTATCAGCGTGAATGTGATTCATTATCAGCGTGATTGTTATTAATTTTCAGCGTGAAAGTGATTCATTTTTAGCGTGAATGTAATTCATTATCAGCCTGAATTCGATTCATTATCAGTGTGAATGTGATTAATTGTCAGCGTGAATGTGATTCATTGTCAGTGTTAATTTGATTCATTATCAGTATAAATGTGATTCATTATCAGCGTGAAGTCGATTCATTATCAGTGTGTATGCCATTCATTATCAGTGTGAATTCGATTCATTATCAGCGTGAATGTGATTCATTATCAGTGTGAATTTGATTAATTATGAATGTGAATTCGATTCATTATCAGTGTGAATGTGATTTAATATCAGTGTGAATGTGATTCAATATCAGTGTGAATGTGATTCATTATCAGCGTGAATTTGATTCATTATCCGCTTGAATTTGATTCATTATCAATGTGAATTTGATTCTTTATCAGTGTGAATGTGATTCATCATCAGTGTGAATGTTATTCATTTATCAGTGTGAATCTGATTCATTATCAGTGTGAATGTGATGCATTATCATCGTGAATTCGTTTCATTGTCAGTTTGTATGCGATTCAATATCAGTGTGAATGTGATTCATTATCAGCGGGAATTTGATTCATTATCAGTGTGAATGTGATTCATTATCAGCGTGAATTCGATTCATTATCATTGTGAATGCAATTCATTATCAGCGTCAATATAGTTAATTATCAATGTGAATGTGATTCTATGTCAGCGTGAGAATAATTCATTATCAGCGTGAATGTGATTCATTATCAGCGTGATTGTTATTAATTTTCAGCGTGAAAGTGATTCATTTTTAGCGTGAATGTGATTCCTTATCAGCCTGAATTCGATTCATTATCAGTGTGAATGTGATTAATTGTCAGCGTGAATGTGATTCATTGTCAGTGTTAATTTGATTCATTATCAGTATAAATGTGATTCATTATCAGCGTGAAGTCGATTCATTATCAGTGTGTATGCCATTCATTATCAGTGTGAATTCGATTCATTATCAGCGTGAATGTGATTCATTATCAGTGAGTATGCCATTCATTATCAGTGTGAATTCGATTCATTATCAGCGTGAATGTGATTCATTATCAGTGTGAATTCGATTAATTATCAATGTGAATTCGATTCATTATCAGTGTATGTGATTTAATATCAGTGTGAATGTGATTCAATATCAGTGTGAATGTGATTCATTATCAGCGGGAATTTGATTCATTATCAGTGTGAATGTGATTCATTATCAGCGTGAATTCGATTCATTAGCATTGTGAATGCAATTCATTATCAGCGTCAATATAGTTAATTATCAATGTGAATGTGATTCTATGTCAGCGTGAGAATAATTCATTATCAGCGTGAATGTGATTCATTATCAGCGTGATTATTAATTTTCAGCGTGAAAGTGATTCATTTTTAGCGTGAATGTGATTCCTTATCAGCCTGAATTCGATTCATTATCAGTGTGAATGTGATTAATTGTCAGCGTGAATGTGATTCATTGTCAGTGTTAATTTGATTCATTATCAGTATAAATGTGATTCATTATCAGCGTGAAGTCGATTCATTATCAGTGTGTATGCCATTCATTATCAGTGTGAATTCGATTTAATGTAAATGTGAATGTGATTCATTATCAGCGTGAATATGATTATCAGCGTGCATATGATTCATTTTCACCGTGAATGTGATTAATTGTCAGTGTGAATGTGATTCATTTTCACCGTGAATGTGATTAATTGTCAGAGTGAATGTGAATCATTATCAGTGTGAATTCGATTCATTATCAGTGTGAATGTGATTCATTATCAGTGTGAATTCGATTAATTATCAATGTGAATTCGATTCATTATCAGTGTATGTGATTTAATATCAGTGTGAACGTGATTCAATATAAGTGTGAATGTGATTCATTATCAGCGTGAATTTGATTCATTATCAGTGTGAATGTGATTCATTATCAGCGTGAACGTGATCCATCATCAGCGTGAATTCGATTCATTATCAGTGTGTATGTAATTCATTATCAGCGTGAATGTGATTCATTATCAGCATGAATTCGATTCATTATCAGCGTGAATTCGATTTAATGTAAATGTGAAAGTGATTCATTATCAGCGTGAATATGATTATCAGCGTGCATATGATTCATTTTCACCGTGAATGTGATTAATTGTCAGTGTGAATGTGATTCATTTTCACCGTGAATGTGATTAATTGTCAGAGTGAATGTGAATCATTATCAGTGTGAATTCGATTCATTATCAGTGTGAATGTGATTCATTATCAGTGTGAATTCGATTAATTATCAATGTGAATTCGATTCATTATCAGTGTATGTGATTTAATATCAGTGTGAATGTGATTCACTATAAGTGTAAATGTGATTCATTATCAGCGTGAATTTGATTCATTATCAGCGTGAATGTGATTCATTATCAGCGTGATTGTTATTAATTTTCAGCGTGAAAGTGATTCATTTTTAGCGTGAATGTGATTCCTTATCAGCCTGAATTCGATTAATTATCAGTGTGAATGTGATTAATTGTCAGCGTGAATGTGATTCATTGTCAGTGTTAATTTGATTCATTATCAGTATAAATGTGATTCATTATCAGCGTGAAGTCGATTCATTATCAGTGTGTATGCCATTCATTATCAGTGTGAATTCGATTCATTATCAGCGTGAATGTGATTCATTATCAGTGTGAATTCGATTAATTATCAATGTGTATTCGATTCATTATCAGTGTATGTGATTTAATATCAGTGTGAATGTGATTCAATATCAGTGTGAATGTGATTCATTATCAGCGTGAATTTGATTCATTATCAGTGTGAATGTGATTCATTATCCGCGTGAACGTGATCCATCATCAGCGTGAATTCGATTCATTATCAGTGTGTATGTAATTCATTATCAGCGTGAATGTGATTCATTATCAGCGTGAATTCGATTCATTATCATTGTGAATGCAATTCATTATCAGCGTCAATATAGTTAATTATCAATGTGAATGTGATTCTATGTCAGCGTGAGTATAATTCATTATCAGCGTAAATGTGATTCATTATCAGCGTGATTGTTATTAATTTTCAGCGTGAAAGTGATTCATTTTTAGCGTGAATGTAATTCATTATCAGCCTGAATTCGATTCATTATCAGTGTGAATGTGATTAATTGTCAGCGTGAATGTGATTCATTGTCAGTGTTAATTTGATTCATTATCAGTATAAATGTGATTCATTATCAGCGTGAAGTCGATTCATTATCAGTGTGTATGCCATTCATTATCAGTGTGAATTCGATTCATTATCAGCGTGAATGTGATTCACTATCAGTGAGTATGCCATTCATTATCAGTGTGAATTCGATTCATTATCAGCGTGAATGTGATTCATTATCAGTGTGAATTCGATTAATTATCAATGTGAATTCGATTCATTATCAGTGTATGTGATTTAATATCAGTGTGAATGTGATTCAATATCAGTGTGAATGTGATTCATTATCAGCGGGAATTTGATTCATTATCAGTGTGAATGTGCTTCATTATCAGCGTGAATTCGATTCATTATCATTGTGAATGCAATTCATTATCAGCGTCAATATAGTTAATTATCAATGTGAATGTGATTTTATGTCAGCGTGAGAATAATTCATTATCAGCGTGAATGTGATTCATTATCAGCGTGATTGTTATTAATTTTCAGCGTGAAAGTGATTCATTTTTAGCGTGAATGTGATTCCTTATCAGCCTGAATTCGATTAATTATCAGTGTGAATGTGATTAATTGTCAGCGTGAATGTGATTCATTGTCAGTGTTAATTTGATTCATTATCAGTATAAATGTGATTCATTATCAGCGTGAAGTCGATTCATTATCAGTGTGTATGCCATTCATTATCAGTGTGAATTCGATTTAATGTAAATGTGAATGTGATTCATTATCAGCGTGAATATGATTATCAGCGTGCATATGATTCATTTTCACCGTGAATGTGATTAATTGTCAGTGTGAATGTGATTCATTTTCACCGTGAATGGGATTAATTGTCAGAGTGAATGTGAATCATTATCAGTGTGATTTCGATTCATTATCAGTGTGAATGTGATTCATTATCAGTGTGAATTCGATTAATTATCAATGTGAATTCGATTCATTATCAGTGTGAATGTTATTCATTTATCAGTGTGAATCTGATTCATTATCAGTGTGAATGTGATGCATTATCATCGTGAATTCGTTTCATTGTCAGAGTGAATGTGATTAATTGTCAGCGTGAATGTGATTGATTATCAGTGTGAATTTGATTAATTATCAATGTGAATTCGATTCATTATCAGTGTGAATGTGATTTAATATCAGTGTGAATGTGATTCAATATCAGTGCGAATGTGATTCATTATCAGCGTGAATTTGATTAATTATCAGTGTGAATATGACTCATTATCCGTGTGAATTTGATTCATTATCAATGTGAATTTGATTCTTTATCAGTGTGAATGTGATTCATTATCAGTGTGAATGTGATTCATTATCCGCGTGAATTCGATTCATCATCAATGTGAGTGTGATTCATTGTTAGCGTGAATGTGATTCATTGTCAGCGTGAATGTGATTACTTATCAGCCTGAATTCGATTCATTATCAGTGTGAATGTGATTAATTGTCAGCGTGAATGTGATTCATTGTCAGTGTTAATTTGATTCATTATCAGTATAAATGTGATTCATTATCAGCGATGAAGTCGATTCATTATCAGTGAGTATGCCATTCATTATCAGTGTGAATGTGATTCATTATCAGCGTGAATGTGATTCATTATCAGTGTGAATTCGATTAATTATCAATGTGAATTCGATTCATTATCAGTGAATGTGATTTAATATCAGTGTGAATGTGATTCAATATCAGTGTGAATGTGATTCATTATCAGCGGGAATTTGATTCATTATCAGTGTGAATGTGATTCATTATCCGCGTGAACGTGATCCATCATCAGCGTGAATTCGATTCATTATCAGTGTGTATGTAATTCATTATCAGCGTGAATGTGATTCATTATCAGCATGAATTCGATTCATTATCAGCGTGAATTCGATTTAATGTAAATGTGAATGTGATTCATTATCAGCGTGAATATGATTATCAGCATGCATATGATTCATTTTCACCGTGAATGTGATTAATTGTCAGTGTGAATGTGATTCATTTTCACCGTGAATGTGATTAATTGTCAGAGTGAATGTGAATCATTATCAGTGTGAATTCGATTCATTATCAGTGTGAATGTGATTCATTATCAGTGTGAATTCGATTACTTATCAATGTGAATTCGATTCATTATCAGTGTATGTGATTTAATATCAGTGTGAATGTGATTCACTATAAGTGTGAATGTGATTCATTATCAGCGTGAATTTGATTCATTATCAGTGTGAATGTGATTCATTATCCGCGTGAACGTGATCCATCATCAGCGTGATTTCGATTCATTATCAGTGTGTATGTAATTCATTATCAGCGTGAATGTGATTCATTATCAGCATGAATTCGATTCATTATCATTGTGAATGCAATTCATTATCAGCGTCAATATAGTTAATTATCAATGTGAATGTGATTCTATGTCAGCGTGAGTATAATTCATTATCAGCGTGAAAGTGATTAATTTTTAGCGTGAATGTGATTCATTATCAGCCTGAATTCGATTCATTATCAGTGTGAATGTGATTAATTGTCAGCGTGAATGTGATTCATTGTCAGTGTTAATTTGATTCATTATCAGTATAAATGTGATCCATTATCAGCGTGAAGTCGATTCATTATCAGTGTGTATGCCATTCATTATCAGTGTGACTTCGATTCATTATCAGCGTGAATGTGATTCATTATCAGTGTGAATTTGATTAATTATCAATGTGAATTCGATTCATTATCAGTGTGAATGTGATTTAATATCAGTGTGAATGTGATTCATTATCAGTGTGAATGTGATTCATTATCAGTGTGAATTCGATTAATTATCAATGTGAATTCGATTCATTATCAGTGTATGTGATTTAATATCAGTGTGAATGTGATTCACTGTAAGTGTGAATGTGATTCAATATCAGTGTGAATGTGATTCATTATCAGCGTGAATTTGATTCATTATCAGTGTGAATGTGATTCATTATCCGCGTGAACGTGATCCATCATCAGCGTGATTTCGATTCATTATCAGTGTGTATGTAATTCATTATCAGCGTGAATGTGATTCATTATCAGCATGAATTCGATTCATTATCATTGTGAATGCAATTCATTATCAGCGTCAATATAGTTAATTATCAATGTGAATGTGATTCTATGTCAGTGTTAATTTGATTCATTATCAGTATAAATGTGATTCATTATCAGCGTGAAGTCGATTCATTATCAGTGTGTATGCCATTCATTATCAGTGTGAATTCGATTCATTATCAGCGTGAATTCGATTTAATGTAAATGTGAATGTGATTCATTATCAGCGTGAATATGAATATCAGCGTGCATATGATTCATTTTCACCGTGAATGTGATTGTCAGTGTGAATGTGATTCATTTTCACCGTGAATTTGATTAATTGTCAGAGTGAATGTGATTAATTGTGAGCGTGAATGTGATTGATTATCAGCCTGAATTCGATTCATTATCAGTGTGAATGTGATCCATTATCAGCGTGAAGTCGATTCATTATCAGTGTGTATGCCATTCATTATCAGTGTGACTTCGATTCATTATCAGCGTGAATGTGATTCATTATCAGTGTGAATTTGATTAATTATCAATGTGAATTCGATTCATTATCAGTGTGAATGTGATTTAATATCAGTGTGAATGTGATTCATTATCAGTGTGAATGTGATTCATTATCAGCGTGAATTTGATTCATTATCAGTGTGAATGTGATTCATTATCCGTGTGAATTTGATTCATTAGCAATGTGAATTTGATTCTTTATCAGTGTGAATGTGATTCATTATCAGTGTGAATGTGATTCATTATCCGCGTGAATTCGATTCATCATCAATGTGAGTGTGATTCATTGTTAGCTTGAATGTGATTCATTGTCAGCGTGAATGTGAATCATTATCAGCTTGAATTAGATTCATTTTCAGTGTGAATGTGATTATTTATCAGTGTGAATTCGATTCATTATCAATGTGAATTCGATTCATTGTCAGTGTGAATGTGATTCAATATCAGTGTGAATGTGATTCAATGTCAGTGTGAATGTGATTCATTATCAGTGTGAATTTGATTCATTATCAGTGTGAATGTGATTCATTATCAGTGTGAATGTGATTCATTATCAGCCTGAATATGATTCATTTTCAGTGTGAAAGTGATTCATTATCAGGATGAATGTGATTCATTATCAGCGTGAACGTGATCCATCATCAGCGTGAATTCGATTCATTATCAGTGTGTATGTAATCCATTATCAGCGTGAATGTGATTCATTATCAGCGTGAATTTGATTCATTATCATTGTGAATGCAATTCATTATCAGCGTCAATATAGTTAATTATCAATGTGAATGTGATTCTATGTCAGCGTGAGAATAATTCATTATCAGCGTGAATGTGATTCATTATCAGCGTGATTGTTATTAATTTTCAGCGTGAAAGTGATTCATTTTTAGCGTGAATGTTAATCCTTTATCAGCCTGAATTCGATTCATTATCAGTGTGAATGTGATTAATTGTCAGCGTGAATGTGATTCATTGTCAGTGTTAATTTGATTCATTATCAGTATAAATGTGATTCATTATCAGCGTGAAGTCGATTCATTATCAGTGTGTATGCCATTAATTATCAGTGTGAATTCGATTCATTATCAGCGTGAATGTGATTCATTATCAGTGTGAATTCGATTAATTATCAATGTGAATTCGATTCATTATCAGTGTATGTGATTTAATATCAGTGTGAATGTGATTCTATGTCAGCGTGAGTATAATTCATTATCAGCGTGAATGTGATTCATTATCAGCGTGATTGTTATTAATTTTCAGCGTGAAAGTGATTCACTTTTAGCGTGAATGTGATTCATTATCAGCCTGAATTCGATTCATTATCAGCGTGAATGTGATTCATTGTCAGTGTTAATTTGATTCATTATCAGTATAAATGTGATTCATTATCAGCGTGAAGTCAATTCATTATCAGTGTGTATGCCATTCATTATCAGTGTGAATTCGATTCATTATCAGCGTGAATTCGATTAATTATCAATGTGAATTCGATTCATTATCAGTGTGAATGTGATTTAATATCAGTGTGAATGTGATTCATTATCAGCGTGAATTTGATTCATTATCCGCTTGAATTTGATTCATTATCAATGTGAATTTGATTCTTTATCAGCGTGAATGTGATTCATCATCAGTGTGAATGTTATTCATTTATCAGTGTGAATCTGATTCATTATCAGTGTGAATGTGATGCATTATCATCGTGAATTCGTTTCATTGTCAGTGTGTATGCGATTCATTATCAGCGTGAATGTGATTCATTATCAACGTGAACGTGATCCATCATCAGCGTGAATTTGATTCATTGTTAGCGTGAATTCGATTCATTATCAGTGTGAATTCGATTCATTATCAGTGTGAATTCGATTTAATGTAAATGTGAATGTGATTCATTATCAGCGTGAATATGATTATCAGCGTGCATATGATTCATTTTCACCGTGAATGTGATTAATTGTCAGTGTGAATGTGATTCATTTTCACTGTGAATGTGATTAATTGTCAGAGTGAATGTGATTAATTGTCAGGGTGAATGTGATTGATTATCAGCCTGAATTCGATTCATTATCAGTGTGAATGTGATCCATTATCAGCGTGAAGTCGATTCATTATCAGTGTGTATGCCATTCATTATCAGTGTGACTTTGATTCATTATCAGCGTGAATGTGATTCATTATCAGTGTGAATTTGATTAATTATCAATGTGAATTCGATTCATTATCAGTGTGAATGTGATTTAATATCAGTGTGAATGTGATTCAATATCAGTGTGAATGTGATTCATTATCAGCGTGAATTTGATTCATTATCAGTGTGAATGTGATTCATTATCCGTGTGAATTTGATTCATTAGCAATGTGAATTTGATTCTTTATCAGTGTGAATGTGATTCATTGTTAGCGTGAATGTGATTCATTGTCAGCGTGAATGTGAATCATTATCAGCTTGAATTAGATTCATTATCAGTGTGAATGTGATTATTTATCAGTGTGAATTCGATTCATTATCAATGTGAATTCGATTCATTGTCAGTGTGAATGTGATTCAAGATCAGTGTGAATGTGATTCAATATCAGTGTGAATGTGATTCATTATCAGTGTGAATTTGATTCATTATCAGTGTGAATTTGATTCATTATCAGTGTGAATGTGATTCATTATCAGCCTGAATATGATTCATTTTCAGTGTGAAAGTGATTCCTTATCAGGATGAATGTGATTCATTATCAGCGTGAACGTGATCCATCATCAGCGTGAATTCGATTCATTATCAGTGTGTATGTAATTCATTATCAGCGTGAATGTGATTCATTATCAGCGTGAATTCGATTCATTATCATTGTGAATGCAATTCATTATCAGCGTCAATATAGTTAATTATCAATGTGAATGTGATTCTATGTCAGTGTGAGAATAATTCATTATCAGCGTGAATGTGATTCATTATCAGCGTGATTGTTATTAATTTTCAGGGTGAAAGTGATTCATTTTTAGCGTGAATGTGATTCCTTATCAGCCTGAATTCGATTCATTATCAGTGTGAATGTGATTAATTGTCAGCGTGAATGTGATTCATTGTCAGTGTTAATTTGATTCATTATCAGTATAAATGTGATTCATTATCAGCGTGAAGTCGATTCATTATCAGTGTGTATGCCATTCATTATCAGTGTGAATTCGATTCATTATCAGCGTGAATTCGATTTAATGTAAATGTGAATGTGATTCATTATCAGCGTGAATATGATTATCAGCGTGCATATGATTCATTTTCACCGTGAATGTGATTAATTGTCAGTGTGAATGTGATTCATTTTTACCGTGAATGTGATTAATTGTCAGAGTGAATGTGATTAATTGTCAGCGTGAATGTGATTGATTATCAGCCTGAATTCGATTCATTATCAGTGTGAATGTGATCCATTATCAGCGTGAAGTCGATTCATTATCAGTGTGTATGCCATTCATTATCAGTGTGACTTCGATTCATTATCAGCGTGAATGTGATTCATTATCAGTGTGAATTTGATTAATTATCAATGTGAATTCGATTCATTATCAGTGTGAATGTGATTTAATATCAGTGTGAATGTGATTCAATATCAGTGTGAATGTGATTCATTATCAGCGTGAATTTGATTCATTATCAGTGTGAATGTGATTCATTATCCGTGTGAATTTGATTCATTAGCAATGTGAATTTGATTCTTTATCAGTGTGAATGTGATTCATTATCAGTGTGAATGTGATTCATTATCCGCGTGAATTCGAGTCATCATCAATGTGAGTGTGATTCATTGTTAGCTTGAATGTGATTCATTGTCAGCGTGAATGTGAATCATTATCAGCTTGAATTAGATTCATTTTCAGTGTGAATGTGATTATTTATCAGTGTGGATGTGATTCATTATCAGTGTGAATTCGATTAATTATCAATGTGAATTCGATTCATTATCAGTGTATGTGATTTAATATCAGTGTGAATGTGATTCAATATAAGTGTGAATGTGATTCATTTTCACCGTGAATTTGATTCATTATCAGTGTGAATGTGATTCATTATCCGCGTGAACGTGATCCATCATCAGCGTGAATTCGATTCATTATCAGTGTGTATGTAATTCATTATCAGCGTGAATGTGATTCATTATCAGCATGAATTCGATTCATTATCATTGTGAATGCAATTCATTATCAGCGTCAATATAGTTAATTATCAATGTGAATGTGATTCTATGTCAGCGTGAGTATAATTCATTATCAGCGTGAATGTGATTCATTATCAGCGTGATTGTTATTAATTTCCAGCGTGAAAGTGATTAATTTTTAGCGTGAATGTGATTCATTATCAGCCTGAATTCGATTCATTATCAGTGTGAATGTGATTAATTGTCAGCGTGAATGTGATTCATTGTCAGTGTTAATTTGATTCATTATCAGTATAAATGTGATTCATTATCAGCGTGAAGTCGATTCATTATCAGTGTGTATGCCATTCATTATCAGTGTGAATTCGATTCATTATCAGCGTGAATTCGATTTAATGTAAATGTGAATGTGATTCATTATCAGCGTGAATATGATTATCAGCGTGCATATGATTCATTTTCACCGAGAATGTGATTAATTGTCAGTGTGAATGTGATTCATTTTTACCGTGAATGTGATTAATTGTCAGAGTGAATGTGATTAATTGTCAGCGTGAATGTGATTGATTATCAGCCTGAATTCGATTCATTATCAGTGTGAATGTGATCCATTATCAGCGTGAAGTCGATTCATTATCAGTGTGTATGCCATTCATTATCAGTGTGACTTCGATTCATTATCAGCGTGAATGTGATTCATTATCAGTGTGAATTTGATTAATTATCAATGTGAATTCGATTCATTATCAGTGTGAATGTGATTTAATATCAGTGTGAATGTGATTCAATATCAGTGTGAATGTGATTCATTATCAGCGTGAATTTGATTCATTATCAGTGTGAATGTGATTCATTATCCGTGTGAATTTGATTCATTAGCAATGTGAATTTGATTCTTTATCAGTGTGAATGTGATTCATTATCAGTGTGAATGTGATTCATTATCCGCGTGAATTCGAGTCATCATCAATGTGAGTGTGATTCATTGTTAGCTTGAATGTGATTCATTGTCAGCGTGAATGTGAATCATTATCAGCTTGAATTAGATTCATTTTCAGTGTGAATGTGATTATTTATCAGTGTGGATGTGATTCATTATCAGTGTGAATTCGATTAATTATCAATGTGAATTCGATTCATTATCAGTGTATGTGATTTAATATCAGTGTGAATGTGATTCAATATAAGTGTGAATGTGATTCATTTTCACCGTGAATTTGATTCATTATCAGTGTGAATGTGATTCATTATCCGCGTGAACGTGATCCATCATCAGCGTGAATTCGATTCATTATCAGTGTGTATGTAATTCATTATCAGCGTGAATGTGATTCATTATCAGCATGAATTCGATTCATTATCATTGTGAATGCAATTCATTATCAGCGTCAATATAGTTAATTATCAATGTGAATGTGATTCTATGTCAGCGTGAGTATAATTCATTATCAGCGTGAATGTGATTCATTATCAGCGTGATTGTTATTAATTTCCAGCGTGAAAGTGATTCATTTTTAGCGTGAATGTGATTCATTATCAGCCTGAATTCGATTCATTATCAGTGTGAATGTGATTAATTGTCAGCGTGAATGTGATTCATTGTCAGTGTTAATTTGATTCATTATCAGTATAAATGTGATTCATTATCAGCGTGAAGTCGATTCATTATCAGTGTGTATGCCATTCATTATCAGTGTGAATTCGATTCATTATCAGCGTGAATTCGATTTAATGTAAATGTGAATGTGATTCATTATCAGCGTGAATATGATTATCAGCGTGCATATGATTCATTTTCACCGAGAATGTGATTAATTATCAGCGTGAAGTCGATTCATTATCAGTGTGTATGCCATTCATTATCAGTGTGACTTCGATTCATTATCAGCGTGAATGTGATTCATTATCAGTGTGAATTTGATTAATTATCAATGTGAATTCGATTCATTATCAGTGTGAATGTGATTTAATATCAGTGTGAATGTGATTCATTATCAGTGTGAATTTGATTCATTATCAGTGTGAATTTGATTCATTATCAGTGTGAATGTGATTCATTATCAGCCTGAATATGATTCATTTTCAGTGTGAATGTGATTCATTATCCGTGTGAATTTGATTCATTAGCAATGTGAATTTGATTCTTTATCAGTGTGAATGTGATTCATTATCAGTGTGAATGTGATTCATTATCCGCGTGAATTCGATTCATCATCAATGTGAGTGTGATTCATTGTTAGCTTGAATGTGATTCATTGTCAGCGTGAATGTGAATCATTATCAGCTTGAATTAGATTCATTTTCAGTGTGAATGTGATTATTTATCAGTGTGAATTCGATTCATTATCAATGTGAATTCGATTCATTGTCAGTGTGAATGTGATTCAATATCAGTGTGAATGTGATTCAATATCAGTGTGAATGTGATTCATTATCAGTGTGAATTTGATTCATTATCAGTGTGAATTTGATTCATTATCAGTGTGAATGTGATTCATTATCAGCCTGAATATGATTCATTTTCAGTGTGAAAGTGATTCATTATCAGGATGAATGTGATTCATTATCAGCGTGAACGTGATCCATCATCAGCGTGAATTCGATTCATTATCAGTGTGTATGTAATTCATTATCAGCGTGAATGTGATTCATTATCAGCGTGAATTCGATTCATTATCATTGTGAATGCAATTCATTATCAGCGTCAATATAGTTAATTATAAATGTGAATGTGATTCTATGTCAGCGTGAGAATAATTCATTATCAGCGTGAATGTGATTCATTATCAGCGTGATTGTTATTAATTTTCAGCGTGAAAGTGATTCATTTTTAGCGTGAATGTGATTCCTTATCAGCCTGAATTCGATTCATTATCAGTGTGAATGTGATTAATTGTCAGCGTGAATGTGATTCATTGTCAGTGTTAATTTGATTCATTATCAGTATAAATGTGATTCATTATCAGCGTGAAGTCGATTCATTATCAGTGTGTATGCCATTCATTATCAGTGTGAATTCGATTCATTATCAGCGTGAATGTGATTCATTATCAGTGTGAATTCGATTAATTATCAATGTGAATTCGATTCATTATCAGTGTATGTTATTTAATATCAGTGTGAATGTGATTCAATATCAGTGTGAATGTGATTCATTATCAGCGTGAATTTGATTCATTATCAGTGTGAATGTGATTCATTATCCGCGTGAACGTGATCCATCATCTGCGTGAATTCGATTCATTATCAGTGTGTATGTAATTCATTATCAGCGTGAATGTGATTCATTATCAGCGTGAATTCGATTCATTATCATTGTGAATGCAATTCATTATCAGCGTCAATATAGTTAATTATCAATGTGAATGTGATTCTATGTCAGCGTGAGTATAATTCATTATCAGCGTGAATGTGATTCATTATCAGCGTGATTGTTATTAATTTTCAGCTTGAAAGTGATTCATTTTTAGCGTGAATGTAATTCATTATCAGCCTGAATTCGATTCATTATCAGTGTGAATGTGATTCATTGTCAGTGTTAATTTGATTCATTATCAGTATAAATGTGATTCATTATCAGCGTGAAGTCGATTCATTATCAGTGTGTATGCCATTCATTATCAGTGTGAATTCGATTCATTATCAGCGTGAATGTGATTCATTATCAGTGTGAATTCGATTAATTATCAATGTGAATTCGATTCATTATCAGTGTGAATGTGATTTAATATCAGTGTGAATGTGATTCAATATCAGTGTGAATGTGATTCATTATCAGCGTGAATTTGATTCATTATCCGCTTGAATTTGATTCATTATCAATGTGAATTTGATTCTTTATCAGTGTGAATGTGATTCATCATGACTGTGAATGTTATTCATTTATCAGTGTGAATCTGATTCATTATCAGTCTGAATGTGATGCATTATCATCGTGAATTCGTTTCATTGTCAGTGTGTATGCGATTCATTATCAGCGTGAATGTGATTCATTATCAACGTGAACGTGATCCATCAACAGCGTGAATTTGATTCATTGTTAGCATGAATTCGATTCATTATCAGTGTGAATTCGATTTAATGTAAATGTGAATGTGATTCATTATCAGCGTGAATATTATTATCAGCGTGCATATGATTCATTTTCACCGTGAATGTGATTAATTGTCAGTGTGAATGTGATTCATTTTAACCGTGAATGTGATTAATTGTCAGAGTGAATGTGATTAATTGTCAGCGTGGATGTGATTGATTTTCAGCCTGAATTCGATTCATTATCAGTGTGTATGCCATTCATTATCAGTGTGACTTCGATTCATTATCAGCGTGAATGTGATTCATTATCAGTGTGAATTTGATTAATTATCAATGTGAATTCGATTCATTATCAGTGTGAATTTGATTCATTATCAGTGTGAATGTGATTCATTATCAGCCTGAATATGATTCATTTTCAGTGTGAAAGTGATTCCTTATCAGGATGAATGTGATTCATTATCAGCGTGAACGTGATCCATCATCAGCGTGAATTCGATTCATTATCAGTGTGTATGTAATTCATTATCAGCGTGAATGTGATTCATTATCAGCGTGAATTCGATTCATTATCATTGTGAATGCAATTCATTATCAGCGTCAATATAGTTAATTATCAATGTGAATGTGATTCTATGTCAGTGTGAGAATAATTCATTATCAGCGTGAATGTGATTCATTATCAGCGTGATTGTTATTAATTTTCAGGGTGAAAGTGATTCATTTTTAGCGTGAATGTGATTCCTTATCAGCCTGAATTCGATTCATTATCAGTGTGAATGTGATTAATTGTCAGCGTGAATGTGATTCATTGTCAGTGTTAATTTGATTCATTATCAGTATAAATGTGATTCATTATCAGCGTGAAGTCGATTCATTATCAGTGTGTATGCCATTCATTATCAGTGTGAATTCGATTCATTATCAGCGTGAATTCGATTTAATGTAAATGTGAATGTGATTCATTATCAGCGTGAATATGATTATCAGCGTGCATATGATTCATTTTCACCGTGAATGTGATTAATTGTCAGTGTGAATGTGATTCATTTTTACCGTGAATGTGATTAATTGTCAGAGTGAATGTGATTAATTGTCAGCGTGAATGTGATTGATTATCAGCCTGAATTCGATTCATTATCAGTGTGAATGTGATCCATTATCAGCGTGAAGTCGATTCATTATCAGTGTGTATGCCATTCATTATCAGTGTGACTTCGATTCATTATCAGCGTGAATGTGATTCATTATCAGTGTGAATTTGATTAATTATCAATGTGAATTCGATTCATTATCAGTGTGAATGTGATTTAATATCAGTGTGAATGTGATTCAATATCAGTGTGAATGTGATTCATTATCAGCGTGAATTTGATTCATTATCAGTGTGAATGTGATTCATTATCCGTGTGAATTTGATTCATTAGCAATGTGAATTTGATTCTTTATCAGTGTGAATGTGATTCATTATCAGTGTGAATGTGATTCATTATCCGCGTGAATTCGAGTCATCATCAATGTGAGTGTGATTCATTGTTAGCTTGAATGTGATTCATTGTCAGCGTGAATGTGAATCATTATCAGCTTGAATTAGATTCATTTTCAGTGTGAATGTGATTATTTATCAGTGTGGATGTGATTCATTATCAGTGTGAATTCGATTAATTATCAATGTGAATTCGATTCATTATCAGTGTATGTGATTTAATATCAGTGTGAATGTGATTCAATATAAGTGTGAATGTGATTCATTTTCACCGTGAATTTGATTCATTATCAGTGTGAATGTGATTCATTATCCGCGTGAACGTGATCCATCATCAGCGTGAATTCGATTCATTATCAGTGTGTATGTAATTCATTATCAGCGTGAATGTGATTCATTATCAGCATGAATTCGATTCATTATCATTGTGAATGCAATTCATTATCAGCGTCAATATAGTTAATTATCAATGTGAATGTGATTCTATGTCAGCGTGAGTATAATTCATTATCAGCGTGAATGTGATTCATTATCAGCGTGATTGTTATTAATTTCCAGCGTGAAAGTGATTAATTTTTAGCGTGAATGTGATTCATTATCAGCCTGAATTCGATTCATTATCAGTGTGAATGTGATTAATTGTCAGCGTGAATGTGATTCATTGTCAGTGTTAATTTGATTCATTATCAGTATAAATGTGATTCATTATCAGCGTGAAGTCGATTCATTATCAGTGTGTATGCCATTCATTATCAGTGTGAATTCGATTCATTATCAGCGTGAATTCGATTTAATGTAAATGTGAATGTGATTCATTATCAGCGTGAATATGATTATCAGCGTGCATATGATTCATTTTCACCGAGAATGTGATTAATTATCAGCGTGAAGTCGATTCATTATCAGTGTGTATGCCATTCATTATCAGTGTGACTTCGATTCATTATCAGCGTGAATGTGATTCATTATCAGTGTGAATTTGATTAATTATCAATGTGAATTCGATTCATTATCAGTGTGAATGTGATTTAATATCAGTGTGAATGTGATTCATTATCAGTGTGAATTTGATTCATTATCAGTGTGAATTTGATTCATTATCAGTGTGAATGTGATTCATTATCAGCCTGAATATGATTCATTTTCAGTGTGAATGTGATTCATTATCCGTGTGAATTTGATTCATTAGCAATGTGAATTTGATTCTTTATCAGTGTGAATGTGATTCATTATCAGTGTGAATGTGATTCATTATCCGCGTGAATTCGATTCATCATCAATGTGAGTGTGATTCATTGTTAGCTTGAATGTGATTCATTGTCAGCGTGAATGTGAATCATTATCAGCTTGAATTAGATTCATTTTCAGTGTGAATGTGATTATTTATCAGTGTGAATTCGATTCATTATCAATGTGAATTCGATTCATTGTCAGTGTGAATGTGATTCAATATCAGTGTGAATGTGATTCAATATCAGTGTGAATGTGATTCATTATCAGTGTGAATTTGATTCATTATCAGTGTGAATTTGATTCATTATCAGTGTGAATGTGATTCATTATCAGCCTGAATATGATTCATTTTCAGTGTGAAAGTGATTCATTATCAGGATGAATGTGATTCATTATCAGCGTGAACGTGATCCATCATCAGCGTGAATTCGATTCATTATCAGTGTATATGTAATTCATTATCAGCGTGAATGTGATTCATTATCAGCGTGAATTCGATTCATTATCATTGTGAATGCAATTCATTATCAGCGTCAATATAGTTAATTATAAATGTGAATGTGATTCTATGTCAGCGTGAGAATAATTCATTATCAGCGTGAATGTGATTCATTATCAGCGTGATTGTTATTAATTTTCAGCGTGAAAGTGATTCATTTTTAGCGTGAATGTGATTCCTTATCAGCCTGAATTCGATTCATTATCAGTGTGAATGTGATTAATTGTCAGCGTGAATGTGATTCATTGTCAGTGTTAATTTGATTCATTATCAGTATAAATGTGATTCATTATCAGCGTGAAGTCGATTCATTATCAGTGTGTATGCCATTCATTATCAGTGTGAATTCGATTCATTATCAGCGTGAATGTGATTCATTATCAGTGTGAATTCGATTAATTATCAATGTGAATTCGATTCATTATCAGTGTATGTTATTTAATATCAGTGTGAATGTGATTCAATATCAGTGTGAATGTGATTCATTATCAGCGTGAATTTGATTCATTATCAGTGTGAATGTGATTCATTATCCGCGTGAACGTGATCCATCATCTGCGTGAATTCGATTCATTATCAGTGTGTATGTAATTCATTATCAGCGTGAATGTGATTCATTATCAGCGTGAATTCGATTCATTATCATTGTGAATGCAATTCATTATCAGCGTCAATATAGTTAATTATCAATGTGAATGTGATTCTATGTCAGCGTGAGTATAATTCATTATCAGCGTGAATGTGATTCATTATCAGCGTGATTGTTATTAATTTTCAGCTTGAAAGTGATTCATTTTTAGCGTGAATGTAATTCATTATCAGCCTGAATTCGATTCATTATCAGTGTGAATGTGATTCATTGTCAGTGTTAATTTGATTCATTATCAGTATAAATGTGATTCATTATCAGCGTGAAGTCGATTCATTATCAGTGTGTATGCCATTCATTATCAGTGTGAATTCGATTCATTATCAGCGTGAATGTGATTCATTATCAGTGTGAATTCGATTAATTATCAATGTGAATTCGATTCATTATCAGTGTGAATGTGATTTAATATCAGTGTGAATGTGATTCAATATCAGTGTGAATGTGATTCATTATCAGCGTGAATTTGATTCATTATCCGCTTGAATTTGATTCATTATCAATGTGAATTTGATTCTTTATCAGTGTGAATGTGATTCATCATGACTGTGAATGTTATTCATTTATCAGTGTGAATCTGATTCATTATCAGTCTGAATGTGATGCATTATCATCGTGAATTCGTTTCATTGTCAGTGTGTATGCGATTCATTATCAGCGTGAATGTGATTCATTATCAACGTGAACGTGATCCATCAACAGCGTGAATTTGATTCATTGTTAGCATGAATTCGATTCATTATCAGTGTGAATTCGATTTAATGTAAATGTGAATGTGATTCATTATCAGCGTGAATATTATTATCAGCGTGCATATGATTCATTTTCACCGTGAATGTGATTAATTGTCAGTGTGAATGTGATTCATTTTAACCGTGAATGTGATTAATTGTCAGAGTGAATGTGATTAATTGTCAGCGTGGATGTGATTGATTTTCAGCCTGAATTCGATTCATTATCAGTGTGTATGCCATTCATTATCAGTGTGACTTCGATTCATTATCAGCGTGAATGTGATTCATTATCAGTGTGAATTTGATTAATTATCAATGTGAATTCGATTCATTATCAGTGTGAATGTGATTTAATATCAGTGTGAATGTGATTCAATATCAGTGTGAATGTGATTCATTATCAGCGTGAATTTGATTCATTATCAGTGTGAATGTGACTCATTATCCGTGTGAATTTGATTCATTATCAATGATAATTTGATTCTTTATAAGTGTGAATGTGATTCATTATCAGTGTGAATGTGATTCATTATCCGCGTGAATTCGATTCATCATCAATGTGAGTGTGATTCATTGTTAGCGTGAATGTGATTCATTGTCAGCGTGAATGTGATTCCTTATCAGCCTGAATTCGATTCATTATCAGTGTGAATGTGATTAATTGTCAGCGTGAATGTGATTCATTGTCAGTGTTAATTTGATTCATTATCAGTATAAATGTGATTGATTATCAGCGTGAAGTCGATTCATTATCAGTGTGTATGCCATTCATTATCAGTGTGAATTCGATTCATTATCAGCGTGAATGTGATTCATTATCAGTGTGAATTCGATTAATTATCAATGTGAATTCGATTCATTATCAGTGTATGTGATTTAATATCAGTGTGAATGTGATTCAATATCAGTGTGAATGTGATTCATTATCAGCGTGAATTCGATTCATCATCAATGTGAGTGTTATTCATTGTTAGCGTGAATATGATTCATTGTCAGCGTGAATGTGATTCCTTATCAGCCTGAATTCGATTCATTATCAGTGTGAATGTGATTAATTGTCAGCGTGAATGTGATTCATTGTCAGTGTTAATTTGATTCATTATCAGTATAAATATGATTCATTATCAGCGTGAAGTCGATTCATCATCAGTGTGTATGCCATTCATTATCAGTGTGAATTCGATTCATTATCAGCGTGAATGTGATTCATTATCAGTGTGAATTCGATTAATTATCAATGTGAATTCGATTCATTATCAGTGTATGTGTTTAATATCAGTGTGAATGTGATTCAATATCAGTGTGAATGTGATTCATTATCAGCGTGAATTTGATTCATTATCAGTGTGAATGAGATTCATTATCAGCATGAATTCGATTCATTATCATTGTGAATGCAATTCATTATCAGCGTCAATATAGTTAATTATCAATGTGAATGTGATTCTATGTCAGCGTGAGAATAATTCATTATCAGCGTGAATGTGATTCATTATCAGCGTGATTGTTATTAATTTTCAGCGTGAAAATGATTCATTTTTAGCTTGAATGTGATTCCTTATCAGCCTGAATTCGATTCATTATCAGTGTGAATGTGAATAATTGTCAGCGTGAATGTGATTCATTGTCAGTGCTAATTTGATTCATTATCAGTATAAATGTGATTCATTATCAGCGTGAAGTCGATTCATTATCAGTGTGTATGCCATTCATTATCAGTGTGAATTCGATTCATTATCAGCGTGAATGTGATTCATTATCAGTGTGAATTCGATTAATTATCAATGTGAATTCGATTCATTATCAGTTTATGTGATTTAATATCAGTGTGAATGTGATTCAATATCAGTGTGAATGTGATTCATTATCAGCGTGAATTTGATTCATCATCAGTGTGAATGTGATTCATTATCCGCGTGAACGTGATCCATCATCAGCGTGAATTCGATTCATTATCAGTGTGTATGTAATTCATTATCAGCGTGAATGTGATTCATTATCAGCGTGAATTCGATTCATTATCATTGTGAATGCAATTCATTATCAGCGTCAATATAGTTAATTATCAATGTGAATGTGATTCTATGTCAGCGTGAGTATAATTCATTATCAGCGTGAATGTGATTCATTATCAGCGTGATTGTTATTAATTTTCAGCGTGAAAGTGATTCATTTTTAGCGTGAATGTGATTCATTATCAGCCTGAATTCGATTCATTATCAGTGTGAATGTGATTAATTGTCAGCGTGAATGTGATTCATTATCAGCGTGATTGTTATTAATTTTCAGCGTGAAAGTGATTCATTTTTAGCGTGAATGTGATTCCTTATCAGCCTGAATTCGATTCATTATCAGTGTGAATGTGATTAATTGTCAGCGTGAATGTGATTCATTGTCAGTGTTAATTTGATTCATTATCAGTATAAATGTGATTCATTATCAGCGTGAAGTCGATTAATTATCAGTGTGTATGCCATTCATTATCAGTGTGAATTCGATTCATTATCAGCGTGAATGTGATTCATTATCAGTGTGAATTCGATTAATTATCAATGTGAATTCGATTCATTATCAGTGTGAATGTGATTTAATATCAGTGTGAATGTGATTCAATATCAGTGTGAATGTGATTCATTATCAGCGTGAATTTGATTCATTATCAGTGTGAATGTGATTCATTATCCGCGTGAACGTGATCCATCATCAGCGTGAATTCGATTCATTATCAGTGTGTATGTAATTCATTATCAGCGTGAATGTGATTCATTATCAGCGTGAATTCGATTCATTATCATTGTGAATGCAATTCATTATCAGCGTCAATATAGTTAATTATCAATGTGAATGTGATTCTATGTCAGCGTGAGTATAATTCATTATCAGCGTGAATGTGATTCATTATCAGCGTGATTGTTATTAATTTTCAGCGTGAAAGTGATTCATTTTTAGCATGAATGTGATTCATTATCAGCCTGAATTCGATTCATTATCAGTGTGAATGTGATTAATTGTCAGCGTGAATGTGATTCATTGTCAGTGTTAATTTGATTCATTATCAGTGTAAATGTGATTCATTATCAGCGTGAAGTCGATTCATTATCAGTGTGTATCCCATTCATTATCAGTGTGAATTCGATTCATTATCAGCGTGAATGTGATTCATTATCAGTGTGAATTCGATTAATTATCAATGTGAATTCGATTCATTATCAGTGTGAATGTGATCCATTATCAGCGTGAAGTCGATTCATTATCAGTGTGTATGCCATTCATTATCAGTGTGACTTCGATTCATTATCAGCATGAATGTGATTCATTATCAGTGTGAATTTGATTAATTATCAATGTGAATTCGATTCATTATCAGTGTGAATGTGATTTAATATCAGTGTGAATGTGATTCAATATCAGTGTGAATGTGATTCATTATCAGCGTGAATTTGATTCATTATCAGTGTGAATGTGATTCATTATCCGTGTGAATTTGATTCTTTATCAATGTGAATTTGATTCTTTATCAGTGTGAATGTGATTCATTATCAGTGTGAATGTGATTCATTGTTAGCGTGAATTCGATTCATCATCAATGTGAGTGTGATTCATTGTTAGCGTGAATGTGATTCATTATCAGTGTGAATGTGATTATTTATCAGTGTGAATTCGATTCATTATCAATGTGAATTCGATTCATTGTCAGTGTGAATGTGATTCAATATCAGTGTGAATGTGATTCAATATCAGTGTGAATGTGATTCATTATCAGTGTGAATTTGATTCATTATCAGTGTGAGTGTGATTCAATATCAGTGTGAATGTGATTCAATATCAGTGTGAATGTGATTCATTATCAGTGTGAATTTGATTCATTATCAGCCTGAATATGATTCATTTTCAGTGTGAAAGTGATTCATTATCAGGATGAATGTGATTCATTATCAGCGTGAACGTGATCCATCATCAGCGTGAATTCGATTCATTATCAGTGTGTATGTAATTCATTATCAGCGTGAATGTGATTCATTATCAGCCTGAATTCGATTCATTAACATTGTGAATGCAATTCATTATCAGCGTCAATATAGTTAATTATCAATGTGAATGTGATTCTATGTCAGCGTGAGTATAATTCATTATCAGTGTGAATGTGATTCATTATCAGCGTGATTGTTATTAATTTTCAGCGTGAAAGTGATTCATTTTTAGCGTGAATGTGATTCATTATCAGCCTGAATTCGATTCATTATCAGTGTGAATGTGATTAATTGTCAGCGTGAATGTGATTCACTATCAGCGTGATTGTTATTAATTTTCAGCGTGAAAGTGATTCATTTTTAGCGTGAATGTGATTCCTTATCAGCCTGAATTCGATTCATTATCAGTGTGAATGTGATTAATTGTCAGCGTGAATGTGATTCATTGTCAGTGTTAATTTGATTCATTATCAGTATAAATGTGATTCATTATCAGCGTGAAGTCGATTCATTATCAGTGTGTATGCCATTCATTATCAGTGTGAATTTGATTCATTATCAGCGTGAATGTGATTCATTATCAGTGTGAATTCGATTAATTATCAATGTGAATTCGATTCATTATCAGTGTGAATGTGATTTAATATCAGTGTGAATGTGATTCAATATCAGTGTGAATGTGATTCATTATCAGCGTGAATTTGATTCATCATCAGCGTGAATGTGATTCATTATCAGTGTGAATGTGATTTAATATCAGTGTGAATGTGATTCAATAACAGTGTGAATGTGATTCATTATCAGCGTGAATTTGATTCATTATCAGTGTGAATGTGATTCATTATCAGCGTGAATTTGATTCATTATCAGTGTGAATGTGATTCATTATCCGTGTGAATGTGATTCATTATCCGCGTGAATTCGATTCATCATCAATGTGAGTGTGATTCATTGTTAGCGTGAATGTGATTCATTATCAGTGTGAATTTGATTAATTATCAATGTTAATTCGATTCATTATCAGTGTGAATGTGATTTAATATCAGTGTGAATGTGATTCAATATCAGTGTGAATGTGATTCATTATCAGCGTGAATTTGATTCATTATCAGTGTGAATGTGATTCATTATCCGTGTGAATTTGATTCTTTATCAATGTGAATTTGATTCTTTATCAGTGTGAATGTGATTCATTATCAGTGTGAATGTGATTCATTATCCGCGTGAATTCGATTCATCATCAATGTGAGTGTGATTCATTGTTAGCGTGAATGTGATTCATTATCAGTGTGAATGTGATTATTTATCAGTGTGAATTCGATTCATTATCAATGTGAATTCGATTCATTGTCAGTGTGAATGTGATTCAATATCAGTGTGAATGTGATTCAATATCAGTGTGAATGTGATTCATTATCCGCGTGAATTCGATTCATCATCAATGTGAGTGTGATTCATTGTTAGCGTGAATGTGATTCATTATCAGTGTGAATGTGATTCATTATCAGTGTGAATGTGATTCATTATCCGCGTGAATTCGATTCATCATCAATGTGAGTGTGATTCATTGTTAGCGTGAATGTGATTCATTATCAGTGTGAATTTGATTCAATATCAGTGTGAATGTGATTCATTATCAGCGTGAATTTGATTCATTATCAGTGTGAATGTGATTCATTATCCGTGTGAATTTGATTCTTTATCAATGTGAATTTGATTCTTTATCAGTGTGAATGTGATTCATTATCAGTGTGAATGTGATTCATTATCCGCGTGAATTCGATTCATCATCAATGTGAGTGTGATTCATTGTTAGCGTGAATGTGATTCATTATCAGTGTGAATGCGATTATTTATCAGTGTGAATTCGATTCATTATCAATGTGAATTCGATTCATTGTCAGTGTGAATGTGATTCAATATCAGTGTGAATGTGATTCAATATCAGTGTGAATGTGATTCATTATCCGCGTGAATTCGATTCATCATCAATGTGAGTGTGATTCATTGTTAGCGTGAATGTGATTCATTATCAGTGTGAATGTGATTATTTATCAGTGTGAATTCGATTCATTATCAATGTGAATTCGATTCAATGTCAGCTTGAATTAGATTCATTATCAGTGTGAATGTGATTCAATATCAGTGTGAATGTGATTCATTATCAGTGTGAATTTGATTCATTATCAGTGTGAATGTGATTCAATATCAGTGTGAATGTGATTCAATATCAGTGTGAATGTGATTCATTATCAGTGTGAATTTGATTCATTATCAGTGTGAATTTGATTCATTATCAGTGTGAATGTGATTCATTATCAGCCTGAATATGATTCATTTTCAGTGTGAAAGTGATTCATTATCAGGATGAATGTGATTCATTATCAGCGTGAACGTGATCCATCATCAGCATGAATTCGATTCATTATCAGTGTGTATGTAATTCATTATCAGCGTGAATGTGATTCATTATCAGCGTGAATTCGATTCATTATCATTGTGAATGCAATTCATTATCAGCGTCAATATAGTTAATTATCAATGTGAATGTGATTCTATGTCAGCGTGAGTATAATTCATTATCAGCGTGAATGTGATTCATTATCAGCGTGATTGTTATTAATTTTCATTGTGAAAGTGATTCATTTTTAGCGTGAATGTGATTCATTATCAGCCTGAATTCGATTCATTATCAGTGTGAATGTGATTAATTGTCAGCGTGAATGTGATTCATTATCAGCGTGATTGTTATTAATTTTCAGCGTGAAAGTGATTCATTTTTAGCGTGAATGTGATTCCTTATCAGCCTGAATTCGATTCATTATCAGTGTGAATGTGATTAATTGACAGCGTGAATGTGATTCATTGTCAGTGTTAATTTGATTCATTATCAGTATAAATGTGATTCATTATCAGCGTGAAGTCGATTCATTATCAGTGTGTATGCCATTCATTATCAGTGTGAATTCGATTCATTATCAGTGTGAATGTGATTTAATATAAGTGTGAATGTGATTCAATATCAGTGTGAATGTGATTCATTATCAGCGTGAATTTGATTCATTATCAGTGTGAATGTGATTCATTATCCGCGTGAACGTGATCCATCATCAGCGTGAATTCGATTCATTATCAGTGTGTATGTAATTCATTATCAGCGTGAATGTGATTCATTATCAGCGTGAATTCGATTCATTATCATTGTGAATGCAATTCATTATCAGCGTCAATATAGTTAATTATCAATGTGAATGTGATTCTATGTCAGCGTGAGTATAATTCATTATCAGCGTGAATGTGATTCATTATCAGCGTGATTATTAATTTTCAGCGTGAAAGTGATTCATTTTTAGCGTGAATGTGATTCATTATCAGCCTGAATTCGATTCATTATCAGTGTGAATGTGATTAATTGTCAGCGTGAATGTGATACATTGTCAGTGTTAATTTGATTCATTATCAGTATAAATGTGATTCATCATCAGCGTGAAGTCGATTCATTATCAGTGTGTATGCCATTCATTATCAGTGTGAATTCGATTCATTATCAGCGTGAATGTGATTCATTATCAGTGTGAATTCGATTAATTATCAATGTGAATTCGATTCATTATCAGTGTGAATGTGATCCATTATCAGCGTGAAGTCGATTCATTATCAGTGTGTATGCCATTCATTATCAGTGTGACTTCGATTCATTATCAGCATGAATGTGATTCATTATCAGTGTGAATTTGATTAATTATCAATGTGAATTCGATTCATTATCAGTGTGAATGTGATTTAATATCAGTGTGAATGTGATTCAATATCAGTGTGAATGTGATTCATTATCAGCGTGAATTTGATTCATTATCAGTGTGAATGTGATTCATTATCCGTGTGAATTTGATTCTTTATCAATGTGAATTTGATTCTTTATCAGTGTGAATGTGATTCATTATCAGTGTGAATGTGATTCATTATCCGCGTGAATTCGATTCATCATCAATGTGAGTGTGATTCATTGTTAGCGTGAATGTGATTCATTATCAGTGTGAATGTGATTATTTATCAGTGTGAATTCGATTCATTATCAATGTGAATTCGATTCATTGTCAGTGTGAATGTGATTCAATATCAGTGTGAATTTGATTCATTATCAGTGTGAATTTGATTCATTATCAGTGTGAATGTGATTCATTATCAGCCTGAATATGATTCATTTTCAGTGTGAAAGTGATTCATTATCAGGATGAATGTGATTCATTATCAGCGTGAACGTGATCCATCATCAGCGTGAATTCGATTCATTATCAGTGTGTATGTAATTCATTATCAGCGTGAATGTGATTCATTATCAGCGTGAATTCGATTCATTAACATTGTGAATGCAATTCATTATCAGCGTCAATATAGTTAATTATCAATGTGAATGTGATTCTATGTCAGCCTGAGTATAATTCATTATCAGTGTGAATGTGATTCATTATCAGCGTGATTGTTATTAATTTTCAGCGTGAAAGTGATTCATTTTTAGCGTGAATGTGATTCATTATCAGCCTGAATTCGATTCATTATCAGTGTGAATGTGATTTAATATCAGTGTGAATGTGATTCAATATCAGTGTGAATGTGATTCATTATCAGCGTGAATTTGATTCATTATCAGTGTGAATTCAATTCATTATCAGCGTGAATGTGATTCATTATCAGTGTGAATTCGATTAATTATCAATGTGAATTCGATTCATTATCAGTGTGAATGTGATCCATTATCAGCGTGAAGTCGATTCATTATCAGCGTGAATGTGATTCATTATCAGTGTGTATGCCATTCATTATCAGTGTGAATTCGATTCATTATCAGCGTGAATGTGATTCATTATCAGTGTGAATTCGATTAATTATCAATGTGAATTCGATTCATTATCAGTGTGAATGTGATCCATTATCAGCGTGAAGTCGATTCATTATCAGTGTGTATGCCATTCATTATCAGTGTGACTTCGATTCATTATCAGCGTGAATGTGATTCATTATCAGTGTGAATTTGATTAATTATCAATGTGAATTCGATTCATTATCAGTGTGAATGTGATTTAATATCAGTGTGAATGTGATTCAATATCAGTGTGAATGTGATTCATTATCAGCGTGAATTTGATTCATTATCAGTGTGAATGTGATTCATTATCCGTGTGAATTTGATTCTTTATCAATGTGAATTTGATTCTTTATCAGTGTGAATGTGATTCATTATCAGTGTGAATGTGATTCATTATCCGCGTGAATTCAATTAATCATCAATGTGAGTGTGATTCATTGTTAGCGTGAATGTGATTCATTATCAGTGTGAATGTGATTATTTATCAGTGTGAATTCGAATCATTATCAATGTGAATTCGATTCAATGTCAGTGTGAATGTGATTCAATATCAGTGTGAATGTGATTCAATATCATTGTGAATGTGATTCATTATCAGTGTGAATTTGATTCATTATCAGTGTGAATGTGATTCAATATCAGTGTGAATGTGATTCAATATCAGTGTGAATGTGATTCATTATCAGTGTGAATTTGATTCATTATCAGTGTGAATTTGATTCATTATCAGTGTGAATGTGATTCATTATCAGCCTGAATATGATTCATTTTCAGTGTGAAAGTGATTCATTATCAGGATGAATGTGATTCATTATCAGCGTGAACGTGATCCATCATCAGCGTGAATTCGATTCATTATCAGTGTGTATGTAATTCATTATCAGCGTGAATGTGATTCATTATCAGCGTGAATTCGATTCATTATCATTGTGAATGCAATTCATTATCAGCGTCAATATAGTTAATTATCAATGTGAATGTGATTCTATGTCAGCGTGAGTATAATTCATTATCAGCGTGAATGTGATTCATTATCAGCGTGATTGTTATTAATTTTCAGCGTGAAAGTGATTCATTTTTAGCGTGAATGTGATTCATTATCAGCCTGAATTCGATTCATTATCAGTGTGAATGTGATTAATTGTCAGCGTGAATGTGATTCATCATCAGCGTGATTGTTATTAATTTTCAGCGTGAAAGTGATTCATTTTTAGCGTGAATGTGATTCCTTATCAGCCTGAATTCGATTCATTATCAGTGTGAATGTGATTAATTGTCAGCGTGAATGTGATTCATTGTCAGTGTTAATTTGATTCATTATCAGTATAAATGTGATTCATTATCAGCGTGAAGTCGATTCATTATCAGTGTGTATGCCATTCATTATCAGTGTGAATTCGATTCATTATCAGTGTGAATGTGATTTAATATCAGTGTGAATGTGATTCAATATCAGTGTGAATGTGATTCATTATCAGCGTGAATTTGATTCATTATCAGTGTGAATGTGATTCATTATCCGCGTGAACGTGATCCATCATCAGCGTGAATTCGATTCATTATCAGTGTGTATGTAATTCATTATCAGCGTGAATGTGATTCATTATCAGCGTGAATTCGATTCATTATCATTGTGAATGCAATTCATTATCAGCGTCAATATAGTTAATTATCAATGTGAATGTGATTCATTATCAGCGTGATTGTTATTAATTTTCAGCGTGAAAGTGATTCATTTTTAGCGTGAATGTGATTCATTATCAGCCTGAATTCGATTCATTATCAGTGTGAATGTGATTAATTGTCAGCGTGAATGTGATTCATTGTCAGTGTTAATTTGATTCATATCAGTGTGAATTCGATTAATTATCAATGTGAATTCGATTCATTATCAGTGTGAATGTGATCCATTATCAGCGTGAAGTCGATTCATTATCAGTGTGTATGCCATTCATTATCAGTGTGACTTCAATTCATTATCAGCATGAATGTGATTCATTATCAGTGTGAATTTGATTAATTATCAATGTGAATTCGATTCATTATCAGTGTGAATGTGATTTAATATCAGTGTGAATGTGATTCAATATCAGTGTGAATGTGATTCATTATCAGCGTGAATTTGATTCATTATCAGTGTGAATGTGATTCATTATCCGTGTGAATTTGATTCTTTATCAATGTGAATTTGATTCTTTATCAGTCTGAATGTGATTCATTATCAGTGTGAATGTGATTCATTATCCGCGTGAATTCGATTCATCATCAATGTGAGTGTGATCCATCATCAGCGTGAATGTGATTCATTATCAGTGTGAATGTGATTATTTATCAGTGTGAATTCGATTCATTATCAATGTGAATTCGATTCATTGTCAGTGTGAATGTGATTCAATATCAGTGTGAATGTGATTCAATATCAGTGTGAATGTGATTCATTATCAGTGTGAATTTGATTCATTATCAGTGTGAATGTGATTCAATATCAGTGTGAATGTGATTCAATATCAGTGTGAATGTGATTCATTATCAGTGTGAATTTGATTCATTATCAGTGTGAATTTGATTCATTATCAGTGTGAATGTGATTCATTATCAGCCTGAATATGATTCATTTTCAGTGTGAAAGTGATTCATTATCAGGATGAATGTGATTCATTATCAGCGTGAACGTGATCCATCATCAGCGTGAATTCGATTCATTATCAGTGTGTATGTAATTCATTATCAGCGTGAATGTGATTCATTATCAGCGTGAATTCGATTCATTAACATTGTGAATGCAATTCATTATCAGTGTCAATATAGTTAATTATCAATGTGAATGTGATTCTATGTCAGCGTGAGTATAATTCATTATCAGTGTGAATGTGATTCATTATCAGCGTGATTGTTATTAATTTTCAGCGTGAAAGTGATTCATTTTTAGCGTGAATGTGATTCATTATCAGCCTGAATTCGATTCATTATCAGTGTGAATGTGATTAATTGTCAGCGTGAATGTGATTCATTATCAGCGTGATTGTTATTAATTTTCAGCGTGAAAGTGATTCATTTTTAGCGTGAATGTGATTCCTTATCAGCCTGAATTCGATTCATTATCAGTGTGAATGTGATTAATTGTCAGCGTGAATGTGATTCATTGTCAGTGTTAATTTGATTCATTATCAGTATAAATGTGATTCATTATCAGCGTGAAGTCGATTCATTATCAGTGTGTATGCCATTCATTATCAGTGTGAATTCGATTCATTATCAGCGTGAATGTGATTCATTATCAGTGTGAATTCGATTAATTATCAATGTGAATTCGATTCATTATCAGTGTGAATGTGATTTAATATCAGTGTGAATGTGATTCAATATCAGTGTGAATGTGATTCATTATCAGCGTGAATTTGATTCATTATCAGTGTGAATGTGATTCATTATCCGCGTGAACGTGATCCATCATCAGCGTGAATTCGATTCATTATCAGTGTGTATGTAATTCATTATCAGCGTGAATGTGATTCATTATCAGCGTGAATTCGATTCATTATCATTGTGAATGCAATTCATTATCAGCGTCAATATAGTTAATTATCAATGTGAATGTGATTCTATGTCAGCGTGAGTATAATTCATTATCAGCGTGAATGTGATTCATTATCAGCGTGATTGTTATTAATTTTCAGCGTGAAAGTGATTCATTTTTAGCGTGAATGTGATTCATTATCAGCCTGAATTCGATTCATTATCAGTGTGAATGTGATTCATTATCAGCGTGAATGTGATTCATTATCAGTGTGAATTCGATTCATTATCAGTGTGAATGTGATCCATTATCAGCGTGAAGTCAATTCATTATCAGTGTGTATGCCATTCATTATCAGTGTGACTTCAATTCATTATCAGCATGAATGTGATTCATTATCAGTGTGAATTTGATTAATTATCAATGTGAATTCGATTCATTATCAGTGTGAATGTGATTTAATATCAGTGTGAATGTGATTCAATATCAGTGTGAATGTGATTCATTATCAGCGTGAATTTGATTCATTATCAGTGTGAATGTGATTCATTATCCGTGTGAATTTGATTCTTTATCAATGTGAATTTGATTCTTTATCAGTGTGAATGTGATTCATTATCAGTGTGAATGTGATTCATTATCCGCGTGAATTCGATTCATCATCAATGTGAGTGTGATTCATTGTTAGCGTGAATGTGATTCATTATCAGTGTGAAAGTGATTATTTATCAGTGTGAATTCGATTCATTGTCAGTGTGAATGTGATTCAATATCAGTGTGAATGTGATTCAATATCAGTGTGAATGTGATTCATTATCAGTGTGAATTTGATTCATTATCAGTGTGAATGTGATTCAATATCAGTGTGAATGTGATTCAATATCAGTGTGAATGTGATTCATTATCAGGATGAATGTGATTCATTATCAGCGTGAACGTGATCCATCATCAGCGTGAATTCGATTCATTATCAGTGTGTATGTAATTCATTATCAGCATGAATGTGATTCATTATCAGCGTGAATTCGATTCATTAACATTGTGAATGCAATTCATTATCAGCGTCAATATAGTTAATTATCAATGTGAATGTGATTCTATGTCAGCGTGAGTATAATTCATTATCAGTGTGAATGTGATTCATTATCAGCGTGATTGTTATTAATTTTCAGTGTGAAAGTGATTCATTTTTAGCGTGAATGTGGTTCATTATCAGCCTGAATTCGATTCATTATCAGTGTGAATGTGATTAATTGTCAGCGTGAATGTGATTCATTATCAGCGTGATTGTTATTAATTTTCAGCGTGAAAGTGATTCATTTTTAGCGTGAATGTGATTCCTTATCAGCCTGAATTCGATTCATTATCAGTGTGAATGTGATTAATTGTCAGCGTGAATGTGATTCATTGTCAGTGTTAATTTGATTCATTATCAGTATAAATGTGATTCATTATCAGCGTGAAGTCGATTCATTATCAGTGTGTATGCCATTCATTATCAGTGTGAATTCGATTCATTATCAGCGTGAATGTGATTCATTATCAGTGTGAATTCGATTAATTATCAATGTGAATTCGATTCATTATCAGTGTGAATGTGATTTAATATCAGTGTGAATGTGATTCAATATCAGTGTGAATGTGATTCATTATCAGCGTGAATTTGATTCATTATCAGTGTGAATGTGATTCATTATCCGCGTGAACGTGATCCATCATCAGCGTGAATTCGATTCATTATCAGTGTGTATGTAATTCATTATCAGCGTGAATGTGATTCATTATCAGCGTGAATTCGATTCATTATCATTGTGAATGCAATTAATTATCAGCGTCAATATAGTTAATTATCAATGTGAATGTGATTCTATGTCAGCGTGAGTATAATTCATTATCAGCGTGAATGTGATTCATTATCAGCGTGATTGTTATTAATTTTCAGCGTGAAAGTGATTCATTTTTAGCGTGAATGTGATTCATTATCAGCCTGAATTCGATTCATTATCAGTGTGAATGTGATTAATTGTCAGCGTGAATGTGATTCATTGTCAGTGTTAATTTGATTCATTATCAGTATAAATGTGATTCATTATCAGCGTGAAGTCGATTCATTATCAGTGTGTATGCCATTCATTATCAGTGTGAATTCGATTCATTATCAGCGTGAATGTGATTCATTATCAGTGTGAATTCGATTAATTATCAATGTGAATTCGATTCATTATCAGTGTGAATGTGATCCATTATCAGCGTGAAGTCGATTCATTATCAGTGTGTATGCCATTCATTATCAGTGTGACTTCGATTCACTATCAGCGTGAATTCGATTAATTATCAGTGTGAATGTGATTTAATATCAGTGTGAATGTGATTCAATATCAGTGTGAATGTGATTCATTATCAGCGTGAATTTGATTCATTATCAGTGTGAATGTGATTCATTATCTGTGTGAATTTGATTCTTTATCAATGTGAATTTGATTCTTTATCAGTGTGAATGTGATTCATTATCAGTGTGAATGTGATTCATTATCCGCGTGAATTCGATTCATCATCAATGTGAGTGTGATTCATTGTTAGCGTGAATGTGATTCATTATCAGTGTGAATGTGATTATTTATCAGTGTGAATTCGATTCATTATCAATGTGAATTCGATTCATTGTCAGTGTGAATGTGATTCAATATCAGTGTGAATGTGATTCAATATCAGTGTGAATGTGATTCATTATCAGTGTGAATTTGATTCATTATCAGTGTGAATGTGATTCAGTATCAGTGTGAATGTGATTCAATATCAGTGTGAATGTGATTCATTATCAGTGTGAATTTGATTCATTATCAGTGTGAATGTGATTCAGTATCAGTGTGAATGTGATTCAATATCAGTGTGAATGTGATTCATTATCAGTGTAAATTTGATTCATTATCAGTGTGAATTTGATTCATTATCAGTGTGAATGTGATTCATTATCAGCCTGAATATGATTCATTTTCAGTGTGAAAGTGATTCATTATCAGGATGAATGTGATTCATTATCAGCGTGAACGTGATCCATCATCAGCGTGAATTCGATTCATTATCAGTGTGTATGTAATTCATTATCAGCGTGAATGTGATTCATTATCAGCGTGAATTCGATTTATTATCATTGTGAATGCAATTCATTATCAGCGTCAATATAGTTAATTATCAATGTGAATGTGATTCTATGTCAGCGTGAGTATAATTCATTATCAGCGTGAATGTGATTCATTATCAGCGTGATTGTTATTAATTTTCAGCGTGAAAGTGATTAATTTTTAGCGTGAATGTGATTCATAATCTGCCTGAAATCGATTCATTATCAGTGTGAATGTGATTAATTGTCAGCGTGAATGTGATTCATTATCAGCGTGATTATTAATTTTCAGCGTGAAAGTGATTCATTTTTAGCGTGAATGTGATTCCTTATCAGCCTGAATTCGATTCATTATCAGTGTGAATGTGATTAATTGTCAGCGTGAATGTGATTCATTGTCAGTGTTAATTTGATTCATTATCAGTATAAATGTGATTCATTATCAGCGTGAAGTCGATTCATTATCAGTGTGTATGCCATTCATTATCAGTGTGAATTCGATTCATTATCAGCGTGAATGTGATTCATTATCAGTGTGAATGTGTTTCATTATCCGCGTGAACGTGATCCATCATCAGCGTGAATTCGATTCATTATCAGTGTGTATGTAATTCATTATCAGCGTGAATGTGATTCATTATCAGCGTGAATTCGATTCATTATCATTGTGAATGCAATTCATTATCAGCGTCAATATAGTTAATTATCAATGTTAATGTGATTCTATGTCAGCGTGAGTATAATTCATTATCAGCGTGACTGTGATTCATTATCAGCGTGATTGTTATTAATTTTCAGCGTGAAAGTGATTCATTTTTAGCGTGAATGTGATTCATTATCAGCCTGAATTCGATTCATTATCAGTGTGAATGTGATTAATTGTCAGCGTGAATGTGATTCATTGTCAGTGTTAATTTGATTCATTATCAGTATAAATGTGATTCATTATCAGCGTGAAGTCGATTCATTATCAGTGTGAATTCGATTAATTATCAATGTGAATTTGATTCTTTATCAGCGTGAATGTGATTCATCATCAGTGTGAATGTTATTCATTTATCAGTGTGAATCTGATTCATTATCAGTGTGAATGTGATGCATTATCATCGTGAATTCGTTTCATTGTCAGTGTGTATGCGATTCATTATCAGCGTGAATGTGATTCATTATCAACGTGAACGTGATCAATCATCAGCGTGAATTTGATTAATTGTTAGCATGAATTCGATTCATTATCAGTGTGAATTCGATTTAATGTAAATGTGAATGTGATTCATTATCAGCGTGAATATGATTATCAGCGTGCATATGATTCATTTTCACCGTGAATGTGATTAATTGTCAGTGTGAATGTGATTCATTTTCACCGTGAATGTGATTAATTGTCAGAGTGAATGTGATTAATTGTCAGCGTGAATGTGATTGATTATCAGCCTGAATTCGATTCATTATCAGTGTGAATGTGATCCATTATCAGCGTGAAGTCGATTCATTATCAGTGTGTATGCTATTCATTATCAGTGTGACTTCGATTCATTATCAGCGTGAATGTGATTCATTATCAGTGTGAATTTGATTAATTATCAATGTGAATTCGATTCATTATCAGTGTGAATGTGATTCATTTTCACCGTGAATGTGATTAATTGTCAGTGTGAATGTGATTCATTTTCACCGTGAATGTGATTAATTGTCAGAGTGAATGTGATTAATTGTCAGCGTGAATGTGATTGATTATCAGCCTGAATTCGATTCATTATCAGTGTGACTTCGATTCATTATCAGCGTGAATGTGATTCATTATCAGTGTGAATTTGATTAATTATCAATGTGAATCCGATTCATTATCAGTGTGAATGTGATTCATTATCAGCGTGAATTTGATTCATTATCAGTGTGAATGTGATTCATTATCCGTGTGAATTTGATTCATTATCAATGTGAATTTGATTCTTTATCAGTGTGAATGTGATTCATTATCAGTGTGAATGTGATTCATTATCCGCGTGAATTCGATTCATCATCAATGTGAGTGTGATTCATTGTTAGCGTGAATGTGATTCATTGTCAGCGTGAATGTGAATCATTATCAGCTTGAATTAGATTCATTATCAGTGTGAATGTGATTATTTATCAGTGTGAATTCGATTCATTATCAATGTGAATTCGATTCATTGTCAGTGTGAATGTGATTCAATATCAGTGTGAATGTGATTCAATATCAGTGTGAATGTGATTCATTATCAGTGTGAATTTGATTCATTATCAGTGTGAATTTTATTCATTATCAGTGTGAATGTAATTCATTATCAGCCTGAATATGATTCATTTTCAGTGTGAAAGTGATTCATTATCAGGATGAATGTGATTCATTATCAGCGTGAATGTGATTAATCATCAGCGTGAATTCGATTCATTATCAGTGTGTATGTAATTCATTATCAGCGTGAATGTGATTCATTATCAGCGTGAATTCGATTCATTATCATTGTGAATGCAATTCATTATCAGCGTCAATTTAGTTAATTATCAATGTGAATGTGATTCTATGTCAGCGTGAGTATAATTCATTATCAGCGTGAATGTGATTCATTTTCAGCGTGATTGTTATTAATTTTCAGCGTGAAAGTGATTCATTTTTAGCGTGAATGTCATTCATTATCGGCCTGAATTCGATTCATTATCAGTGTGAATGTGATTAATTGTCAGCGTGAATGTGATTCATTGTCAGTGTTAATTTGATTCATTATCAGTATAAATGTGATTCATTATCAGCGTGAAGTCGATTCATTATCAGTGTGTATGCCATTCATTATCAGTGTGTATGCGATTCATTATCAGCGTGAATGTGATTCATTATCAACGTGAACGTGATCCATCATCAGCGTGAATTTGATTCATTGTTAGCATGAATTCGATTCATTATCAGTGTGAATTCGATTTAATGTCAATGTGAATGTGATTCATTATCAGCGTGAATATGATTATCAGCGTGCATATGATTCATTTTCACCGTGAATATGTTTAATTGTCAGTGTGAATGTGACTCATTTTCACCGTGAATGTGATTAATTGTCAGCGTGAATGTGATTGATTATCAGTCTGAATTCGATTCATTATCAGTGTGAATGTGATCCATTATCAGCGTGAAGTCGATTCATTATCAGTGTGTATGCATTCATTATCAGTGTGACTTCGATTCATTATCAGCGTGAATGTGATTCATTATCAGTGTGAATTTGATTAATTATCAATGTGAATTCGATTCATTATCAGTGTGAATGTGATTTAATATCAGTGTGAATGTGATTCAATATCAGTGTGAATGTGATTCATTATCAGCGTGAATTTGATTCATTATCAGTGTGAATGTGATTCATTATCCGTGTGAATTTGATTCATTATCAATGTGAATGTGATTCATTATCAGTGTGAATGTGATTCATTATCCGCGTGAATTCGATTCATCATCAATGTGTGTGTGATTCATTGTTAGCGTGAATGTGATTCATTATCAGCGTGAATGTGATTCATTAACAGCATGAATGTGATTAATTGTCAGTGTGAATGTGATTCATTGTCAGCGTTAATGCGATTCATGATCAGTGTGAATGTGAATCATTATCAGTATGAATTCGATTCATTATCAATGTGTATGTAATTCATTATCAGTGTAAATTCAATTCATTGTCAGCGTGAATATGATTGATTATCAGTGTAAATTTGATTCATTATAAGCGTAAATTCGATTCATTATTAATGTGAATTCGATTTAATATTAATGTGACTTGATTAATCATCAGCGTGAATATTATTCATTATCAGTGTGAATGTGATTCATTATCAGCATGAATTTAAGTCATTATCAGTGTGAATGTGATTCATTATCAGCCTGAATTCGATTCATTATTAGTGTGAATGTGATTCATTATCAGCGTGAACGTGATCCATTATCAGCGTGAAGTCGATTCATTATCAGTGTGTATGCCATTCATTATCCGTGTGAATTCGATTCATTATCAGCGTGAATGTGTTTAATTGTCAGTGTGAATGTGACTCATTTTCACCGTGAATGTGATTAATTGTCAGCGTGAATGTGATTGATTATCAGTCTGAATTCGATTCATTATCAGTGTGAATGTGATCCATTATCAGCGTGAAGTCGATTCATTATCAGTGTGTATGCCATTCATTATCAGTGTGACTTCGATTCATTATCAGCGTGAATGTGATTCATTATCAGTGTGAATTTGATTAATTATCAATGTGAATTCGATTCATTATCAGTGTGAATGTGATTTAATATCAGTGTGAATGTGATTCAATATCAGTGTGAATGTGATTCATTATCAGCGTGAATTTGATTCATTATCAGTGTGAATGTGATTCATTATCCGTGTGAATTTGATTCATTATCAATGTGAATGTGATTCATTATCAGTGTGAATGTGATTCATTATCCGCGTGAATTCGATTCATCATCAATGTGTGTGTGATTCATTGTTAGCGTGAATGTGATTCATTATCAGCGTGAATGTGATTCATTAACAGCATGAATGTGATTAATTGTCAGTGTGAATGTGATTCATTGTCAGCGTTAATGCGATTCATGATCAGTGTGAATGTGAATCATTATCAGTATGAATTCGATTCATTATCAATGTGTATGTAATTCATTATCAGTGTAAATTCAATTCATTGTCAGCGTGAATATGATTGATTATCAGTGTAAATTTGATTCATTATAAGCGTAAATTCGATTCATTATTAATGTGAATTCGATTTAATATTAATGTGACTTGACTAATCATCAGCGTGAATATTATTCATTATCAGTGTGAATGTGATTCATTATCAGCATGAATTTAAGTCATTATCAGTGTGAATGTGATTCATTATCAGCCTGAATTCGATTCATTATTAGTGTGAATGTGATTCATTATCAGCGTGAACGTGATCCATTATCAGCGTGAAGTCAATTCATTATCAGTGTGTATGCCATTCATTATCCATGTGAATTCGATTCATTATCAGCGTGAATGTGATTCATTATCAGTGTGAATTCGATTAATTATCAATGTGAATTCGATTCATTATCAGTGTGAATGTGATTTAATATCAGTGTGAATGTGATTCATTATCAGCGTGAATTTGATTCATTATCAGCGTGAATGTGATTCATTATCAGCGTGATTATTAATTTTCAGCGTGAAAGTGATTCATTTTTAGCGTGAATGTGATTCATTATCAGCCTGAATTCGATTCATTATCAGTGTGAATGTGATTCATTATCAGCGTGAATTTGATTAATTATCAGTGTGAATGTGATTCATTATCCGCGTGAACGTGATCCATCATCAGCGTGAATTCGATTCATTATCAGTGTGTATGTAATTCATTATCAGCGTGAATGTGATTCATTATCAGCGTGAATTCGATTCATTATCATTGTGAATGCAATTCATTATCAGCGTCAATATAGTTAATTATTAATGTGAATGTGATTCTATGTCAGCGTGAGTATAATTCATTATCAGCGTGAATGTGATTCATTATCAGCGTGATTGTTATTAATTTTCAGCGTGAAAGTGATTCATTTTTAGCGTGAATGTGATTCATTATCAGCCTGAATTCGATTCATTATCAGTGTGAATGTGATTAATTGTCAGCGTGAATGTGATTCATTGTCAGTGTTAATTTGATTCATTATCAGTATAAATGTGATTCATTATCAGCGTGAAGTCGATTCATTATCAGTGTGTATGCCATTCATTACCAGTGTGAATTCGATTCATTATCAGCGTGAATGTGATTCATTATCAGTGTGAATTCGATTAATTATCAATGTGAATTCGATTCATTATCAGTGTGAATGTGATTCAATATCAGTGTGAATCTGATTCATTATCAGTGTGAATGTGATGCATTATCATCGTGAATTCGTTTCATTGTCAGTGTGTATGTGATTCATTATCAGCGTGAATGTGATTCATTATCAACGTGAACGTGATCCATCATCAGCGTGAATTTGATTCATTGTTAGCATGAATTCGATTCATTATCAGTGTGAATTCGATTTAATGTAAATGTGAATGTGATTCATTATCAGCGTGAATATGATTATCAGCGTGCATATGATTCATTTTCACCGTGAATGTGATTAATTGTCAGTGTGAATGTGATTCATTTTCACCGTGAATGTGATTAATTGTCAGAGTGAATGTGATTAATTGTCAGCGTGAATGTGATTGAATATCAGCCTGAATTCGATTCATTATCAGTGTGAATGTGATCCATTATCAGCGTGAAGTCGATTCATTATCAGTGTGCATGCCATTCATTATCAGTGTGACTTCGATTCATTATCAGCGTGAATGTGATTCATTATCAGTGTGAATGTGATTCATTATCAGCGTGATTGTTATTAATTTTCAGCGTGAAAGTGATTCATTTTTAGCGTGAATGTGATTCATTATCAGCCTGAATTCGATTCATTATCAGTGTGAATGTGATTAATTGTCAGCGTGAATGTGATTCATTGTCAGTGTTAATTTGATTCATTATCAGTATAAATGTGATTCATTATCAGCGTGAAGTCGATTCATTATCAGTGTGAATTCGATTAATTATCAATGTGAATTCGATTCATTATCAGTGTGAATGTGATTTAATATCAGTGTGAATGTGATTCAATATCAGTGTGAATGTGATTCATTATCAGCGTGAATTTGATTCATTATCAGTGTGAATGTGATTATCTGTGTGAATTTCATTCATTATCAATGTGAATTTGATTCTTTATCAGTGTGAATGTGATTCATTATCAGTGAGAATGTGATTCATTATCCGCGTGAATTCGATTCATCATTAATGTGAGTGTGATTCATTGTTAGCGTGAATGTGATTAATTGTCAGCGTGAATGTGAATCATTATCAGCTTGAATTAGATTCATTATCAGTGTGAATGTGATTATTTATCAGTGTGAATTCGATTCATTATCAATGTGAATTCGATTCATTGTCAGTGTGAATGTGATTCAATATCAGTGTGAATGTGATTCAATATCAGTGTGAATGTGATTCATTATCAGTGTGAATTTGATTCATTATCAGTGTGAATTTGATTCATTATCAGTGTGAATGTGATTCATTATCAGCCTGAATATGATTCATTTTCAGTGTGAAAGTGATTCATTATCAGGATGAATGTGATTCATTATCAGCGTGAACGTGATCCATCATCAGCGTGAATATGATTGATTATCAGTGTAAATTTGATTCATTATAAGCGTAAATTCGATTCATTATTAATGTGAATTCGATTTAATATTAATGTGACTTGATTAATTATCAGCGTGAATATTATTCATTATCAGTGTGAATGTGATTCATTATCAGCATGAATTTAAGTCATTATCAGTGTGAATGTGATTCATTATCAGCCTGAATTCGATTCATTATTAGTGTGAATGTGATTCATTATCAGCGTGAACGTGATCCATTATCAGCGTGAAGTCGATTCATTATCAGTGTGTATGCCATTCATTATCCGTGTGAATTCGATTCATTATCAGCGTGAATGTGATTCATTATCAGTGTGAATTCGATTAATTATCAATGTGAATTCGATTCATTATCAGTGTGAATGTGATTTAATATCAGCGTGAATGTTATTCATTTATCAGTGTGAATGTGATTCATTATCAGTGTGAATGTGATTCATTATAAGCTTGAATTCGATTCTTTGTCAGTGTGAATGCAATTCAATATCAGCGTGAATGTGATTCATTATCATCGTGAATTTGTTTCATTGTCAGTGTGTATGCGATTAATTATCAGCGTGAATGTGATTCATTATCAACGTGAACGTGATCCATCATCAGCGTGAATTTGATTCATTGATAGCATGAATTCGATTCATTATCAGTGTGAATTCGATTTAATGTCAATGTGAATGTGATTCATTATCAGCGTGAATGTGATTATCAGCATGCATATGATTCATTTTCACCGTGAATGTGATTAATTGTCAGAGTGAATGTGATTAATTGTCAGCATGAATGTGATTGATTATCAGCCTGAATTTGATTCATTATCAGTGTGAATGTGATTCATTAGCCGCGTGAATTTGATTCATCATCAATGTGAGTGTGATTCATTGTTAGCGTGAATGTGATTCATTGTCAGCGTGAATGTGAATCATTACCAGCTTGAATTAGATTTATTATCAGTGTGAATGTGATTATCAGTGTGAATTCGATTCATTATCAATGTGAATTCGATTCTTTGTCAGTGTGAATGTGATTCAATATCAGTGTGAATGTGATTCAATATCAGTGTGAATGTGATTCATTAACAGTGTGAATTTGATTCATTATCAGTGTTAAAATAATTCATTATCAGCGTAAATTCCATTCATTATCAGTGTGAATTTGATTCATTATCAGTGTGAATGTGATTCATTATCAGCCTGAATATGATTCATTTTCAGTGTGAAAGTGATTCACTATCAGGATGAATGTGATTCATTATCAGCGTGAACGTGATCCATCATCAGCGTGAATTCGATTCATTATCAGTGTGTATGTAATTCATTATCAGCGTGAATGTGATTCATTATCAGCGTGAATTCGATTCATTATCATTGTGAATGCCATTCATTATCAGCGTCAATATAGTTAATTATCAATGTGAATATGATTCTATGTCAGCGTGAGAATAATTCATTTTCACCGTGAATGTGATTAATTGTCAGTGTGAATGTGATTCATTTTCACCGTGAATGTGATTAATTGTCAGAGTGAATGTGATTAATTGTCAGTGTGAATGTGATTGATTATCAGCCTGAATTCGATTCATTATCAGTGTGAATGTGATCCATTATTAGCGTGAAGTCGATTCATTATCAGTGTGTATGCCATTCATTATCAGTGTGACTTCGATTCATTATCAGCGTGAATGTGATTCATTATCAGTGTGAATTTGATTAATTATCAATGTGAATTCGATTCATTATCAGTGTGAATGTGATTTAATATCAGTGTGAATGTGATTCAATATCAGTGTGAATGTGATTCATTATCAGCGTGAATTTGATTCATTATCAGTGTGAATGTGATTCATTATCCGTGTGAATTTGATTCATTATCAATGTGAATTTGATTCTTTATCAGTGTGAATGTGATTCATTATCAGTGTGAATGTGATTCATTATCCGCGTGAATTCGATTCATCATCAATGTGAGTGTGATTCATTGTTAGCGTGAATGTGATTCATTGTCAGCGTGAATGTGAATCATTATCAGCTTGAATTAGATTCATTATCAATGTGAATGTGATTATTTATCAGTGTGAATTCGATTCATTATCAATGTGAATTCGATTCATTGTCAGTGTGAATGTGATTCAATATCAGTGTGAATGTGATTCAATATCAGTGTGAATGTGATTCATTATCAGTGTGAATTTGATTCATTATCAGTGTGAATTTGATTCATTATCAGTGTGAATGTGATTCATTATCAGCCTGAATATGATTCATTTTCAGTGTGAAAGTGATTCATTATCAGGATGAATGTGATTCATTATCAGCGTGAATGTGATTAATCATCAGCGTGAATTCGATTCATTATCAGTGTGTATGTAATTCAGTATCAGCGTGAATGTGATTCATTAGCAGCGTGAATTCGATTCATTATCATTGTGAATGCAATTCATTATCAGCTTCAATTTAGTTAATTATCAATGTGAATGTGATTCTATGTCAGCGTGAGTATAATTCATTATCAGCGTGAATGTGATTCATTATCAGCGTGAATTCGATTCATTATCAGTGTGAATGTGATTAATTGTCAGCGTGAATGTGATTCATTGTCAGTGTTAATTTGATTCATTATCAGTATAAATGTGATTCATTATCAGCGTGAATTCGATTCATTATCAGTGTGTATGCCATTCATTATCAGTGTGTATGCGATTCATTATCAGCGTGAATGTGATTCATTATCAACGTGAACGTGATCCATCATCAGCGTGAATTTGATTCATTGTTAGCATGAATTCGATTCATTATCAGTGTGAATTCGATTTAATGTCAATGTGAATGTGATTCATTATCAGCGTGAATATGATTATCAGCGTGCATATGATTCATTTTCACCGTGAATATGATTAATTGTCAGTGTGAATGTGATTCATTTTCACCGTGAATGTGATTAATTGTCAGCGTGAATGTGATTGATTATCAGCCTGAATTCGATTCATTATCAGTGTGAATGTGATTTAATATCAGTGTGAATGTGATTCAATATCAGTGTGAATGTGATTCATAATCAGTGTGAATTTGATTCATTATCAGTGTGAATGTGATTATCTGTGTGAATTTGATTCATTATCAATGTGAATTTGATTCTTTATCAGTGTGAATGTGATTCATTATCAGTGTGAATGTGATTCATTATCCGCGTGAATTCGATTCATCATCAATGTGAGTGTGATTCATTGTTAGCGTGAATGTGATTAATTGTCAGCGTGAATGTGAATCATTATCAGCTTGAATTAGATTCATTATCAGTGTGAATGTGATTATTTATCAGTGTGAATTTGATTCATTATCAATGTGAATTCGATTCATTGTCAGTGTGAATGTGATTCAATATCAGTGTGAATGTGATTCAATATCAGTGTGAATGTGATTCATTATCAGTGTGAATTTGATTCATTATCAGTGTGAATTTGATTCATTATCAGTGTGAATGTGATTCATTATCAGCCTGAATATGATTCATTTTCAGTGTGAAAGTGATTCATTATCAGGATGAATGTGATTCATTATCAGCGTGAACGTGATCCATCATCAGCGTGAATTCGATTCATTATCAGTGTGAATTTGATTCATTATCAGCCTGAATATGATTCACTTTCAGTGTGAAAGTGATTCATTATCAGGATGAATGTGATTCATTATCAGCGTGAACGTGATCCATCATCAGCGTAAATTCGATTCATTATCAGTGTGTATGTAATTCATTATCAGCGTGAATGTGATTCATTATCAGCGTGAATTCGATTCATTATCATTGTGAATGCAATTCATTATCAGCGTCAATATAGTTAATTATCAATGTGAATGTGATTCTATGTCAGCGTGAGTATAATTCATTATCAGCGTGAATGTGATTCATTATCAGCGTGATTGTTATTAATTTTCAGCGTGAAAGTGATTCATTTTTAGCGTGAATGTGATTCATTATCAGCCTGAATTCGATTCATTATCAGTGTGAATGTGATTAATTGTCAGCGTGAATGTGATTCATTGTCAGTGTTAATTTGATTCATTATCAGTATAAATGTGATTCATTATCAGCGTGAAGTCGATTCATTATCAGTGTGAATTCGATTAATTATCAATGTGAATTCGATTCATTATCAGTGTGAATGTGATTTAATATCAGTGTGAATGTGATTCAATATCAGTGTGAATGTGATTCATTATCAGCGTGAATTTGATTCATTATCCGCTTGAATTTGATTCATTATCAATGTGAATTTGATTCTTTATCAGCGTGAATGTGATTCATCATCAGTGTGAATGTTATTCATTTATCAGTGTGAATCTGATTCATTATCAGTGTGAATGTGATGCATTATCATCGTGAATTCGTTTCATTGTCAGTGTGTATGCGATTCATTATCAGCGTGAATGTGATTCATTATCAACGTGAACGTGATCCATCATCAGCGTGAATTTGATTAATTGTTAGCATGAATTCGATTCATTATCAGTGTGAATTCGATTTAATGTAAATGTGAATGTGATTCATTATCAGCGTGAACATGATTATCAGCGTGCATATGATTCATTTTCACCATGAATGTGATTAATTGTCAGTGTGAATGTGATTCATTTTCACCGTGAATGTGATTAATTGTCAGAGTGAATGTGATTAATTGTCAGCGTGAATGTGATTGATTATCAGCCTGAATTCGATTCATTATCAGTGTGAATGTGATCCATTATCAGCGTGAAGTCGATTCATTATCAGTGTGTATGCTATTCATTATCAGTGTGACTTTGATTCATTATCAGCGTGAATGTGATTCATTATCAGTGTGAATTTGATTAATTATCAATGTGAATTCGATTCATTATCAGTGTGAATGTGATTCATTATCAGCGTGAATTTGATTCATTATCAGTGTGAATGTGATTCATTATCCGTGTGAATTTGATTCATTATCAATGTGAATTTGATTCTTTATCAGTGTGAATGTGATTCATTATCAGTGTGAATGTGATTCATTATCCGTGTGAATTCGATTCATCATCAATGTGAGTGTGATTCATTGTTAGCGTGAATGTGATTCATTGTCAGCGTGAATGTGAATCATTATCAGCTTGAATTAGATTCATTATCAGTGTGAATGTGATTATTTATCAGTGTGAATTCAATTCATTATCAATGTGAATTCGATTCATTGTCAGTGTGAATGTGATTCAATATCAGTGTGAATGTGATTCAATATCAGTGTGAATGTGATTCATTATCAGTGTGAATTTGATTCATTATCAGTGTGAATTTGATTCATTATCAGTGTGAATGTGACTCATTATCAGCCTGAATATGATTCATTTTCAGTGTGAAAGTGATTCACTATCAGGATGAATGTGATTCATTATAAGCGTGAACATGATCCATCATCAGCGTGAATTCGATTCATTATCAGTGTGTATGTAATTCATTATCAGCGTGAATGTGATTCATTATCAACGTGAACGTGATCCATCATCAGCGTGAATTTGATTCATTGTTAGCATGAATTCGATTCATTATCAGTGTGAATTCGATTTAATGTCAATGTGAATGTGATTCATTATCAGCGTGAATGTGATTATCAGCATGCATATGATTCATTTTCACCGTGAATGTGATTAATTGTCAGAGTGAATGTGATTAATTGTCAGCATGAATGTGATTGATTATCAGCCTGAATTCGACTCATTATCAGTGTGAATGTGATTCATTAGCCGCGTGAATTTGATTCATCATCAATGTGAGTGTGATTCATTGTTAGCGTGAATGTGATTCATTGCCAGCGTGAATGTGAATCATTACCAGCTTGAATTAGATTCATTATCAGTGTGAATGTGATTATCAGTGTGAATTCGATTCATTATCAATGTGAATTCGATTTTTTGTCAGTGTGAATGTGATTCAATATCAGTGTGAATGTGATTCAATATCAGTGTGAATGTGATTCATTAACAGTGTGAATTTGATTCATTATCAGTGTTAAAATAATTCATTATCAGCGTAAATTCCATTCATTATCAGTGTGAATTAAATTCATTATCAGTGTGAATGTGATTCATTATCAGCCTGAATATGATTCATTTTCAGTGTGAAAGTGATTCACTATCAGGATGAATGTGATTCATTATCAGCGTGAACGTGATCCATCATCAGCGTGAATTCGATTCATTATCAGTGTGTATGTAATTCATTATCAGCGTGAATGTGATTCATTATCAGCGTGAATTCGATTCATTATCATTGTGAATGCAATTCATTATCAGCGTCAATATAGTTAATTATCAATGTGAATGTGATTCTATGTCAGCGTGAGAATAATTCATTTTCACCGTGAATGTGATTAATTGTCAGTGTGAATGTGATTCATTTTCACCGTGAATGTGATTAATTGTCGGAGTGAATGTGATTAATTGTCAGTGTGAATGTGATTGATTATCAGCCTGAATTCGATTCATTATGAGTGTGAATGTGATCCATTATCAGCGTGAAGTCGATTCATTATCAGTGTGTATGCCATTCATTATCAGTGTGACTTCGATTCATTATCAGCGTGAATGTGATTCATTATCAGTGTGAATTTGATTAATTATCAATGTGAATTCGATTCATTATCAGTGTGAATGTGATTTAATATCAGTGTGAATGTGATTCAATATCAGTGTGAATGTGATTCATTATCAGCGTGAATTTGATTCATTATCAGTGTGAATGTGATTCATTATCCGTGTGAATTTGATTCATTATCAATGTGAATTTGATTCTTTATCAGTGTGAATGTGATTCATTGTCAGTGTGAATGTGATTCATTATCCGCGTGAATTCGATTCATCATCAATGTGAGTGTGATTCATTGTTAGCGTGAATGTGATTCATTGTCAGTGTGAATGTGAATCATTATCAGCTTGAATTAGATTCATTATCAGTGTGAATGTGATTATTTATCAGTGTGAATTCGATTCATTATCAATGTGAATTCGATTCATTGTCAGTGTGAATGTGATTCAATATCAGTGTGAATGTGATTCAATATCAGTGTGAATTTGATTCATTATCAGTGTGAATTTGATTCATTATCAGTGTGAATGTGATTCATTATCAGCCTGAATATGATTCATTTTCAGTGTGAAAGTGATTCACTATCAGGATGAATGTGATTCATTATCAGCGTGAACGTGATCCATCATCAGCGTGAATTCGATTCATTATCAGTGTGTATGTAATTCATTATCAGCGTGAATGTGATTCATTATCAGCGTGAATTCGATTCATTATCATTGTGAATGCAATTCATTATCAGCGTCAATATAGTTAATTATCAATGTGAATGTGATTCTATGTCAGCGTGAGTATAATTCATTATCAGCGTGAATGTGATTCATTATCAGCGTGATTGTTATTAATTTTCAGCGTGAAAGTGATTCATTTTTAGCGTGAATGTGATTCATTATCGGCCTGAATTCGATTCATTATCAGTGTGAATGTGATTAATTGTCAGCGTGAATGTGATTCATTGTCAGTGTTAATTTGATTCATTATCAGTATAAATGTGATTCATTATCAGCGTGAAGTCGATTCATTATCAGTGTGTATGCCATTCATTATCAGTGTGTATGCGATTCATTATCAGCGTGAATGTGATTCATTATCAACGTGAACGTGATCCATCATCAGCGTGAATTTGATTCATTGTTAGCATGAATTCGATTCATTATCAGTGTGAATTCGATTTAATGTCAATGTGAATGTGATTCATTATCAGCGTGAATATGATTATCAGCGTGCATATGATTCATTTTCACCGTGAATGTGATTAATTGTCAGCGTGAATGTGATTGATTATCAGCCTGAATTCGATTCATTATCAGTGTGAATGTGATCCATTATCAGCGTGAAGTCGATTCATTATCAGTGTGTATGCCATTCATTATCAGTGTGACTTCGATTCATTATCAGCGTGAATGTGATTCATTATCAGTGTGAATTTGATTAATTATCAATGTGAATTCGATTCATTATCAGTGTGAATGTGATTTAATATCAGTGTGAATGTGATTCAATATCAGTGTGAATGTGATTCATTATCAGCGTGAATTTGATTCATTATCAGTGTGAATGTGATTCATTATCCGTGTGAATTTGATTCATTATCAATGTGAATGTGATTCATTATCAGTGTGAATGTGATTCATTATCCGCGTGAATTCGATTCATTATCAATGTGAATGTGATTCATTATCAGTGTGAATGTGATTCATTATCCGCGTGAATTCGATTCATCATCAATGTGTGTGTGATTCATTGTTAGCGTGAATGTGATTCATTATCAGCGTGAATGTGATTCATTAACAGCATGAATGTGATTAATTGTCAGTGTGAATGTGATTCATTGTCAGCGTTAATGCGATTCATGATCAGTGTTAATGTGAATCATTATCAGTATGAATTCGATTCATTATCAATGTGTATGTAATTCATTATCAGTGTGAATTCAATTCATTGTCAGCGTGAATATGATTGATTATCAGTGTAAATTTGATTCATTATAAGCGTAAATTCGATTCATTATTAATGTGAATTCGATTTAATATTAATGTGACTTGATTAATTATCAGCGTGAATATTATTCATTATCAGTGTGAATGTGATTCATTATCAGCATGAATTTAAGTCATTATCAGTGTGAATGTGATTCATTATCAGCCTGAATTCGATTCATTATTAGTGTGAATGTGATTCATTATCAGCGTGAACGTGATCCATTATCAGCGTGAAGTCGATTCATTATCAGTGTGTATGCCATTCATTATCCGTGTGAATTCGATTCATTATCAGCGTGAATGTGATTCATTATCAGTGTGAATTCGATTAATTATCAATGTGAATTCGATTCATTATCAGTGTGAATGTGATTTAATATCAGTGTGAATGTGATTCATTATCAGCGTGAATTTGATTCATTATCAGTGTGAATTCGATTAATTATCAATGTGAATTCGATTCATTATCAATGTGAATTTGATTCTTTATCAGCATGAATGTGATTCATCATCAGTGTGAATGTTATTCATTTATCAGTGTGAATCTGATTCATTATCAGTGTGAATGTGATTCATTATCAGCCTGAATTCGATTCTTTGTCAGTGTGTATGCGATTAATTATCAGCGTGAATGTGATTCATTATCAACGTGAACGTGATTCATCATCAGCGTGAATTTGATTCATTGTTAGCATGAATTCGATTCATTATCAGTGTGAATTCGATTTAATGTCAATGTGAATGTGATTCATTATCAGCGTGAATGTGATTATCAGCATGCATATGATTCATTTTCAGCGTGAATGTGATTAATTGTCAGAGTGAATGTGATTAATTGTCAGCATGAATGTGATTGATTATCAGCCTGAATTCGATTCATTATCAGTGTGAATGTGATTCATTAGCCGCGTGAATTTGATTCATCATCAATGTGAGTGTGATTCATTGTTAGCGTGAATGTGATTCATTGTCAGCGTGAATGTGAATCATTAGCAGCTTGAATTAGATTCATTATCAGTGTGAATGTGATTATCAGTGTGAATTCAATTCATTATCAATGTGAATTCGATTCTTTGTCAGTGTGAATGTGATTTAATATCAGTGTGAATGTGATTCAATATCAGTGTGAATGTGATTCATTAACAGTGTGAATTTGATTCATTATCAGTGTTAAAATAATTCATTATCAGCGTAAATTCCATTCATTATCAGTGTGAATTTGATTCATTATCAGTGTGAATGTGATTCATTATCAGCCTGAATATGATTCATTTTCAGTGTGAAAGTGATTCACTATCAGGATGAATGTGATTCATTATCAGCGTGAACGTGATCCATCATCAGCGTGAATTCGATTCATTATCAGTGTGTATGTAATTCATTATCAGCGTGAATGTGATTCATTTTCAGCGTGAATTCGATTCATTATCATTGTGAATGCAATTCATTATCAGCGTCAATATAGTTAATTATCAATGTGAATGTGATTCTATGTCAGCGTGAGAATAATTCATTTTCACCGTGAATGTGAATAATTGTCAGTGTGAATGTGATTCATTTTCACCGTGAATGTGATTAATTGTCAGAGTGAATGTGATTAATTGTCAGCGTGAATGTGATTGATTATCAGCCTGTATTCGATTCATTATCAGTGTGAATGTGATCCGTTATCAGCGTGAAGTCGATTCATTATCAGTGTGTATGCCATTCATTATCAGTGTGACTTCGATTCATTATCAGCATGAATTTAAGTCATTATCAGTGTGAATGTTATTCATTTATCAGTGTGAATCTGATTCATTATCAGTGTGAATGTGATTCATTATCAGCCTGAATTCGATTCTTTGTCAGTGTGAATGCAATTCAATATCAGCGTGAATGTGATTCATTATCATCGTGAATTTGTTTCATTGTCAGTCTGTATGCGATTAATTATCAGCGTGAATGTGATTCATTATCAACGTGAACGTGATCCATCATCAGCGTGAATTTGATTCATTGTTAGCATGAATTCGATTCATTATCAGTGTGAATTCGATTTAATGTCAATGTGAATGTGATTCATTTTCAGCGTGAATGTGATTATCAGCATGCATATGATTCATTTTCACCGTGAATGTGATTAATTGTCAGAGTGAATGTGATTAATTGTCAGCATGAATGTGATTGATTATCAGCCTGAATTCGATACATTATCAGTGTGAATGTGATTCATTAGCCGCGTGAATTTGATTCATCATCAATGTGAGTGTGATTCATTGTTAGCGTGAATGTGATTCATTGTCAGCGTGAATGTGAATCATTACCAGCTTGAATTAGATTCATTATCAGTGTGAATGTGATTATCAGTGTGAATTCGATTCATTATCAATGTGAATTCGATTCTTTGTCAGTGTGAATGTGATTCAATATCAGTGTGAATGTGATTCAATATCAGTGTGAATGTGATTCATTAACAGTGTGAATTTGATTCATTATCAGTGTTAAAATAATTCATTATCAGCGTAAATTCCATTCATTATCAGTGTGAATTAAATTCATTTTCAGTGTGAATGTGATTCATTATCAGCCTGAATATGATTCATTTTCAGTGTGAAAGTGATTCACTATCAGGATGAATGTGATTCATTATCAGCGTGAACGTGATCCATCATCAGCGTGAATTCGATTCATTATCAGTGTGTCTGTAATTCATTATCAGCGTGAATGTGATTCATTATCAGCGTGAATTCGATTCATTATCATTGTGAATGCAATTCATTATCAGCGTCAATATAGTTAATTATCAATGTGAATGTGATTCTATGTCAGCGTGAGAATAATTCATTTTCACCGTGAATGTGATTAATTGTCAGAGTGAATGTGATTAATTGTCAGCGTGAATGTGATTGATTATCAGCCTGAATTCGATTCATTATCAGTGTGAATGTGATCCATTATCAGCGTGAAGTCGATTCATTATCAGTGTGTATGCCATTCATTATCAGTGTGACTTCGATTCATTATCAGCGTGAATGTGATTCATTATCAGTGTGAATTTGATTAATTATCAATGTGAATTCGATTCATTATCAGTGTGAATGTGATTTAATATCAGTGTGAATGTGATTCAATATCAGTGTGAATGTGATTCATTATCAGCGTGAATTTGATTCATTATCAGTGTGAATGTGATTCATTATCCGTGTGAATTTGATTCATTATCAATGTGAATTTGATTCTTTATCAGTGTGAATGTGATTCATTATCAGTGTGAATGTGATTCATTATCCGCGTGAATTCGATTCATCATCAATGTGAGTGTAATTCATTGTTAGCGTGAATGTGATTCATTGTCAGCGTGAATGTGAATCATTATCAGCTTGAATTAGATTCATTATCAGTGTGAATGTGATTATTTATCAGTGTGAATTCGATTCATTATCAATGTGAATTCGATTCATTGTCAGTGTGAATGTGATTCAATATCAGTGTGAATGTGATTCAATATCAGTGTGAATGTGATTCATTATCAGTGTGAATTTGATTCATTATCAGTGTGAATTTGATTCATTATCAGTGTGAATGTGATTCATTATCAGCCTGAATATGATTCATTTTCAGTGTGAAAGTGATTCATTATCAGGATGAATGTGATTCATTATCAGCGTGAATTTGATTAATCATCAGCGTGAATTCGATTCATTATCAGTGTGTATGTAATTCAGTATCAGCGTGAATGTGATTCATTAGCAGCATGAATTCGATTCATTATCATTGTGAATGCAATTCATTATCAGCGTCAATTTAGTTAATTATCAATGTGAATGTGATTCTATGTCAGCGTGAGTATAATTCATTATCAGCGTGAATGTGATTCATTATCAGCGTGATTGTTATTAATTTTCAGCGTGAAAGTGATTCATTTTTAGCATGAATGTGATTTATTATCGGCCTGAATTCGATTCATTATCAGTGTGAATGTGATTAATTGTCAGCGTGAATGTGATTCATTGTCAGTGTTAATTTGATTCATTATCAGTATAAATGTGATTCATTATCAGCGTGAATTCGATTCATTATCAGTGTGTATGCCATTCATTATTAGTGTGAATTCGATTCATTATCAGCGTGAATGTGATTCATTGTCAGTGTTAATTTGATTCATTATCAGTATAAATGTGATTCATTATCAGCGTGAAGTCGATTCATTATCAGTCTGTATGCCATTCATTATCAGTGTGTATGCGATTAATTATCAGCGTGAATGTGATTCATTATCAACGTGAACGTGATCCATCATCAGCGTGAATTTGATTCATTGTTAGCATGAATTCGATTCATTATCAGTGTGAATTCGATTTAATGTCAATGTGAATGTGATTCATTATCAGCGTGAATATGATTATCAGCGTGCATATGATTCATTTTCACCGTGAATATGATTAATTGTCAGTGTGAATGTGATTCATTTTCACCGTGAATGTGATTAATTGTCAGCGTGAATGTGATTGATTATCAGCCTGAATTCGATTCATTATCAGTGTGAATGTGATCCATTATCAGCGTGAAGTCGATTCATTATCAGTGTGTATGCCATTCATTATCAGTGTGACTTCGATTCATTATCAGCGTGAATGTGATTCATTATCAGTGTGAATTTAATTAATTATCAATGTGAATTCGATTCATTATCAGTGTGAATGTGATTTAATATCAGTGTGAATGTGATTCAATATCAGTGTGAATGTGATCCATTATCAGCGTGAATTTGATTCATTATCAGTGTGAATGTGATTCATTATCCGTGTGAATTTGATTCATTATCAATGTGAATGTGATTCATTATCAGTGTGAATGTGATTCATTATCCGCGTGAATTCGATTCATCATCAATGTGTGTGTGATTCATTGTTAGCGTGAATGTGATTCATTATCAGCGTGAATGTGATTCATTAACAGCATGAATGTGATTAATTGTCAGTGTGAATGTGATTCATTGTCAGTATGAATTCGATTCATTATCAATGTGTATGTAATTCATTATCAGTGTGAATTCAATTCATTGTCAGCGTGAATATGATTGATTATCAGTGTAAATTTGATTCATTATAAGCGTAAATTCGATTCATTATTAATGTGAATTCGATTTAATATTACTGTGACTTGATTAATTATCAGCGTGAATATTATTCATTATCAGTGTGAATGTGATTCATTATCAGCATGAATTTAAGTCATTATCAGTGTGAATGTGATTCATTATCAGCCTGAATTCGATTCATTATTAGTGTGAATGTGATTCATTATCACCGTGAACGTGATCCATTATCAGCGTGAAGTCGATTCATTATCAGTGTGTATGCCATTCATTATCCGTGTGAATTCGATTCATTATCAGCGTGAATGTGATTCATTATCAGTGTGAATTCGATTCATTATCAATGTGAATTCGATTCATTATCAGTGTGAATGTGATTTAATATCAGTGTGAATGTGATTCATTATCAGCGTGAATTTGATTCATTATCAGTGTGAATGTGATTCATTATCCACGTGAATTTGATTCATTATCAATGTGAATTTGATTCTTTATCAGCATGAATGTGATTCATCATCAGTGTGAATGTTATTCATTTATCAGTGTGAATCTGATTCATTATCAGTGTGAATGTGATTCATTATCAGCCTGAATTCGATTCTTTGTCAGTGTGAATGCAATTCAATATCAGCGTGAATGTGATTCATTATCAACGTGAACGTGATCCATCATCAGCGTGAATTTGATTCATTGTTAGCATGAATTCGATTCATTATCAGTGTGAATTCGATTCATTATCAGTGTGAATTCGATTTAATGTCAATGTGAATGTGATTCATTATCAGCGTGAATGTGATTATCAGCATGCATATGATTCATTTTCACCGTGAATGTGATTAATTGTCAGAGTGAATGTGATTAATTGTCAGCATGAATGTGATTGATTATCAGCCTGAATTCGATTCATTATCAGTGTGAATGTGATTCATTAGCCGCGTGAATTTGATTCATCATCAATGTGAGTGTGATTCATTGTTAGCGTGAATGTGATTCATTGTCAGCGTGAATGTGAATCATTATCAGCTTGAATTAGATTCATTATCAGTGTGAATGTGATTATCAGTGTGAATTCGATTCATTATCAATGTGAATTCGATTCTTTGTCAGTGTGAATGTGATTCAATATCAGTGTGAATGTGATTCAATATCAGTGTGAATGTGATTAATTAACAGTGTGAATTTGATTCATTATCAGTGTTAAAATAATTCATTATCAGCGTAAATTCCATTCATTATCAGTGTGAATTTGATTCATTTTCAGTGTGAAAGTGATTCACTATCAGGATGAATGTGATTCATTATCAGCGTGAACGTGATCCATCATCAGCGTGAATTCGATTCATTATCAGTGTGTATGTAATTCATTATCAGCGTGAATGTGATTCATTATCAGCGTGAAGTCGATTCATTATCATTGTGAATGCAATTCATTATCAGCGTCAATATAGTTAATTATCAATGTGAATGTGATTCTATGTCAGCGTGAGAATAATTCATTATCAGCGTGAATGTGATTCATTATCAGCGTGATTGTTATTAATTTTCAGCGTGAAAGTGATTCATTTTTAGCGTGAATGTGATTCCTTATCAGCCTGAATTCGATTCATTATCAGTGTGAATGTGATTAATTGTCAGCGTGAATGTGATTCATTGTCAGTGTTAATTGGATTCATTATCAGTATAAATGTGATTCATTATCAGCGTGAAGTCGATTCATTATCAGTGTGTATGCCATTCATTATCAGTGTGAATTCGATTCATTATCAGCGTGAATGTGATTCATTATCAGTGTGAATACGATTAATTATCAATGTGAATTCGATTCATTATCAATGTGAATGTGATTTAATATCAGTGTGAATGTGATTCAATATCAGTGTGAATGTGATTCATTATCAGCGTGAATTTGATTCATTATCAGTGTGAATGTGATTCATTATCCGTGTGAATTTGATTCATTATCAATGTGAATGTGATTCATTATCAGTGTGAATGTGATTCATTATCCGCGTGAATTCGATTCATCATCAATGTGTCTGTGATTCATTGTTAGCGTGAATGTGATTCATTATCAGCTTGAATTTGATTGATTATCAGCGTGAATGTGATTCATTATCAGTGTGAATTCGATTCATTATCAATGTGTATGTAATTCATTATCAGTGTGAATTCAATTCATTGTCAGCGTGAATATGATTGATTATCAGTGTAAATTTGATTCATTATAAGCGTAAATTCGATTCATTATTAATGTGAATACGATTTAATATTAATGTGACTTGATTCATTATCAGCGTGAATTTGATTCATTATCAGTGTGAATGTGATTCATTATCCACGTGAATTTGATTCATTATCAATGTGAATTTGATTCTTTATCAGCGTGAATTTGATTCATTGTTAGCATGAATTAAATTCATTATCAGTGTGAATTCGATTTAATGTCAATGTGAATGTGATTCATTATCAGCGTGAATGTGATTCATTATCAACGTGAACGTGATCCATCATCAGCGTGAATTTGATTCATTGTTAGCATGAATTAAATTCATTATCAGTGTGAATTCGATTTAATGTCAATGTGAATGTGATTAATTATCAGCGTGAATGTGATTATCAGCGTGCATATGATTCATTTTCACCGTGAATGTGATTAATTGTCAGAGTGAATGTGATTGTCAGCATGAATGTGATTGATTATCAGCCTGAATTCAATTCATTATCAGTGTGAATGTGATTCATTAGCCGCGTGAATTCGATTCATCATCAATGTGAGTGTGATTCATTGTTAGCGTGAATGTGATTCATTGTCAGCGTGAATGTGAATCATTATCAGCTTGAATTCGATTCATTATCAATGTGAATTCGATTCTTTGTCAGTGTGAATGTGATTCAATATCAGTGTGAATGTGATTCAATATCAGTGTGAATGTGATTCATTATCAGTGTGAATTTGATTCATTATCAGTGTGTATGCCATTCATTATCAGTGTGAATTCGATTCATTATCAGCGTGAATGTGATTCATTATCAGTGTGAATTCGATTAATTATCAATGTGAATTCGATTCATTATCAATGTGAATGTGATTTAATATCAGTGTGAATGTGATTCAATATCAGTGTGAATGTGATTCATTATCAGCGTGAATTTGATTCATTATCAGTGTGAATGTGATTCATTATCCGTGTGAATTTGATTCATTATCAATGTGAATGTGATTCATTATCAGTGTGAATGTGATTCATTATCCGCGTGAATTCGATTCATCATCAATGTGTGTGTGATTCATTGTTAGCGTGAATGTGATTCATTATCAGCGTGAATGTGATTCATTAACAGCATGAATGTGATTAATTGTCAGTGTGAGTGTGATTCATTATCAGCTTGAATTTGATTGATTATCAGTGTGAATTCGATTCATTATCAATGTGAATTCGATTCTTTGTCAGTGTGAATGTGATTCAATATCAGTGTGAATGTGATTCAATATCAGTGTGAATGTGATTCATTATCAGTGTGAATTCGATTCATTATCAGTGTGTATGTAATTCATTATCAGCGTGAATGTGATTCATTATCAGCGTGAATTCGATTCATTATCATTGTGAATGCAATTCATTATCAGCGTCAATATAGTTAATTATCAATGTGAATGTGATTCTATGTCAGCGTGAGAATAATTCATTATCAGCGTGAATGTGATTCATTATCAGCGTGATTGTTATTAATTTTCAGCGTGAAAGTGATTCATTTTTAGCATGAATGTGATTCCTTATCAGCCTGAATTCGATTCATTATCAGTGTGAATGTGATTAATTGTCAGCGTGATTGTGATTCATTGTCAGTGTTAATTTGATTCATTATCAGTATAAATGTGATTCATTATCAGCGTGAAGTCGATTCATTATCAGTGTGTATGCCATTCATTATCAGTGTGAATTCGATTCATTATCAGCGTGAATGTGATTCATTATCAGTGTGAATCCGATTAATTATCAATGTGAATGCGATTCATTATCAATGTGAATGTGATTTAATATCAGTGTGAATGTGATTCAATATCAGTGTGAATGTGATTCATTATCAGCGTGAATTTGATTCATTGTTAGCGTGAATGTGATTCATTATCAGCATGAATGTGATTCATTATCAATGTGAATGTGATTCATTATCAGTGTGAATGTGATTCATTATCCGCGTGAATTTGATTCATCATCAATGTGTGTGTGATTCATTGTTAGCGTGAATGTGATTCATTGTCAGCGTGAATGTGATACATTAACAGCATGAATGTGATTAATTGTCAGTGTGAATGTGATTCATTGTCAGCGTTAATGCGATTCATGATCAGTGTGAATGTGAATCATTATCAGCTTGAATTTGATTCATTATCAGCGTGAATGTGATTCATTATCAGTGTGAATTTGATTCATTATCAATGTGAATGTGATTCATTATCAGTGTGAATGTGATTCATTATCCGCGTGAATTCGATTCATCATCAATGTGTGTGTGATTCATTGTTAGCGTGAATGTGATTCATTATCAGCTTGAATTTGATTGATTATCAGCGTGAATGTGATTCATTATCAGTGTGAATTCGATTCATTATCAATGTGTATGTAATTCATTATCAGTGTGAATTCAATTCATTGTCAGCGTGAATATGATTGATTATCAGTGTAAATTTGATTCATTATAAGCGTAAATTCGATTCATTATTAATGTGAATTCGATTTAATATTAATGTGACTTGATTCATTATAAGCGTGAATTTGATTCATTATCAGTGTGAATGTGATTCATTATCCACGTGAATTTGATTCATTATCAATGTGAATTTGATTCTTTATCAGCGTGAATTTGATTCATTGTTAGCATGAATTAAATTCATTATCAGTGTGAATTCGATTTAATGTCAATGTGAATGTGATTCATTATCAGCGTGAATGTGATTCATTATCAGTGTGAATACGATTAATTATCAATGTGAATTCGATTCATTATCAATGTGAATGTGATTTAATATCAGTGTGAATGTGATTCAATATCAGTGTGAATGTGATTCATTATCAGCGTGAATTTGATTCATTATCAGTGTGAATGTGATTCATTATCCGTGTGAATTTGATTCATTATCAATGTGAATGTGATTCATTATCAGTGTGAATGTGATTCATTATCCGCGTGAATTCGATTCATCATCAATGTGTGTGTGATTCATTGTTAGCGTGAATGTGATTCATTATCAGCTTGAATTTGATTGATTATCAGCGTGAATGTGATTCATTATCAGTGTGAATTCGATTCATTATCAATGTGTATGTAATTCATTATCAGTGTGAATTCAATTCATTGTCAGCGTGAATATGATTGATTATCAGTGTAAATTTGATTCATTATAAGCGTAAATTCGATTCATTATTAATGTGAATACGATTTAATATTAATGTGACTTGATTCATTATCAGCGTGAATTTGATTCATTATCAGTGTGAATGTGATTCATTATCCACGTGAATTTGATTCATTATCAATGTGAATTTGATTCTTTATCAGCGTGAATTTGATTCATTGTTAGCATGAATTAAATTCATTATCAGTGTGAATTCGATTTAATGTCAATGTGAATGTGATTCATTATCAGCGTGAATGTGATTCATTATCAACGTGAACGTGATCCATCATCAGCGTGAATTTGATTCATTGTTAGCATGAATTAAATTCATTATCAGTGTGAATTCGATTTAATGTCAATGTGAATGTGATTAATTATCAGCGTGAATGTGATTATCAGCGTGCATATGATTCATTTTCACCGTGAATGTGATTAATTGTCAGAGTGAATGTGATTGTCAGCATGAATGTGATTGATTATCAGCCTGAATTCAATTCATTATCAGTGTGAATGTGATTCATTAGCCGCGTGAATTCGATTCATCATCAATGTGAGTGTGATTCATTGTTAGCGTGAATGTGATTCATTGTCAGCGTGAATGTGAATCATTATCAGCTTGAATTCGATTCATTATCAATGTGAATTCGATTCTTTGTCAGTGTGAATGTGATTCAATATCAGTGTGAATGTGATTCAATATCAGTGTGAATGTGATTCATTATCAGTGTGAATTTGATTCATCATCAGTGTGTATGCCATTCATTATCAGTGTGAATTCGATTCATTATCAGCGTGAATGTGATTCATTATCAGTGTGAATTCAATTAATTATCAATGTGAATTCGATTCATTATCAATGTGAATGTGATTTAATATCAGTGTGAATGTGATTCAATATCAGTGTGAATGTGATTCATTATCAGCGTGAATTTGATTCATTATCAGTGTGAATGTGATTCATTATCCGTGTGAATTTGATTCATTATCAATGTGAATGTGATTCATTATCAGTGTGAATGTGATTCATTATCCGCGTGAATTCGATTCATCATCAATGTGTGTGTGATTCATTGTTAGCGTGAATGTGATTCATTATCAGCGTGAATGTGATTCATTAACAGCATGAATGTGATTAATTGTCAGTGTGAGTGTGATTCATTATCAGCTTGAATTTGATTTATTATCAGTGTGAATTCGATTCATTATCAATGTGAATTCGATTCTTTGTCAGTGTGAATGTGATTCACTATCAGGATGAATGTGATTCATTATCAGCGTGAACGTGATCCATCATCAGCGTGAATTCGATTCATTATCAGTGTGTATGTAATTCATTATCAGCGTGAATGTGATTCATTATCAGCGTGAATTCGATTCATTATCATTGTGAATGCAATTCATTATCAGCGTCAATATAGTTAATTATCAATGTGAATGTGATTCTATGTCAGCGTGAGAATAATTCATTATCAGCGTGAATGTGATTCATTATCAGCGTGATTGTTATTAATTTTCAGCGTGAAAGTGATTCATTTTTAGCATGAATGTGATTCCTTATCAGCCTGAATTCGATTCATTATCAGTGTGAATGTGATTAATTGTCAGCGTGATTGTGATTCATTGTCAGTGTTAATTTGATTCATTATCAGTATAAATGTGATTCATTATCAGCGTGAAGTCGATTCATTATCAGTGTGTATGCCATTCATTATCAGTGTGAATTCGATTCATTATCAGCGTGAATGTGATTCATTATCAGTGTGAATCCGATTAATTATCAATGTGAATGCGATTCATTATCAATGTGAATGTGATTTAATATCAGTGTGAATGTGATTCAATATCAGTGTGAATGTGATTCATTATCAGCGTGAATTTGATTCATTGTTAGCGTGAATGTGATTCATTATCAGCATGAATGTGATTCATTATCAATGTGAATGTGATTCATTATCAGTGTGAATGTGATTCATTATCCGCGTGAATTTGATTCATCATCAATGTGTGTGTGATTCATTGTTAGCGTGAATGTGATTCATTATCAGCGTGAATGTGATACATTAACAGCATGAATGTGATTAATTGTCAGTGTGAATGTGATTCATTGTCAGCGTTAATGCGATTCATGATCAGTGTGAATGTGAATCATTATCAGCTTGAATTTGATTCATTATCAGCGTGAATGTGATTCATTATCAGTGTGAATTCGATTCATTATAAATGTGTATGTATGTCATTATCAGTGTGAATTCAATTCATTGTCAGCGTGAATATGAGTGATTATCAGTGTAAATTTGATTCATTATAAGCGTAAATTCGATTCATTATTAATGTGAATTCGATTTAATATTAATGTGACTTGATTCATTATCAGCGTGAATTTGATTCATTATCAGTGTGAATGTGATTCATTATCCACGTGAATTTGATTCATTATCAATGTGAATTTGATTCTTTATCAGCATGAATGTGATTCATCATCAGTGTGAATGTTATTCATTTATCAGTGTGAATATGATTCATTATCAGTGTGAATGTGATTCATTATCAGCCTGAATTCGATTCTTTGTCAGTGTGAATGCAATTCAATATCAGCGTGAATGTGATTCATTATCATCGTGAATTTGTTTCATTGTCAGTGTGTATGCGATTCATTATCAGCGTGAATGTGATTCATTATCAACGTGAACGTGATCCATCATCAGCATGAATTCGATTCATTATCAGTGTGAATTCGATTTAATGTCAATGTGAATGTGATTCATTATCAGCGTGAATTTGATTCATTATCAGTGTGAATGTGATTCATTATCCACGTGAATTTGATTCATTATCAATGTGAATTTGATTCTTTATCAGCATGAATGTGATTCATCATCAGTGTGTATGTTATTCATTTATCAGTGTGAATCTGATTCATTTTCACCGTGAATGTGATTAATTGTCAGAGTGAATGTGATTAATTGTCAGCATGAATGTGATTGATTATCAGACTGAATTCAATTAATTATCAGTGTGAATGTGATTCATTAGCCGCGTGAATTCGATTCATCATCAATGTGAGTGTGATTCATTGTTAGCGTGAATGTGATTCATTATCAACGTGAACGTGATCCATCATCAGCGTGAATTTGATTCGTTGTTAGCATGAATTAAATTCATTATCAGTGTGAATTCGATTTAATGTCAATGTGAATGTGATTCATTATCAGCGTGAATGTGATTATCAGCGTGCATATGATTCATTTTCACCGTGAATGTGATTAATTGTCAGAGTGAATGTGATTGTCAGCATGAATGTGATTGATTATCAGCCTGAATTCAATTCATTATCAGTGTGAATGTGATTCATTAGCCGCGTGAATTCGATTCATCATCAATGTGAGTGTGATTCATTGTTAGCGTGAATGTGATTCATTGTCAGCGTGAATGTGAATCATTATCAGCTTGAATGTGATTCATTATCAGTGTGAATGTGATTATCAGTGTGAATTCGATTCATTATCAATGTGAATTCGATTCTTTGTCAGTGTTAATGTGATTCAATATCAGTTTGAATGTGATTCAATATCAGTGTGAATGTGATTCATTATCAGTGTGAATTTGATTCATTATCAGTGTGAAAATAATTCATTATCAGCGTAAATTCCATTCATTATCAGTGTGAATTTGATTCATTATCAGTGTGAATGTGATTCATTATCAGCCTGAATATGATTCATTTTCAGTGTGAAAGTGATTCACTATCAGGATGAATGTGATTCATTATCAGCGTGAACGTGATCCATCATCTGCGTGAATTCGATTCATTATCAGTGTGTATGTAATTCATTATCAGCGTGAATGTGATTCATTATCAGCGTGAATTCGATTCATTATCATTGTGAATGCAATTCATTATCAGCGTCAATATAGTTAATTATCAATGTGAATGTGATTCTATGTCAGCGTGAGAATAATTCATTATCAGCGTGAATGTGATTCATTATCAGCGTGATTGTTATTAATTTTCAGCGTGAAAGTGATTCATTTTTAGCATGAATGTGATTCCTTATCAGCCTGAATTCGATTCATTATCAGTGTGAATGTGATTAATTGTCAGCGTGAATGTGATTCATTGTCAGTGTTAATTTGATTCAATATCAGTGTGAATGTGATTCATTATCAGCGTGAATTTGATTCATTGTTAGCGTGAATGTGATTCATTATCAGCGTGAATGTGATTCATTATCAATGTGAATGTGATTCATTATCAGTGTGAATGTGATTCATTATCCGCGTGAATTTGATTCATCATCAATGTGTGTGTGATTCATTGTTAGCGTGAATGTGATTCATTATCAGCGTGAATGTGATACATTAACAGCATGAATGTGATTAATTGTCAGTGTGAATGTGATTCATTGTCAGCGTTAATGCGATTCATGATCAGTGTGAATGTGAATCATTATCAGCTTGAATTTGATTCATTATCAGCGTGAATGTGATCCATTATCAGTGTGAATTCGATTCATTATAAATGTGTATGTATGTCATTATCAGTGTGAATTCAATTCATTGTCAGCGTGAATATGAGTGATTATCAGTGTAAATTTGATTCATTATAAGCGTAAATTCGATTCATTATTAATGTGAATTCGATTTAATATTAATGTGACTTGATTCATTATCAGCGTGAATTTGATTCATTATCAGTGTGAATGTGATTCATTATCCACGTTAATTTGATTCATTATCAATGTGAATTTGATTCTTTATCAGCATGAATGTGATTCATCATCAGTGTGAATGTTATTCATTTATCAGTGTGAATCTGATTCATTATCAGTGTGAATGTGATTCATTATCAGCCTGAATTCGATTCTTTGTCAGTGTGAATGCAATTCAATATCAGCGTGAATGTGATTCATTATCATCGTGAATTTGTTTCATTGTCAGTGTGTATGCGATTAATTATCAGCGTGAATGTGATTCATTATCAACGTGAACGTGATCCATCATCAGCGTGAATTTGATTCATTGTTAGCATGAATTCGATTCATTATCAGTGTGAATTCGATTTAATGTCAATGTGAATGTGTTTCATTATCAGCGTGAATGTGATTATCAGCATGCATATGATTCATTTTCACCGTGAATGTGATTAATTGTCAGAGTGAATGTGATTAATTGTCAGCATGAATGTGATCGATTATCAGCCTGAATTCGATTCATTATCAGTGTGAATGTGATTCATTAGCCGCGTGAATTTGATTCATCATCAATGTGAGTGTGATTCATTGTTAGCGTGAATGTGATTCATTGTCAGCGTGAATGTGAATCATTACCAGCTTGAATTAGATTCATTATCAGTGTGAATGTGATTATCAGTGTGAATTCGATTCATTATCAATGTGAATTCGATTCTTTGTCAGTGTGAATGTGATTCAATATCAGTGTGAATGTGATTCAATATCAGTGTGAATGTGATTCATTAACAGTGTGAATTTGATTCATTATCAGTGTTAAAATAATTCATTATCAGCGTAAATTCCATTCATTATCAGTGTGAATTTGATTCATTATCAGTGTGAATGTGATTCATTATCAGCCTGAATATGATTCATTTTCAGTGTGAAAGTGATTCACTATCAGGATGAATGTGATTCATTATCAGCGTGAACGTGATCCATCATCAGCGTGAATTCGATTCATTATCAGCGTGAATGTGATTCATTATCAGCGTGAATTCGATTCATTATCATTGTGAATGCAATTCATTATCAGCGTCAATATAGTTAATTATCAATGTGAATATGATTCTATGTCAGCGTGAGAATAATTCATTTTCACCGTGAATGTGATTAATTGTCAGTGTGAATGTGATTCATTTTCACCGTGAATGTGATTAATTGTCAGAGTGAATGTGATTAATTGTCAGCGTGAATGTGATTGATTATCAGCCTGAATTCGATTCATTATCAGTGTGAATGTGATGCATTATCAGCGTGAAGTCGATTCATTATCAGTGTGTATGCCATTCATTATCAGTGTGACTTCGATTCATTATCAGCGTGAATGTGATTCATTATCAGTGTGAATTTGATTAATTATCAATGTGAATTCGATTCATTATCAGTGTGAATGTGATTTAATATCAGTGTGAATGTGATTCATCATCAGTGTGAATGTGATTCATTATCAGCGTGAATTTGATTCATTATCAGTGTGAATGTGATTCATTATCCGTGTGAATTTGATTCATTATCAATGTGAATTTGATTCTTTATCAGTGTGAATGTGATTCATTATCAGTGTGAATGTGATTCATTATCCGCGTGAATTCGATTCATCATCAATGTGAGTGTGATTCATTGTTAGCGTGAATGTGATTCATTGTCAGCGTGAATGTGAATCATTATCAGCTTGAATTAGATTCATTATCAGTGTGAATGTGATTATTTATCAGTGTGAATTCGATTCATTATCAATGTGAATTCGATTCATTGTCAGTGTGAATGTGATTCAATATCAGTGTGAATGTGATTCAATATCAGTGTGAATGTGATTCATTATCAGTGTGAATTTGATTCATTATCAGTGTGAATTTGATTCATTATCAGTGTGAATGTGATTCATTATCAGCCTGAATATGATTCATTTTCAGTGTGAAAGTGATTCATTATCAGGATGAATGTGATTCATTATCAGCGTGAATGTGATTAATCATCAGCGTGAATTCGATTCATTATCAGTGTGTATGTAATTCAGTATCAGCGTGAATGTGATTCATTAGCAGCGTGAATTCGATTCATTATCATTGTGAATGCAATTCATTATCAGCTTCAATTTAGTTAATTATCAATGTGAATGTGATTCTATGTCAGCGTGAGTATAATTCATTATCAGCGTGAATGTGATTCATTATCAGCGTGATTGTTATTAATTTTCAGCGTGAAAGTGATTCATTTTTAGCGTGAATGTGATTAATTATCGGCCTGAATTCGATTCATTATCAGTGTGAATGTGATTAATTGTCAGCGTGAATGTGATTCATTGTCAGTGTTAATTTGATTCATTATCAGTATAAATGTGATTCATTATCAGCGTGAAGTCGATTCATTATCAGTGTGTATGCCATTCATTATCAGTGTGTATGCGATTCATTATCAGCGTGAATGTGATTCATTATCAACGTGAACGTGATCCATCATCAGCGTGAGTTTGATTCATTGTTAGCATGAATTCGATTCATTATCAGTGTGAATTCGATTTAATGTCAATGTGAATGTGATTCATTATCAGCGTGAATATGATTATCAGCGTGCATATGATTCATTTTCACCGTGAATATGATTAATTGTCAGTGTGAATGTGATTCATTTTCACCGTGAATGTGATTAATTGTCAGCGTGAATGTGATTGATTATCAGCCTGAATTCGATTCATTATCAGTGTGAATGTGATTCATTATCAGTGTGAATTTGATTAATTATCAATGTGAATTCGATTCATTATCAGTGTGAATGTGATTTAATATCAGTGTGAATGTGATTCAATATCAGTGTGAATGTGATTCATTATCAGCGTGAATTTGATTCATTATCAGTGTGAATGTGATTCATTATCCGTGTGAATTTGATTCATTATCAATGTGAATTTGATTCTTTATCAGTGTGAATGTGATTCATTATCAGTGTGAATGTGATTCATTATCCGCGTGAATTCGATTCATCATCAATGTGAGTGTGATTCATTGTTAGCGTGAATGTGATTCATTGTCAGCGTGAATGTGAATCATTATCAGCTTGAATTAGATTCATTATCAGTGTGAATGTGATTATTTATCAGTGTGAATTCGATTCATTATCAATGTGAATTCGATTCATTGTCAGTGTGAATGTGATTCAATATCAGTGTGAATGTGATTCAATATCAGTGTGAATGTGATTCATTATCAGTGTGAATTTGATTCATTATCAGTGTGAATTTGATTCATTATCAGTGTGAATGTGATTCATTATCAGCCTGAATATGATTCATTTTCAGTGTGAAAGTGATTCATTATCAGGATGAATGTGATTCATTATCAGCGTGAATGTGATTAATCATCAGCGTGAATTCGATTCATTATCAGTGTGTATGTAATTCAGTATCAGCGTGAATGTGATTCATTAGCAGCGTGAATTCGATTCATTATCATTGTGAATGCAATTCATTATCAGCTTCAATTTAGTTAATTATCAATGTGAATGTGATTCTATGTCAGCGTGAGTATAATTCATTATCAGCGTGAATGTGATTCATTATCAGCGTGATTGTTATTAATTTTCAGCGTGAAAGTGATTCATTTTTAGCGTGAATGTGATTAATTATCGGCCTGAATTCGATTCATTATCAGTGTGAATGTGATTAATTGTCAGCGTGAATGTGATTCATTGTCAGTGTTAATTTGATTCATTATCAGTATAAATGTGATTCATTATCAGCGTGAAGTCGATTCATTATCAGTGTGTATGCCATTCATTATCAGTGTGTATGCGATTCATTATCAGCGTGAATGTGATTCATTATCAACGTGAACGTGATCCATCATCAGCGTGAATTTGATTCATTGTTAGCATGAATTCGATTCATTATCAGTGTGAATTCGATTTAATGTCAATGTGAATGTGATTCATTATCAGCGTGAATATGATTATCAGCGTGCATATGATTCATTTTCACCGTGAATATGATTAATTGTCAGTGTGAATGTGATTCATTTTCACCGTGAATGTGATTAATTGTCAGCGTGAATGTGATTGATTATCAGCCTGAATTCGATTCATTATCAGTGTGAATGTGATCCATTATCAGCGTGAAGTCGATTCATTATCAGTGTGTATGCCATTCATTATCAGTGTGACTTCGATTCATTATCAGCGTGAATGTGATTCATTATCATTGTGAATTTGATTAATTATCAATGTGAATTCGATTCATTATCAGTGTGAATGTGATTTAATATCAGTGTGAATGTGATTCAATATCAGTGTGAATGTGATCCATTATCAGCGTGAATTTGATTCATTATCAGTGTGAATGTGATTCATTATCCGTGTGAATTTGATTCATTATCAATGTGAATGTGATTCATTATCAGTGTGAATGTGATTCATTATCCGCGTGAATTCAATTCATCATCAATGTGTGTGTGATTCATTGTTAGCGTGAATGTGATTCATTATCAGCGTGAATGTGATTCATTAACAGCATGAATGTGATTGTCAGTGTGAATGTGATTCATTGTCAGCGTTAATGCGATTCATGATCAGTGTGAATGTGAATCATTATCAGTATGAATTCGATTCATTATCAATGTGTATGTAATTCATTATCAGTGTGAATTCAATTCATTGTCAGCGTGAATATGATTGATTATCAGTGTAAATTTGATTCATTATAAGCGTAAATTCGATTCATTATTAATGTGAATTCGATTTAATATTAATGTGACTTGATTAATTATCAGCGTGAATATTATTCATTATCAGTGTGAATGTGATTCATTATCAGCATGAATTCGATTCATTATTAGTGTGAATGTGATTCATTATCAGCGTGAACGTGATCCATTATCAGCGTGAAGTCGATTCATTATCAGTGTGTATGCCATTCATTATCCGTGTGAATTCGATTCATTATCAGCGTGAATGTGATTCATTATCAGTGTGAATTCGATTAATTATCAATGTGAATTCGATTCATTATCAGTGTGAATGTGATTTAATATCAGTGTGAATGTGATTCATTATCAGCGTGAATTTGATTCATTATCAGTGTGAATGTGATTCATTATCCACGTGAATTTGATTCATTATCAATGTGAATTTGATTCTTTATCAGCATGAATGTGATTCATCATCAGTGTGAATGTTATTCCTTTATCAGTGTGAATCTGATTCATTATCAGTGTGAATGTGATTCATTATCAGCCTGAATTCGATTCTTTGTCAGTGTGAATGCAATTCAATATCAGCGTGAATGTGATTCATTATCATCGTGAATTTGTTTCATTGTCAGTGTGTATGCGATTAATTATCAGCGTGAATGTGATTCATTATCAACGTGAACGTGATCCATCATCAGCGTGAATTTGATTCATTGTTAGCATGAATTCGATTCATTATCAGTGTGAATTCGATTTAATGTCAATGTGAATGTGATTCATTATCAGCGTGAATGTGATTATCAGCATGCATATGATTCATTTTCACCGTGAATGTGATTAATTGTCAGAGTGAATGTGATTAATTGTCAGCATGAATGTGATTGATTATCAGCCTGAATTCGATTCATTATCAGTGTGAATGTGATTCATTAGCCGCGTGAATTTGATTCATCATCAATGTGAGTGTGATTCATTGTTAGCGTGAATGTGATTCATTGTCAGCGTGAATGTGAATCATTATCAGCTTGAATAAGATTCATTATCAGTGTGAATGTGATTATCAGTGTGAATTCGATTCATTATCAATGTGAATTCGATTCTTTGTCAGTGTGAATGTGATTCAATATCAGTGTGAATGTGATTCAATATCAGTGTGAATGTGATTCATTAACAGTGTGAATTTGATTCATTATCAGTGTTAAAATAATTCATTATCAGCGTAAATTCCATTCATTATCAGTGTGAATTTGATTCATTATCAGCCTGAATATGATTCATTTTCAGTGTGAAAGTGATTCATTTTTAGCGTGAATGTGATTCATTATCGGCCTGAATTCGATTCATTATCAGTGTGAATGTGATTAATTGTCAGCGTGAATGTGATTCATTGTCAGTGTTAATTTGATTCATTATCAGTATAAATGTGATTCATTATCAGCGTGAAGTCGATTCATTATCAGTGTGTATGCCATTCATTATCAGTGTGTATGCGATTCATTATCAGCGTGAATGTGATTCATTATCAACGTGAACGTGATCCATCATCAGCGTGAATTTTATTCATTGTTAGCATGAATTTGATTCATTATCAGTGTGAATTCGATTTAATGTCAATGTGAATGTGATTCATTATCAGCGTGAATATGATTATCAGCGTGCATATGATTAATTTTCACCGTGAATATGATTAATTGTCAGTGTGAATGTGATTCATTTTCACCGTGAATGTGATTAATTGTCAGCGTGAATGTGATTGATTATCAGCCTGAATTCGATTCATTATCAGTGTGACTGTGATCCATTATCAGCGTGAAGTCGATTCATTATCAGTGTGTATGCCATTCATTATCAGCGTGAATTTGATTCATTATCAGTGTGAATGTGATTCATTATCCGTGTGAATTTGATTCATTATCAATGTGAATGTGATTCATTATCAGTGTGAATGTGATTCATTATCCGCGTGAATTCGATTCATCATCAATGTGTGTGTGATTCATTGTTAGCGTGAATGTGATTCATTATCAGCGTGAATGTGATTCATTAACAGCATGAATGTGATTAATTGTCAGTGTGAATGTGATTCATTGTCAGCGTTAATGCGATTCATGATCAGTGTTAATGTGAATCATTATCAGTATGAATTCGATTCATTATCAATGTGTATGTAATTCATTATCAGTGTGAATTCAATTCATTGTCAGTGTGAATATGATTGATTATCAGTGTAAATTTGATTCATTATAAGCGTAAATTCGATTCATTATTAATGTGAATTCGATTTAATATTAATGTGACTTGATTAATTATCAGCGTGAATATTACTCATTATCAGTGTGAATGTGATTCATTATCAGCATGAATTTAAGTCATTATCAGTGTGAATGTGATTCATTATCAGCCTGAATTCGATTCATTATTAGTGTGAATGTGATTCATTATCAGCGTGAACGTGATCCATTATCAGCGTGAAGTCGATTCATTATCAGTGTGTATGCCATTCATTATCCGTGTGAATTCGATTCATTATCAGCGTGAATGTGATTCATTATCAGTGTGAATTCGATTAATTATCAATGTGAATTCGATTCATTTATCAGTGTGAATCTGATTCATTATCAGTGTGAATGTGATTCATTATCAGCCTGAATTCGATTCTTTGTCAGTGTGAATGCAATTCAATATCAGCGTGAATGTGATTCATTATCATCGTGAATTTGTTTCATTGTCAGTGTGTATGCGATTAATTATCAGCGTGAATGTGATTCATTATCAACGTGAATTTGATTCATTATCAATGTGAATTTGATTCTTTATCAGCATGAATGTGATTCATCATCAGTGTGAATGTTATTCCTTTATCAGTGTGAATCTGATTCATTATCAGTGTGAATGTGATTCATTATCAGCCTGAATTCGATTCTTTGTCAGTGTGAATGCAATTCAATATCAGCGTGAATGTGATTCATTATCATCGTGAATTTGTTTCATTGTCAGTGTGTATGCGATTAATTATCAGCGTGAATGTGATTCATTATCAACGTGAACGTGATCCATCATCAGCGTGAATTTGATTCATTGTTAGCATGAATTCGATTCATTATCAGTGTGAATTCGATTTAATGTCAATGTGAATGTGATTCATTATCAGCGTGAATGTGATTATCAGCATGCATATGATTCATTTTCACCGTGAATGTGATTAATTGTCAGAGTGAATGTGATTAATTGTCAGCATGAATGTGATTGATTATCAGCCTGAATTCGATTCATTATCAGTGTGAATGTGATTCATTAGCCGCGTGAATTTGATTCATCATCAATGTGAGTGTGATTCATTGTTAGCGTGAATGTGATTCATTGTCAGCGTGAATGTGAATCATTATCAGCTTGAATAAGATTCATTATCGGTGTGAATGTGATTATCAGTGTGAATTCGATTCATTATCAATGTGAATTCGATTCTTTGTCAGTGTGAATGTGATTCAATATCAGTGTGAATGTGATTCAATATCAGTGTGAATGTGATTCATTAACAGTGTGAATTTGATTCATTATCAGTGTTAAAATAATTCATTATCAGCGTAAATTCCATTCATTATCAGTGTGAATTTGATTCATTATCAGCCTGAATATGATTCATTTTCAGTGTGAAAGTGATTCATTTTTAGCGTGAATGTGATTCATTATCGGCCTGAATTCGATTCATTATCAGTGTGAATGTGATTAATTGTCAGCGTGAATGTGATTCATTGTCAGTGTTAATTTGATTCATTATCAGTATAAATGTGATTCATTATCAGCGTGAAGTCGATTCATTATCAGTGTGTATGCCATTCATTATCAGTGTGTATGCGATTCATTATCAGCGTGAATGTGATTCATTATCAACGTGAATGTGATCCATCATCAGCGTGAATTTTATTCATTGTTAGCATGAATTCGATTCATTATCAATGTGAATTCGATTTAATGTCAATGTGAATGTGATTCATTATCAGCGTGAATATGATTATCAGCGTGCATATGATTAATTTTCACCGTGAATATGATTAATTGTCAGTGTGAATGTGATTCATTTTCACCGTGAATGTGATTAATTGTCAGCGTGAATGTGATTGATTATCAGCCTGAATTCGATTCATTATCAGTGTGACTGTGATCCATTATCAGCGTGAAGTCGATTCATTATCAGTGTGTATGCCATTCATTATCAGCGTGAATTTGATTCATTATCAGTGTGAATGTGATTCATTATCCGTGTGAATTTGATTCATTATCAATGTGAATGTGATTCATTATCAGTGTGAATGTGATTCATTATCCGCGTGAATTCGATTCATCATCAATGTGTGTGTGATTCATTGTTAGCGTGAATGTGATTCATTATCAGCGTGAATGTGATTCATTAACAGCATGAATGTGATTAATTGTCAGTGTGAATGTGATTCATTGTCAGCGTTAATGCGATTCATGATCAGTGTTAATGTGAATCATTATCAGTATGAATTCGATTCATTATCAATGTGTATGTAATTCATTATCAGTGTGAATTCAATTCATTGTCAGCGTGAATATGATTGATTATCAGTGTAAATTTGATTCATTATAAGCGTAAATTCGATTCATTATTAATGTGAATTCGATTTAATATTAATGTGACTTGATTAATTATCAGCGTGAATATTATTCATTATCAGTGTGAATGTGATTCATTATCAGCATGAATTTAAGTCATTATCAGTGTGAATGTGATTCATTATCAGCCTGAATTCGATTCATTATTAGTGTGAATGTGATTCATTATCAGCGTGAACGTGATCCATTATCAGCGTGAAGTCGATTCATTATCAGTGTGTATGCCATTCATTATCCGTGTGAATTCGATTCATTATCAGCGTGAATGTGATTCATTATCAGTGTGAATTCGATTAATTATCAATGTGAATTCGATTCATTTATCAGTGTGAATCTGATTCATTATCAGTGTGAATGTGATTCATTATCAGCCTGAATTCGATTCTTTGTCAGTGTGAATGCAATTCAATATCAGCGTGAATGTGATTCATTATCATCGTGAATTTGTTTCATTGTCAGTGTGTATGCGATTAATTATCAGCGTGAATGTGATTCATTATCAACGTGAACGTGATCCATCATCAGCGTGAATTTGATTCATTGTTAGCATGAATTCGATTCATTATCAGTGTGAATTCGATTTAATGTCAATGTGAATGTGATTCATTATCAGCGTGAATGTGATTATCAGCATGCATATGATTCATTTTCACCGTGAATGTGATTAATTGTCAGAGTGAATGTGATTAATTGTCAGCATGAATGTGATCGATTATCAGCCTGAATTCGATTCATTATCAGTGTGAATGTGATTCATTAGCCGCGTGAATTTGATTCATCATCAATGTGAGTGTGATTCATTGTTAGCGTGAATGTGATTCATTGTCAGCGTGAATGTGAATCATTACCAGCTTGAATTAGATTCATTATCAGTGTGAATGTGATTATCAGTGTGAATTCGATTCATTATCAATGTGAATTCGATTCTTTGTCAGTGTGAATGTGATTCAATATCAGTGTGAATGTGATTCATTAACAGTGTGAATTTGATTCATTATCAGTGTTAAAATAATTCATTATCAGCGTAAATTCCATTCATTATCAGTGTGAATTTGATTCATTATCAGTGTGAATGTGATTCATTATCAGCCTGAATATGATTCATTTTCAGTGTGAAAGTGATTCACTATCAGGATGAATGTGATTCATTATCAGCGTGAACGTGATCCATCATCAGCGTGAATTCGATTCATTATCAGCGTGAATGTGATTCATTATCAGCGTGAATTTGATTCATTATCATTGTGAATGCAATTCATTATCAGCGTCAATATAGTTAATTATCAATGTGAATATGATTCTATGTCAGCGTGAGAATAATTCATTTTCACCGTGAATGTGATTAATTGTCAGTGTGAATGTGATTCATTTTCACCGTGAATGTGATTAATTGTCAGAGTGAATGTGATTAATTGTCAGCGTGAATGTGATTGATTATCAGCCTGAATTCGATTCATTATCAGTGTGAATGTGATGCATTATCAGCGTGAAGTCGATTCATTATCAGTGTGTATGCCATTCATTATCAGTGTGACTTCGATTCATTATCAGCGTGAATGTGATTCATTATCAGTGTGAATTTGATTAATTATCAATGTGAATTCGATTCATTATCAGTGTGAATGTGATTTAATATCAGTGTGAATGTGATTCATCATCAGTGTGAATGTGATTCATTATCAGCGTGAATTTGATTCATTATCAGTGTGAATGTGATTCATTATCCGTGTGAATTTGATTCATTATCAATGTGAATTTGATTCTTTATCAGTGTGAATGTGATTCATTATCAGTGTGAATGTGATTCATTATCCGCGTGAATTCGATTCATCATCAATGTGAGTGTGATTCATTGTTAGCGTGAATGTGATTCATTGTCAGCGTGAATGTGAATCATTATCAGCTTGAATTAGATTCATTATCAGTGTGAATGTGATTATTTATCAGTGTGAATTCGATTCATTATCAATGTGAATTCGATTCATTGTCAGTGTGAATGTGATTCAATATCAGTGTGAATGTGATTCAATATCAGTGTGAATGTGATTCATTATCAGTGTGAATTTGATTCATTATCAGTGTGAATTTGATTCATTATCAGTGTGAATGTGATTCATTATCAGCCTGAATATGATTCATTTTCAGTGTGAAAGTGATTCATTATCAGGATGAATGTGATTCATTATCAGCGTGAATGTGATTAATCATCAGCGTGAATTCGATTCATTATCAGTGTGTATGTAATTCATTATCAGGATGAATGTGATTCAGTATCAGCGTGAATGTGATTCATTAGCAGCGTGAATTCGATTCATTATCATTGTGAATGCAATTCATTATCAGCTTCAATTTAGTTAATTATCAATGTGAATGTGATTCTATGTCAGCGTGAGTATAATTCATTATCAGCGTGAATGTGATTCATTATCAGCGTGATTGTTATTAATTTTCAGCGTGAAAGTGATTCATTTTTAGCGTGAATGTGATTAATTATCGGCCTGAATTCGATTCATTATCAGTGTGAATGTGATTAATTGTCAGCGTGAATGTGATTCATTGTCAGTGTTAATTTGATTCATTATCAGTATAAATGTGATTCATTATCAGCGTGAAGTCGATTCATTATCAGTGTGTATGCCATTCATTATCAGTGTGTATGCGATTCATTATCAGCGTGAATGTGATTCATTATCAACGTGAACGTGATCCATAATCAGCGTGAATTTGATTCATTGTTAGCATGAATTCGATTCATTATCAGTGTGAATTCGATTTAATGTCAATGTGAATGTGATTCATTATCAGCGTGAATATGATTATCAGCGTGCATATGATTCATTTTCACCGTGAATATGATTAATTGTCAGTGTGAATGTGATTCATTTTCACCGTGAATGTGATTAATTGTCAGCGTGAATGTGATTGATTATCAGCCTGAATTCGATTCATTATCAGTGTGAATGTGATTCATTATCAGTGTGAATTTGATTAATTATCAATGTGAATTCGATTCATTATCAGTGTGAATGTGATTTAATATCAGTGTGAATGTGATTCAATATCAGTGTGAATGTGATTCATTATCAGCGTGAATTTGATTCATTATCAGTGTGAATGTGATTCATTATCCGTGTGAATTTGATTCATTATCAATGTGAATTTGATTCTTTATCAGTGTGAATGTGATTCATTATCAGTGTGAATGTGATTCATTATCCGCGTGAATTCGATTCATCATCAATGTGAGTGTGATTCATTGTTAGCGTGAATGTGATTCATTGTCAGCGTGAATGTGAATCATTATCAGCTTGAATTAGATTCATTATCAGTGTGAATGTGATTATTTATCAGTGTGAATTCGATTCATTATCAATGTGAATTCGATTCATTGTCAGTGTGAATGTGATTCAATATCAGTGTGAATGTGATTCAATATCAGTGTGAATGTGATTCATTATCAGTGTGAATTTGATTCATTATCAGTGTGAATTTGATTCATTATCAGTGTGAATGTGATTCATTATCAGCCTGAATATGATTCATTTTCAGTGTGAAAGTGATTCATTATCAGGATGAATGTGATTCATTATCAGCGTGAATGTGATTAATCATCAGCGTGAATTCGATTCATTATCAGTGTGTATGTAATTCAGTATCAGCGTGAATGTGATTCATTAGCAGCGTGAATTCGATTCATTATCATTGTGAATGCAATTCATTATCAGCTTCAATTTAGTTAATTATCAATGTGAATGTGATTCTATGTCAGCGTGAGTATAATTCATTATCAGCGTGAATGTGATTCATTATCAGCGTGATTGTTATTAATTTTCAGCGTGAAAGTGATTCATTTTTAGCGTGAATGTGATTAATTATCGGCCTGAATTCGATTCATTATCAGTGTGAATGTGATTAATTGTCAGCGTGAATGTGATTCATTGTCAGTGTTAATTTGATTCATTATCAGTATAAATGTGATTCATTATCAGCGTGAAGTCGATTCATTATCAGTGTGTATGCCATTCATTATCAGTGTGTATGCGATTCATTATCAGCGTGAATGTGATTCATTATCAACGTGAACGTGATCCATCATCAGCGTGAATTTGATTCATTGTTAGCATGAATTCGATTCATTATCAGTGTGAATTCGATTTAATGTCAATGTGAATGTGATTCATTATCAGCGTGAATATGATTATCAGCGTGCATATGATTCATTTTCACCGTGAATATGATTAATTGTCAGTGTGAATGTGATTCATTTTCACCGTGAATGTGATTAATTGTCAGCGTGAATGTGATTGATTATCAGCCTGAATTCGATTCATTATCAGTGTGAATGTGATCCATTATCAGCGTGAAGTCGATTCATTATCAGTGTGTATGCCATTCATTATCAGTGTGACTTCGATTCATTATCAGCGTGAATGTGATTCATTATCATTGTGAATTTGATTAATTATCAATGTGAATTCGATTCATTATCAGTGTGAATGTGATTTAATATCAGTGTGAATGTGATTCAATATCAGTGTGAATGTGATCCATTATCAGCGTGAATTTGATTCATTATCAGTGTGAATGTGATTCATTATCCGTGTGAATTTGATTCATTATCAATGTGAATGTGATTCATTATCAGTGTGAATGTGATTCATTATCCGCGTGAATTCGATTCATCATCAATGTGTGTGTGATTCATTGTTAGCGTGAATGTGATTCATTATCAGCGTGAATGTGATTCATTAACAGCATGAATGTGATTGTCAGTGTGAATGTGATTCATTGTCAGCGTTAATGCGATTCATGATCAGTGTGAATGTGAATCATTATCAGTATGAATTCGATTCATTATCAATGTGTATGTAATTCATTATCAGTGTGAATTCAATTCATTGTCAGCGTGAATATGATTGATTATCAGTGTAAATTTGATTCATTATAAGCGTAAATCCGATTCATTATTAATGTGAATTTGATTCATTATCAGCGTGAACGTGATCCATTATCAGCGTGAAGTCGATTCATTATTAGTGTGAATGTGATTCATTATCAGCGTGAACGTGATCCATTATCAGCGTGAAGTCGATTCATTATCAGTGTGTATGCCATTCATTATCCGTGTGAATTCGATTCATTATCAGCGTGAATGTGATTCATTATCAGTGTGAATTCGATTAATTATCAATGTGAATTCGATTCATTATCAGTGTGAATGTGATTTAATATCAGTGTGAATGTGATTCATTATCAGCGTGAATTTGATTCATTATCAGTGTGAATGTGATTCATTATCCACGTGAATTTGATTCATTATCAATGTGAATTTGATTCTTTATCAGCATGAATGTGATTCATCATCAGTGTGAATGTTATTCCTTTATCAGTGTGAATCTGATTCATTATCAGTGTGAATGTGATTCATTATCAGCCTGAATTCGATTCTTTGTCAGTGTGAATGCAATTCAATATCAGCGTGAATGTGATTCATTATCATCGTGAATTTGTTTCATTGTCAGTGTGTATGCGATTAATTATCAGCGTGAATGTGATTCATTATCAACGTGAACGTGATCCATCATCAGCGTGAATTTGATTCATTGTTAGCATGAATTCGATTCATTATCAGTGTGAATTCGATTTAATGTCAATGTGAATGTGATTCATTATCAGCGTGAATGTGATTATCAGCATGCATATGATTCATTTTCACCGTGAATGTGATTAATTGTCAGAGTGAATGTGATTAATTGTCAGCATGAATGTGATTGATTATCAGCCTGAATTCGATTCATTATCAGTGTGAATGTGATTCATTAGCCGCGTGAATTTGATTCATCATCAATGTGAGTGTGATTCATTGTTAGCGTGAATGTGATTCATTGTCAGCGTGAATGTGAATCATTATCAGCTTGAATAAGATTCATTATCAGTGTGAATGTGATTATCAGTGTGAATTCGATTCATTATCAATGTGAATTCGATTCTTTGTCAGTGTGAATGTGATTCAATATCAGTGTGAATGTGATTCAATATCAGTGTGAATGTGATTCATTAACAGTGTGAATTTGATTCATTATCAGTGTTAAAATAATTCATTATCAGCGTAAATTCCATTCATTATCAGTGTGAATTTGATTCATTATCAGCCTGAATATGATTCATTTTCAGTGTGAAAGTGATTCATTTTTAGCGTGAATGTGATTCATTATCGGCCTGAATTCGATTCATTATCAGTGTGAATGTGATTAATTGTCAGCGTGAATGTGATTCATTGTCAGTGTTAATTTGATTCATTATCAGTATAAATGTGATTCATTATCAGCGTGAAGTCGATTCATTATCAGTGTGTATGCCATTCATTATCAGTGTGTATGCGATTCATTATCAGCGTGAATGTGATTCATTATCAACGCGAACGTGATCCATCATCAGCGTGAATTTTATTCATTGTTAGCATGAATTTGATTCATTATCAGTGTGAATTCGATTTAATGTCAATGTGAATGTGATTCATTATCAGCGTGAATATGATTATCAGCGTGCATATGATTAATTTTCACCGTGAATATGATTAATTGTCAGTGTGAATGTGATTCATTTTCACCGTGAATGTGATTAATTGTCAGCGTGAATGTGATTGATTATCAGCCTGAATTCGATTCATTATCAGTGTGACTGTGATCCATTATCAGCGTGAAGTCGATTCATTATCAGTGTGTATGCCATTCATTATCAGCGTGAATTTGATTCATTATCAGTGTGAATGTGATTCATTATCCGTGTGAATTTGATTCATTATCAATGTGAATGTGATTCATTATCAGTATGAATGTGATTCATTATCCGCGTGAATTCGATTCATCATCAATGTGTGTGTGATTCATTGTTAGCGTGAATGTGATTCATTGTCAGTGTGAATGTGATTCATTAACAGCATGAATGTGATTCATGATCAGTGTTAATGTGAATCATTATCAGTATGAATTCGATTCATTATCAATGTGTATGTAATTCATTATCAGTGTGAATTCAATTCATTGTCAGCGTGAATATGATTGATTATCAGTGTAAATTTGATTCATTATAAGCGTAAATTCGATTCATTATTAATGTGAATTCGATTTAATATTAATGTGACTTGATTAATTATCAGCGTGAATATTATTCATTATCAGTGTGAATGTGATTCATTATCAGCATGAATTTAAGTCATTATCAGTGTGAATGTGATTCATTATCAGCCTGAATTCGATTCATTATTAGTGTGAATGTGATTCATTATCAGCGTGAACGTGATCCATTATCAGCGTGAAGTCGATTCATTATCAGTGTGTATGCCATTCATTATCCATGTGAATTCGATTCATTATCAGCGTGAATGTGATTCATTATCAGTGTGAATTCGATTAATTATCAATGTGAATTCGATTCATTTATCAGTGTGAATCTGATTCATTATCAGTGTGAATGTGATTCATTATCAGCCTGAATTCGATTCTTTGTCAGTGTGAATGCAATTCAATATCAGCGTGAATGTGATTCATTATCATCGTGAATTTGTTTCATTGTCAGTGTGTATGTGATTAATTATCAGCGTGAATGTGATTCATTATCCACGTGAATTTGATTCATTATCAATGTGAATTTGATTCTTTATCAGCATGAATGTGATTCATCATCAGTGTGAATGTTATTCCTTTATCAGTGTGAATCTGATTCATTATCAGTGTGAATGTGATTCATTATCAGCCTGAATTCGATTCTTTGTCAGTGTGAATGCAATTCAATATCAGCGTGAATGTGATTCATTATCATCGTGAATTTGTTTCATTGTCAGTGTGTATGCGATTAATTATCAGCGTGAATGTGATTCATTATCAACGTGAACGTGATCCATCATCAGCGTGAATTTGATTCATTGTTAGCATGAATTCGATTCATTATCAGTGTGAATTCGATTTAATGTCAATGTGAATGTGATTCATTATCAGCGTGAATGTGATTATCAGCATGCATATGATTCATTTTCACCGTGAATGTGATTAATTGTCAGAGTGAATGTGATTAATTGTCAGCATGAATGTGATTGATTATCAGCCTGAATTCGATTCATTATCAGTGTGAATGTGATTCATTAGCCGCGTGAATTTGATTCATCATCAATGTGAGTGTGATTCATTGTTAGCGTGAATGTGATTCATTGTCAGCGTGAATGTGAATCATTATCAGCTTGAATAAGATTCATTATCAGTGTGAATGTGATTATCAGTGTGAATTCGATTCATTATCAATGTGAATTCGATTCTTTGTCAGTGTGAATGTGATTCAATATCAGTGTGAATGTGATTCAATATCAGTGTGAATGTGATTCATTAACAGTGTGAATTTGATTCATTATCAGTGTTAAAATAATTCATTATCAGCGTAAATTCCATTCATTATCAGTGTGAATTTGATTCATTATCAGCCTGAATATGATTCATTTTCAGTGTGAAAGTGATTCATTTTTAGCGTGAATGTGATTCATTATCGGCCTGAATTCGATTCATTATCAGTGTGAATGTGATTAATTGTCAGCGTGAATGTGATTCATTGTCAGTGTTAATTTGATTCATTATCAGTATAAATGTGATTCATTATCAGCGTGAAGTCGATTCATTATCAGTGTGTATGCCATTCATTATCAGTGTGTATGCGATTCATTATCAGCGTGAATGTGATTCATTATCAACGTGAATGTGATCCATCATCAGCGTGAATTTTATTCATTGTTAGCATGAATTCGATTCATTATCAATGTGAATTCGATTTAATGTCAATGTGAATGTGATTCATTATCAGCGTGAATATGATTATCAGCGTGCATATGATTAATTTTCACCGTGAATATGATTAATTGTCAGTGTGAATGTGATTCATTTTCACCGTGAATGTGATTAATTGTCAGCGTGAATGTGATTGATTATCAGCCTGAATTCGATTCATTATCAGTGTGACTGTGATCCATTATCAGCGTGAAGTCGATTCATTATCAGTGTGTATGCCATTCATTATCAGCGTGAATTTGATTCATTATCAGTGTGAATGTGATTCATTATCCGTGTGAATTTGATTCATTATCAATGTGAATGTGATTCATTATCAGTGTGAATGTGATTCATTATCCGCGTGAATTCGATTCATCATCAATGTGTGTGTGATTCATTGTTAGCGTGAATGTGATTCATTATCAGCGTGAATGTGATTCATTAACAGCATGAATGTGATTAATTGTCAGTGTGAATGTGATTCATTGTCAGCGTTAATGCGATTCATGATCAGTTTTAATGTGAATCATTATCAGTATGAATTCGATTCATTATCAATGTGTATGTAATTCATTATCAGTGTGAATTCAATTCATTGTCAGCGTGAATATGATTGATTATCAGTGTAAATTTGATTCATTATAAGCGTAAATTCGATTCATTATTAATGTGAATTCGATTTAATATTAATGTGACTTGATTAATTATCAGCGTGAATATTATTCATTATCAGTGTGAATGTGATTCATTATCAGCATGAATTTAAGTCATTATCAGTGTGAATGTGATTCATTAACAGTGTGAATTTGATTCATTATCAGTGTTAAAATAATTCATTATCAGCGTAAATTCCATTCATTATCAGTGTGAATTTCATTCATTATCAGTGTGAATGTGATTCATTATCAGCCTGAATATGATTCATTTTCAGTGTGAAAGTGATTCACTATCAGGATGAATGTGATTCATTATCAGCGTGAACGTGATCCATCATCAGCGTGAATTCGATTCATTATCAGCGTGAATGTGATTCATTATCAGCGTGAATTTGATTCATTATCATTGTGAATGCAATTCATTATCAGCGTCAATATAGTTAATTATCAATGTGAATATGATTCTATGTCAGCGTGAGAATAATTCATTTTCACCGTGAATGTGATTAATTGTCAGTGTGAATGTGATTCATTTTCACCGTGAATGTGATTAATTGTCAGAGTGAATGTGATTAATTGTCAGCGTGAATGTGATTGATTATCAGCCTGAATTCGATTCATTATCAGTGTGAATGTGATGCATTATCAGCGTGAAGTCGATTCATTATCAGTGTGTATGCCATTCATTATCAGTGTGACTTCGATTCATTATCAGCGTGAATGTGATTCATTATCAGTGTGAATTTGATTAATTATCAATGTGAATTCGATTCATTATCAGTGTGAATGTGATTTAATATCAGTGTGAATGTGATTCATCATCAGTGTGAATGTGATTCATTATCAGCGTGAATTTGATTCATTATCAGTGTGAATGTGATTCATTATCCGTGTGAATTTGATTCATTATCAATGTGAATTTGATTCTTTATCAGTGTGAATGTGATTCATTATCAGTGTGAATGTGATTCATTATCCGCGTGAATTCGATTCATCATCAATGTGAGTGTGATTCATTGTTAGCGTGAATGTGATTCATTGTCAGCGTGAATGTGAATCATTATCAGCTTGAATTAGATTCATTATCAGTGTGAATGTGATTATTTATCAGTGTGAATTCGATTCATTATCAATGTGAATTCGATTCATTGTCAGTGTGAATGTGATTCAATATCAGTGTGAATGTGATTCAATATCAGTGTGAATGTGATTCATTATCAGTGTGAATTTGATTCATTATCAGTGTGAATTTGATTCATTATCAGTGTGAATGTGATTCATTATCAGCCTGAATATGATTCATTTTCAGTGTGAAAGTGATTCATTATCAGGATGAATGTGATTCATTATCAGCGTGAATGTGATTAATCATCAGCGTGAATTCGATTCATTATCAGTGTGTATGTAATTCATTATCAGGATGAATGTGATTCAGTATCAGCGTGAATGTGATTCATTAGCAGCGTGAATTCGATTCATTATCATTGTGAATGCAATTCATTATCAGCTTCAATTTAGTTAATTATCAATGTGAATGTGATTCTATGTCAGCGTGAGTATAATTCATTATCAGCGTGAATGTGATTCATTATCAGCGTGATTGTTATTAATTTTCAGCGTGAAAGTGATTCATTTTTAGCGTGAATGTGATTAATTATCGGCCTGAATTCGATTCATTATCAGTGTGAATGTGATTAATTGTCAGCGTGAATGTGATTCATTGTCAGTGTTAATTTGATTCATTATCAGTATAAATGTGATTCATTATCAGCGTGAAGTCGATTCATTATCAGTGTGTATGCCATTCATTATCAGTGTGTATGCGATTCATTATCAGCGTGAATGTGATTCATTATCAACGTGAACGTGATCCATAATCAGCGTGAATTTGATTCATTGTTAGCATGAATTCGATTCATTATCAGTGTGAATTCGATTTAATGTCAATGTGAATGTGATTCATTATCAGCGTGAATATGATTATCAGCGTGCATATGATTCATTTTCACCGTGAATATGATTAATTGTCAGTGTGAATGTGATTCATTTTCACCGTGAATGTGATTAATTGTCAGCGTGAATGTGATTGATTATCAGCCTGAATTCGATTCATTATCAGTGTGAATGTGATTCATTATCAGTGTGAATTTGATTAATTATCAATGTGAATTCGATTCATTATCAGTGTGAATGTGATTTAATATCAGTGTGAATGTGATTCAATATCAGTGTGAATGTGATTCATTATCAGCGTGAATTTGATTCATTATCAGTGTGAATGTGATTCATTATCCGTGTGAATTTGATTCATTATCAATGTGAATTTGATTCTTTATCAGTGTGAATGTGATTCATTATCAGTGTGAATGTGATTCATTATCCGCGTGAATTCGATTCATCATCAATGTGAGTGTGATTCATTGTTAGCGTGAATGTGATTCATTGTCAGCGTGAATGTGAATCATTATCAGCTTGAATTAGATTCATTATCAGTGTGAATGTGATTATTTATCAGTGTGAATTCGATTCATTATCAATGTGAATTCGATTCATTGTCAGTGTGAATGTGATTCAATATCAGTGTGAATGTGATTCAATATCAGTGTGAATGTGATTCATTATCAGTGTGAATTTGATTCATTATCAGTGTGAATTTGATTCATTATCAGTGTGAATGTGATTCATTATCAGCCTGAATATGATTCATTTTCAGTGTGAAAGTGATTCATTATCAGGATGAATGTGATTCATTATCAGCGTGAATGTGATTAATCATCAGCGTGAATTCGATTCATTATCAGTGTGTATGTAATTCAGTATCAGCGTGAATGTGATTCATTAGCAGCGTGAATTCGATTCATTATCATTGTGAATGCAATTCATTATCAGCTTCAATTTAGTTAATTATCAATGTGAATGTGATTCTATGTCAGCGTGAGTATAATTCATTATCAGCGTGAATGTGATTCATTATCAGCGTGATTGTTATTAATTTTCAGCGTGAAAGTGATTCATTTTTAGCGTGAATGTGATTAATTATCGGCCTGAATTCGATTCATTATCAGTGTGAATGTGATTAATTGTCAGCGTGAATGTGATTCATTGTCAGTGTTAATTTGATTCATTATCAGTATAAATGTGATTCATTATCAGCGTGAAGTCGATTCATTATCAGTGTGTATGCCATTCATTATCAGTGTGTATGCGATTCATTATCAGCGTGAATGTGATTCATTATCAACGTGAACGTGATCCATCATCAGCGTGAATTTGATTCATTGTTAGCATGAATTCGATTCATTATCAGTGTGAATTCGATTTAATGTCAATGTGAATGTGATTCATTATCAGCGTGAATATGATTATCAGCGTGCATATGATTCATTTTCACCGTGAATATGATTAATTGTCAGTGTGAATGTGATTCATTTTCACCGTGAATGTGATTAATTGTCAGCGTGAATGTGATTGATTATCAGCCTGAATTCGATTCATTATCAGTGTGAATGTGATCCATTATCAGCGTGAAGTCGATTCATTATCAGTGTGTATGCCATTCATTATCAGTGTGACTTCGATTCATTATCAGCGTGAATGTGATTCATTATCATTGTGAATTTGATTAATTATCAATGTGAATTCGATTCATTATCAGTGTGAATGTGATTTAATATCAGTGTGAATGTGATTCAATATCAGTGTGAATGTGATCCATTATCAGCGTGAATTTGATTCATTATCAGTGTGAATGTGATTCATTATCCGTGTGAATTTGATTCATTATCAATGTGAATGTGATTCATTATCAGTGTGAATGTGATTCATTATCCGCGTGAATTCGATTCATCATCAATGTGTGTGTGATTCATTGTTAGCGTGAATGTGATTCATTATCAGCGTGAATGTGATTCATTAACAGCATGAATGTGATTGTCAGTGTGAATGTGATTCATTGTCAGCGTTAATGCGATTCATGATCAGTGTGAATGTGAATCATTATCAGTATGAATTCGATTCATTATCAATGTGTATGTAATTCATTATCAGTGTGAATTCAATTCATTGTCAGCGTGAATATGATTGATTATCAGTGTAAATTTGATTCATTATAAGCGTAAATTCGATTCATTATTAATGTGAATTTGATTCATTATCAGCGTGAACGTGATCCATTATCAGCGTGAAGTCGATTCATTATTAGTGTGAATGTGATTCATTATCAGCGTGAACGTGATCCATTATCAGCGTGAAGTCGATTCATTATCAGTGTGTATGCCATTCATTATCCGTGTGAATTCGATTCATTATCAGCGTGAATGTGATTCATTATCAGTGTGAATTCGATTAATTATCAATGTGAATTCGATTCATTATCAGTGTGAATGTGATTTAATATCAGTGTGAATGTGATTCATTATCAGCGTGAATTTGATTCATTATCAGTGTGAATGTGATTCATTATCCACGTGAATTTGATTCATTATCAATGTGAATTTGATTCTTTATCAGCATGAATGTGATTCATCATCAGTGTGAATGTTATTCCTTTATCAGTGTGAATCTGATTCATTATCAGTGTGAATGTGATTCATTATCAGCCTGAATTCGATTCTTTGTCAGTGTGAATGCAATTCAATATCAGCGTGAATGTGATTCATTATCATCGTGAATTTGTTTCATTGTCAGTGTGTATGCGATTAATTATCAGCGTGAATGTGATTCATTATCAACGTGAACGTGATCCATCATCAGCGTGAATTTGATTCATTGTTAGCATGAATTCGATTCATTATCAGTGTGAATTCGATTTAATGTCAATGTGAATGTGATTCATTATCAGCGTGAATGTGATTATCAGCATGCATATGATTCATTTTCACCGTGAATGTGATTAATTGTCAGAGTGAATGTGATTAATTGTCAGCATGAATGTGATTGATTATCAGCCTGAATTCGATTCATTATCAGTGTGAATGTGATTCATTAGCCGCGTGAATTTGATTCATCATCAATGTGAGTGTGATTCATTGTTAGCGTGAATGTGATTCATTGTCAGCGTGAATGTGAATCATTATCAGCTTGAATAAGATTCATTATCAGTGTGAATGTGATTATCAGTGTGAATTCGATTCATTATCAATGTGAATTCGATTCTTTGTCAGTGTGAATGTGATTCAATATCAGTGTGAATGTGATTCAATATCAGTGTGAATGTGATTCATTAACAGTGTGAATTTGATTCATTATCAGTGTTAAAATAATTCATTATCAGCGTAAATTCCATTCATTATCAGTGTGAATTTGATTCATTATCAGCCTGAATATGATTCATTTTCAGTGTGAAAGTGATTCATTTTTAGCGTGAATGTGATTCATTATCGGCCTGAATTCGATTCATTATCAGTGTGAATGTGATTAATTGTCAGCGTGAATGTGATTCATTGTCAGTGTTAATTTGATTCATTATCAGTATAAATGTGATTCATTATCAGCGTGAAGTCGATTCATTATCAGTGTGTATGCCATTCATTATCAGTGTGTATGCGATTCATTATCAGCGTGAATGTGATTCATTATCAACGTGAACGTGATCCATCATCAGCGTGAATTTTATTCATTGTTAGCATGAATTTGATTCATTATCAGTGTGAATTCGATTTAATGTCAATGTGAATGTGATTCATTATCAGCGTGAATATGATTATCAGCGTGCATATGATTAATTTTCACCGTGAATATGATTAATTGTCAGTGTGAATGTGATTCATTTTCACCGTGAATGTGATTAATTGTCAGCGTGAATGTGATTGATTATCAGCCTGAATTCGATTCATTATCAGTGTGACTGTGATCCATTATCAGCGTGAAGTCGATTCATTATCAGTGTGTATGCCATTCATTATCAGCGTGAATTTGATTCATTATCAGTGTGAATGTGATTCATTATCCGTGTGAATTTGATTCATTATCAATGTGAATGTGATTCATTATCAGTGTGAATGTGATTCATTATCCGCGTGAATTCGATTCATCATCAATGTGTGTGTGATTCATTGTTAGCGTGAATGTGATTCATTGTCAGTGTGAATGTGATTCATTAACAGCATGAATGTGATTCATGATCAGTGTTAATGTGAATCATTATCAGTATGAATTCGATTCATTATCAATGTGTATGTAATTCATTATCAGTGTGAATTCAATTCATTGTCAGCGTGAATATGATTGATTATCAGTGTAAATTTGATTCATTATAAGCGTAAATTCGATTCATTATTAATGTGAATTCGATTTAATATTAATGTGACTTGATTAATTATCAGCGTGAATATTATTCATTATCAGTGTGAATGTGATTCATTATCAGCATGAATTTAAGTCATTATCAGTGTGAATGTGATTCATTATCAGCCTGAATTCGATTCATTATTAGTGTGAATGTGATTCATTATCAGCGTGAACGTGATCCATTATCAGCGTGAAGTCGATTCATTATCAGTGTGTATGCCATTCATTATCCATGTGAATTCGATTCATTATCAGCGTGAATGTGATTCATTATCAGTGTGAATTCGATTAATTATCAATGTGAATTCGATTCATTTATCAGTGTGAATCTGATTCATTATCAGTGTGAATGTGATTCATTATCAGCCTGAATTCGATTCTTTGTCAGTGTGAATGCAATTCAATATCAGCGTGAATGTGATTCATTATCATCGTGAATTTGTTTCATTGTCAGTGTGTATGTGATTAATTATCAGCGTGAATGTGATTCATTATCCACGTGAATTTGATTCATTATCAATGTGAATTTGATTCTTTATCAGCATGAATGTGATTCATCATCAGTGTGAATGTTATTCCTTTATCAGTGTGAATCTGATTCATTATCAGTGTGAATGTGATTCATTATCAGCCTGAATTCGATTCTTTGTCAGTGTGAATGCAATTCAATATCAGCGTGAATGTGATTCATTATCATCGTGAATTTGTTTCATTGTCAGTGTGTATGCGATTAATTATCAGCGTGAATGTGATTCATTATCAACGTGAACGTGATCCATCATCAGCGTGAATTTGATTCATTGTTAGCATGAATTCGATTCATTATCAGTGTGAATTCGATTTAATGTCAATGTGAATGTGATTCATTATCAGCGTGAATGTGATTATCAGCATGCATATGATTCATTTTCACCGTGAATGTGATTAATTGTCAGAGTGAATGTGATTAATTGTCAGCATGAATGTGATTGATTATCAGCCTGAATTCGATTCATTATCAGTGTGAATGTGATTCATTAGCCGCGTGAATTTGATTCATCATCAATGTGAGTGTGATTCATTGTTAGCGTGAATGTGATTCATTGTCAGCGTGAATGTGAATCATTATCAGCTTGAATAAGATTCATTATCAGTGTGAATGTGATTATCAGTGTGAATTCGATTCATTATCAATGTGAATTCGATTCTTTGTCAGTGTGAATGTGATTCAATATCAGTGTGAATGTGATTCAATATCAGTGTGAATGTGATTCATTAACAGTGTGAATTTGATTCATTATCAGTGTTAAAATAATTCATTATCAGCGTAAATTCCATTCATTATCAGTGTGAATTTGATTCATTATCAGCCTGAATATGATTCATTTTCAGTGTGAAAGTGATTCATTTTTAGCGTGAATGTGATTCATTATCGGCCTGAATTCGATTCATTATCAGTGTGAATGTGATTAATTGTCAGCGTGAATGTGATTCATTGTCAGTGTTAATTTGATTCATTATCAGTATAAATGTGATTCATTATCAGCGTGAAGTCGATTCATTATCAGTGTGTATGCCATTCATTATCAGTGTGTATGCGATTCATTATCAGCGTGAATGTGATTCATTATCAACGTGAATGTGATCCATCATCAGCGTGAATTTTATTCATTGTTAGCATGAATTCGATTCATTATCAATGTGAATTCGATTTAATGTCAATGTGAATGTGATTCATTATCAGCGTGAATATGATTATCAGCGTGCATATGATTAATTTTCACCGTGAATATGATTAATTGTCAGTGTGAATGTGATTCATTTTCACCGTGAATGTGATTAATTGTCAGCGTGAATGTGATTGATTATCAGCCTGAATTCGATTCATTATCAGTGTGACTGTGATCCATTATCAGCGTGAAGTCGATTCATTATCAGTGTGTATGCCATTCATTATCAGCGTGAATTTGATTCATTATCAGTGTGAATGTGATTCATTATCCGTGTGAATTTGATTCATTATCAATGTGAATGTGATTCATTATCAGTGTGAATGTGATTCATTATCCGCGTGAATTCGATTCATCATCAATGTGTGTGTGATTCATTGTTAGCGTGAATGTGATTCATTATCAGCGTGAATGTGATTCATTAACAGCATGAATGTGATTAATTGTCAGTGTGAATGTGATTCATTGTCAGCGTTAATGCGATTCATGATCAGTTTTAATGTGAATCATTATCAGTATGAATTCGATTCATTATCAATGTGTATGTAATTCATTATCAGTGTGAATTCAATTCATTGTCAGCGTGAATATGATTGATTATCAGTGTAAATTTGATTCATTATAAGCGTAAATTCGATTCATTATTAATGTGAATTCGATTTAATATTAATGTGACTTGATTAATTATCAGCGTGAATATTATTCATTATCAGTGTGAATGTGATTCATTATCAGCATGAATTTAAGTCATTATCAGTGTGAATGTGATTCATTATCAGCCTGAATTCGATTCATTATTAGTGTGAATGTGATTCATTATCAGCGTGAACGTGATCCATTATCAGCGTGAAGTCGATTCATTATCAGTGTGTATGCCATTCATTATCCGTGTGAATTCGATTCATTATCAGCGTGAATGTGATTCATTATCAGTGTGAATTCGATTAATTATCAATGTGAATTCGATTCATTTATCAGTGTGAATCTGATTCATTATCAGTGTGAATGTGATTCATTATCAGCCTGAATTCGATTCTTTGTCAGTGTGAATGCAATTCAATATCAGCGTGAATGTGATTCATTATCATCGTGAATTTGTTTCATTGTCAGTGTGTATGCGATTAATTATCAGCGTGAATGTGATTCATTATCAACGTGAACGTGATCCATCATCAGCGTGAATTTGATTCATTGTTAGCATGAATTCGATTCATTATCAGTGTGAATTCGATTTAATGTCAATGTGAATGTGATTCATTATCAGCGTGAATGTGATTATCAGCATGCATATGATTCAGATTCACCGTGAATGTGATTAATTGTCAGAGTGAATGTGATTAATTGTCAGCATGAATGTGATTGATTATCAGCCCGAATTTGATTCATTATCAGTGTGAATGTGATTCATTAGCCGCGTGAATTTGATTCATCATCAATGTGAGTGTGATTCATTGTTAGCGTGAATGTGATTCATTATCAGCGTGATTGTTATTAATTTTCAGCGTGAAAGTGATTCATTTTTAGCGTGAATATGATTCATTATCGGCCTGAATTCGATTCATTATCAGTGTGAATGTGATTAATTGTCAGCGTGAATGTGATTCATTGTCAGTGTTAATTTGATTCATTATCAGTATAAATGTGATTCATTATCAGCGTGAAGTCGATTCATTATCAGTGTGTATGCCATTCAATATCAGCGTGAATGTGATTCATTATCAACGTGAACGTGATCCATCATCAGCGTGAATTTGATTCATTGTTAGCATGAATTCGATTCATTATCAGTGTGAATGTGATTCATTAGCCGCGTGAATTTGATTCATCATCAATGTGAGTGTGATTCATTGTTAGCGTGAATGTGATTCATTGTCAGCGTGAATGTGAATCATTACCAGCTTGAATTAGATTCATTATCAGTGTGAATGTGATTATCAGTGTGAATTCGATTCATTATCAATGTGAATTCGATTCTTTGTCAGTGTGAATGTGATTCAATATCAGTGTGAATGTGATTCAATATCAGTGTGAATGTGATTCATTAACAGTGTGAATTTGATTCATTATCAGTGTTAAAATAATTCATTATCAGCGTAAATTCCATTCATTATCAGTGTGAATTTGATTCATTATCAGTGTGAATGTGATTCATTATCAGCCTGAATATGATTCATTTTCAGTGTGAAAGTGATTCACTATCAGGATGAATGTGATTCATTATCAGCGTGAACGTGATCCATCATCAGCGTGAATTCGATTCATTATCAGTGTGTATGTAATTCATTATCAGCGTGAATGTGATTCATTATCAGCGTGAATTCGATTCATTATCATTGTGAATGCAATTCATTATCAGCGTCAATATAGTTAATTATCAATGGGAATATGATTCTATGTCAGCGTGAGAATAATTCATTTTCACTGTGAATGTGATTAATTGTCAGTGTGAATGTGATTCATTTTCACCGTGAATGTGATTAATTGTCAGAGTGAATGTGATTAATTGTCAGCGTGAATGTGATTGATTATCAGCCTGAATTCGATTCATTATCAGTGTGAATGTGATCCATTGTCAGCGTGAAGTCGATTCATTATCAGTGTGTATGCCATTCATTATCAGTGTGACTTCGATTCATTATCAGCATGAATTTAAGTCATCATCAGTGTGAATGTTATTCATTTATCAGTGTGAATCTGATTCATTATCAGTGTGAATGTGATTCATTATCAGCCTGAATTCGATTCTTTGTCAGTGTGAATGCAATTCAATATCAGCGTGAATGTGATTCATTATCATCGTGAATTTGTTTCATTGTCAGTGTGTATGCGATTCATTATCAGCGTGAATGTGATTCATTATCAACGTGAACGTGATCCATCATCAGCGTGAATTTGATTCATTGTTAGCATGAATTCGATTCATTATCAGTGTGAATTCGATTTAATGTCAATGTGAATGTGATTCATTATCAGCGTGAATGTGATTATCAGCATGCATATGATTCAGATTCACCGTGAATGTGATTAATTGTCAGAGTGAATGTGATTAATTGTCAGCATGAATGTGATTGATTATCAGCCTGAATTTGATTCATTATCAGTGTGAATGTGATTCATTAGCCGCGTGAATTTGATTCATCATCAATGTGAGTGTGATTCATTGTTAGCGTGAATGTGATTCATTGTCAGCGTGAATGTGAATCATTATGGGCTTGAATTAGATTCATTATCAGTGTGAATGTGAATATCAGTGTGAATTCGATTCATTATCAATGTGAATTCGATTCTTTGTCAGTGCGAATGTGATTCAATATCAGTGTGAATGTGATTCAATATCAGTGTGAATGTGATTCATTAACAGTGTGAATTTGATTCATTATCAGTGTTAAAATAATTCATTATCAGCGTAAATTCCATTCATTATCAGTGTGAATTTGATTCATTATCAGTGTGAATGTGATTCATTATCAGCCTGAATATGATTCATTTTCAGTGTGAAAGTGATTCACTATCAGGATGAATGTGATTCATTATCAGCGTGAACGTGATCCATCATCAGCGTGAATTCGATTCATTATCAGTGTGTATGTAATTCATTATCAGCGTGAATGTGATTCATTATCAGCGTGAATTCGATTCATTATCATTGTGAATGCAATTCATTATCAGCGTCAATATAGTTAATTATCAATGTGAATGTGATTCTATGTCAGCGTGAGAATAATTCATTATCAGCGTGAATGTGATTGATTATCAGCGTGATTGTTATTCATTTTCAGCGTGAAAGTGATTCATTTTTAGCGTGAATGTGATTCCTTATCAGCCTGAATTCGATTCATTATCAGTGTGAATGTGATTAATTGTCAGCGTGAATGTGATTCATTGTCAGTGTTAATTTGATTCATTATCAGTATAAATGTGATTCATTATCAGCGTGAAGTCGATTCATTATCAGTGTGTATGCCATTCATTATCAGTGTGAATTCGATTCATTATCAGCGGGAATGTGATTCATTATCAGTGTGAATTCGATTAATTATCAATGTGAATTCGATTCATTATCAATGTGAATGTGATTTAATATCAGTGTGAATGTGATTCAATATCAGTGTGAATGTGATTCATTATCAGCGTGAATTTGATTCATTATCAGTGTGAATGTGATTCATTATCCGTGTGAATTTGATTCATTATCAATGTGAATGTGATTCATTATCAGTGTGAATGTGATTCATTATCCGCGTGAATTCGATTCATCATCAAAGTGTGTGTGATTCATTGTTAGCGTGAATGTGATTCATTATCAGCGTGAATGTGATTCATTAACAGCATGAATGTGATTAATTGTCAGTGTGAATGTGATTCATTATCAGCTTGAATTTGATTGATTATCAGCGTGAATGTGATTCATTATCAGTGTGAATTCGATTCATTATCAATGTGTATGTAATTCATTATCAGTGTGAATTCAATTCATTGTCAGCGTGAATATGATTGATTATCAGTGTAAATTTGATTCATTATAAGCGTAAATTCGATTCATTATTAATGTGAATTCGATTTAATATTAATGTGACTTGATTCATTATCAGCGTGAATTTGATTCATTATCAGTGTGAATGTGATTCATTATCCACGTGAATTTGATTCATTATCAATGTGAATATGATTCTTTATCAGCGTGAATTTGATTCATTGTTAGCATGATTTAAATTCATTATCAGTGTGAATTCGATTTAATGTCAATGTGAATGTGATTCATTATCAGCGTGAATGTGATTCATTATCAACGTGAACGTGATCCATCATCAGCGTGAATTTGATTCATTGTTAGCATGAATTAAATTCATTACCAGTGTGAATTCGAATTAATGTCAATGTGAATGTGATTCATTATCAGCGTGAATGTGATCCATCATCAGCGTGAATTTGATTCATTGTTAGCATGAATTAAATTCATTATCAGTGTGAATTCGAATTAATGTCAATGTGAATGTGATTCATTATCAGCGTGAATGTGATTATCAGCGTGCATATGATTCATTTTCACCGTGAATGTGATTAATTGTCAGAGTGAATGTGATTAATTGTCAGCATGAATGTGATTGATTATCAGCCTGAATTCAATTCATTATCAGTGTGAATGTGATTCATTAGCCGCGTGAATTCGATTCATCATCAATGTGAGTGTGATTCATTGTTAGCATGAATGTGATTCATTATCAACGTGAACGTGATCCATCATCAGCGTGAATTTGATTCATTGTTAGCATGAATTAAATTCATTATCAGTGTGCATTCGATTTAATGTCAATGTGAATGTGATTCATTATCAGCGTGAATGTGATTATCAGCGTGCATATGATTCATTTTCACCGTGAATGTGATTAATTGTCAGAGTGAATGTGATTGTCAGCATGAATGTGATTGATTATCAGCCTGAATTCAATTCATTATCAGTGTGAATGTGATTCATTAGCCGCGTGAATTCGATTCATCATCAATGTGAGTGTGATTCATTGTTAGCGTGAATGTGATTCATTGTCAGCGTGAATGTGAATCATTATCAGCTTGAATTAGATTCATTATCAGTGTGAATGTGATTATCAGTGTGAATTCGATTCATTATCAATGTGAATTCGATTCTTTGTCAGTGTGAATGTGATTCAATATCAGTTTGAATGTGATTCAATATCAGTGTGAATGTGATTCATTATCAGTGTGAATTTGATTCATTATCAGTGTTAAAATAATTCATTATCAGCATAAATTCCATTCATTATCAGTGTGAATTTGATTCATTATCAGTGTGAATGTGATTCATTATCAGCCTGAATATGATTCATTTTCAGTGTGAAAGTGATTCACTATCAGGATGAATGTGATTCATTATCAGCGTGAACGTGATCCATCATCAGCGTGAATTCGATTCATTATCAGTGTGTATGTAATTCATTATCAGCGTGAATGTGATTCATTATCAGCGTGAATTCGATTCATTATCATTGTGAATGCAATTCATTATCAGCGTCAATATAGTTAATTATCAATGTGAATGTGATTCTATGTCAGCGTGAGAATAATTCATTATCAGCGTGAATGTGATTCATTATCAGCGTGATTGTTATTAATTTTCAGCGTGAAAGTGATTCATTTTTAGCATGAATGTGATTCCTTATCAGCCTGAATTCGATTCATTATCAGTGTGAATGTGATTAATTGTCAGCGTGAATGTGATTCATTGTCAGTGTTAATTTGATTCATTATCAGTATAAATATGATTCATTATCAGCGTGAAGTCGATTCATTATCAGTGTGTATGCCATTCATTATCAGTGTGAATTCGATTCATTATCAGCGTGAATGTGATTCATTATCAGTGTGAATCCGATTAATTATCAATGTGAATTCGATTCATTATCAATGTGAATGTGATTTAATATCAGTGTGAATGTGATTCAATATCAGTGTGAATGTGATTCATTATCAGCGTGAATTTGATTCATTGTTAGCGTGAATGTGATTCATTATCAGCGTGAATGTGATTCATTATCAATGTGAATGTGATTCATTATCAGTGTGAATGTGATTCATTATCCGCGTGAATTTGATTCATCATCAATGTGTGTGTGATTCATTGTTAGCGTGAATGTGATTCATTATCAGCGTGAATGTGATTCATTATCAGCCTGAATTCGATTCTTTGTCAGTGTGAATGCAATTCAATATCAGCGTGAATGTGATTCATTATCATCGTGAATTTGTTTCATTGTCAGTGTGTATGCGATTCATTATCAGCGTGAATGTGATTCATTATCAACGTGAACGTGATCCATCATCAGCGTGAATTTGATTCATTGTTAGCATGAATTCGATTCATTATCAGTGTGAATTCGATTTAATGTCAATGTGAATGTGATTCATTATCAGCGTGAATGTGATTATCAGCATGCATATGATTCATTTTCACCGTGAATGTGATTAATTGTCAGAGTGAATGTGATTAATTGTCAGTGAATGTGATTAATTGTCAGCGTGAATGTGATTGATTATCAGCCTGAATTCGATTCATTATCAGTGTGAATGTGATCCATTATCAGCGTGAAGTCGATTCATTATCAGTGTGTATGCCATTCACTATCAGTGTGAATTCGAGTCATTATCAGCGTGAATGTGATTTATTATCAGTGTGAATTCGATTAATTATCAATGTGAATTCGATTCATTATCAGTGTGAATGTGATTCAATATCAGTGTGAATGTGATTCAATATCAGTGTGAATGTGATTCATTATCAGTGTGAATTCCATTCATTGTCAGTGTGAATTCCATTCATTATCGGTGTGAATTGGATTCATTATCAATGTGAATTCGTTTCATTGTCAGTGTGTATGCGATTCATTATCAGCGTGAATGTGATTCATTATCAACGTGAACGTGATCCATCATCAGCGTGAATTTGATTCATTGTTAGCATGAATTCGATTCATTATCAGTGTGAATTCGATTTAATGTAAATGTGAATGTGATTCATTATCAGCGTGAATATGATTATCAGCGTGCATATGATTCATTTTCACCGTGAATGTGATTAATTATCAGTGTGAATGTGATTCATTTTCACCGTGAATGTGATTAATTGTCAGAGTGAATGTGATTGTCAGCGTGAATGTGATTGATTATCAGCCTGAATGCGATTCATTATCAGTGTGAATGTGATCCATTATCAGCATGAAGTCGATTCATTATCAGTGTGTATGCCATTCATTATCAGTGTGACTTCGATTCATTATCAGCGTGAATGTGATTCATTATCAGTGTGAATTTGATTAATTATCAATGTGAATTCGATTCATTATCAGTGTGAATGTGATTTAATATCAGTGTGAATGTGATTCAATATCAGTGTGAATGTGATTCATTATCAGCGTGAATTTGATTCATTATCAGTGTGAATGTGATTCATTATCCGTGTGAATTTGATTCATTATCAATGTGAATTTGATTCTTTATCAGTGTGAATCTGATTCATTATCAGTGTGAATGTGATGCATTATCATCGTGAATTCGTTTCATTGTCAGTGTATATGCGATTCATTATCAGCGTGAATGTGATTCATTATCAATGTGAATGTGATTCATTAACAGTGTGAATGTGATTCATTATCCGCGTGAATTTGATTAATTGTCAGTGTGAATGTGATTCATTGTCAGCGTTAATGCGATTCATGATCAGTGTGAATGTGAATCATTATCAGCTTGAATTTGATTCATTATCAGCATGAATGTGATTCATTATCAGTGTGAATTCGATTCATTATAAATGTGTATCTAATTCATTATCAGTGTGAATTCAATTCATTGTCAGCGTGAATATGAGTGATTATCAGTGTAAATTTGATTCATTATGAGCGTAAATTCGATTCATTATTAATGTGAATTCGATTTAATATTAATGTGACTTGATTCATTATCAGCGTGAATTTGATTCATTATCAGTGTGAATGTGATTCATTATCCACGTGAATTTGATTCATTATCAATGTGAATTTGATTCTTTATCAGCATGAATGTGATTCATCATCAGTGTGAATGTTATTCATTTATCAGTGTGAATCTGATTCATTATCAGTGTGAATGTGATTCATTATCAGCCTGAATTCGATTCTTTGTCAGTGTGAATGCAATTCAATATCAGCGTGAATGTGATTCATTATCATCGTGAATTTGTTTCATTGTCAGTGTGTATGCGATTCATTATCAGCGTGAATGTGATTCATTATCAACGTGAACGTGATCCATCATCAGCGTGAATTTGATTCATTGTTAGCATGAATTCGATTCATTATCAGTGTGAATTCGATTTAATGTCAATGTGAATGTGATTCATTATCAGCGTGAATGTGATTATCAGCATGCATATGATTCATTTTCACCGTGAATGTGATTAATTGTCAGAGTGAATGTGATTAATTGTCAGCATGAATGTGATTGATTATCAGCCTGAATTTGATTCATTATCAGTGTGAATGTGATCCATTATCAGCGTGAAGTCGATTCATTATCAGTGTGTATGCCATTCACTATCAGTGTGAATTCGATTCATTATCAGCGTGAATGTGATTTATTATCAGTGTGAATTCGATTAATTATCAATGTGAATTCGATTCATTATCAGTGTGAATGTGATTCAATATCAGTGTGAATGTGATTCAATATCAGTGTGAATGTGATTCATTATCAGTGTGAATTCCATTCATTGTCAGTGTGAATTCCATTCATTATCGGTGTGAATTGGATTCATTATCAATGTGAATTCGTTTCATTGTCAGTGTGTATGCGATTCATTATCAGCGTGAATGTGATTCATTATCAACGTGAACGTGATCCATCATCAGCGTGAACTTGATTCATTGTTAGCATGAATTCGATTCATTATCAGTGTGAATTCGATTTAATGTAAATGTGAATGTGATTCATTATCAGCGTGAATTTGATTCATTATCAGTGTGAATGTGATTCATTATCCGTGTGAATTTGATTCATTATCAATGTGAATTTGATTCTTTATCAGTGTGAATCTGATTCATTATCAGTGTGAATGTGATGCATTATCATCGTGAATTCGTTTCATTGTCAGTGTATATGCGATTCATTATCAGCGTGAATGTGATTCATTATCAATGTGAATGTGATTCATTATCAGTGTGAATGTGATTCATTATCCGCGTGAATTTGATTAATTGTCAGTGTGAATGTGATTCATTGTCAGCGTTAATGCGATTCATGATCAGTGTGAATGTGAATCATTATCAGCTTGAATTTGATTCATTATCAGCATGAATGTGATTCATTATCAGTGTGAATTCGATTCATTATAAATGTGTATGTAATTCATTATCAGTGTGAATTCAATTCATTGTCAGCGTGAATATGAGTGATTATCAGTGTAAATTTGATTCATTATGAGCGTAAATTCGATTCATTATTAATGTGAATTCGATTTAATATTAATGTGACTTGATTCATTATCAGCGTGAATTTGATTCATTATCAGTGTGAATGTGATTCATTATCCACGTGAATTTGATTCATTATCAATGTGAATTTGATTCTTTATCAGCATGAATGTGATTCATCATCAGTGTGAATGTTATTCATTTATCAGTGTGAATCTGATTCATTATCAGTGTGAATGTGATTCATTATCAGCCTGAATTCGATTCTTTGTCAGTGTGAATGCAATTCAATATCAGCGTGAATGTGATTCATTATCATCGTGAATTTGTTTCATTGTCAGTGTGTATGCGATTCATTATCAGCGTGAATGTGATTCATTATCAACGTGAACGTGATCCATCATCAGCGTGAATTTGATTCATTGTTAGCATGAATTCGATTCATTATCAGTGTGAATTCGATTTAATGTCAATGTGAATGTGATTCATTATCAGCGTGAATGTGATTATCAGCATGCATATGATTCATTTTCACCGTGAATGTGATTAATTGTCAGAGTGAATGTGATTAATTGTCAGCATGAATGTGATTGATTATCAGCCTGAATTCGATTCATTATCAGTGTGAATGTGATCCATTATCAGCGTGAAGTCGATTCATTATCAGTGTGTATGCCATTCACTATCAGTGTGAATTCGATTCATTATCAGCGTGAATGTGATTTATTATCAGTGTGAATTCGATTAATTATCAATGTGAATTCGATTCATTATCAGTGTGAATGTGATTCAATATCAGTGTGAATGTGATTCAATATCAGTGTGAATGTGATTCATTATCAGTGTGAATTCCATTCATTGTCAGTGTGAATTCCATTCATTATCGGTGTGAATTGGATTCATTATCAATGTGAATTCGTTTCATTGTCAGTGTGTATGCGATTCATTATCAGCGTGAATGTGATTCATTATCAACGTGAACGTGATCCATCATCAGCGTGAATTTGATTCATTGTTAGCATGAATTCGATTCATTATCAGTGTGAATTCGATTTAATGTAAATGTGAATGTGATTCATTATCAGCGTGAATATGATTATCAGCGTGCATATGATTCATTTTCACCGTGAATGTGATTAATTATCAGTGTGAATGTGATTCATTTTCACCGTGAATGTGATTAATTGTCAGAGTGAATGTGATTGTCAGCGTGAATGTGATTGATTATCAGCCTGAATTCGATTCATTATCAGTGTGACTGTGATCCATTATCAGCGTGAAGTCGATTCATTATCAGTGTGTATGCCATTCATTATCAGTGTGACTTCGATTCATTATCAGCGTGAATGTGATTCATTATCAGTGTGAATTCGATTAATTATCAATGTGAATTCGATTCATTATCAGTGTGAATGTGATTTAATATCAGTGTGAATGTGATTCAATAACAGTGTGAATGTGATTCATTATCAGCGTGAATTTGATTCATTATCAGTGTGAATGTGATTCATTATCAATGTGAATTCGATTCATTATCAGTGTGAATGTGATTTAATATCAGTGTGAATGTGATTCAATAACAGTGTGAATGTGATTCATTATCAGTGTGAATGTGATTCATTATCCGCGTGAATGTTATTCATCATCAATGTGTGTGTGATTCATTGTTAGCGTGAATGTGATTCATTAACAGCATGAATGTGATTAATTGTCAGTGTGAATGTGATTCATTGTCAGCGTTAATGCGATTCATGATCAGTGTGAATGTGAATCATTATCAGCTTGAATTTGATTCATTATCAGCATGAATGTGATTCATTATCAGTGTGAATTCGATTCATTATAAATGTGTATGTAATTCATTATCAGTGTGAATTCAATTCATTGTCAGCGTGAATATGAGTGATTATCAGTGTAAATTTGATTCATTATAAGCGTAAATTCGATTCATTATTAATGTGAATTCGATTTAATATTAATGTGACTTGATTCATTATCAGCGTGAATTTGATTCATTATCAGCGTGAATGTGATTCATTATCCACGTGAATTTGATTCATTATCAATGTGAATTTGATTCTTTACCAGCATGAATGTGATTCATCATCAGTGTGAATGTTATTCATTTATCAGTGTGAATCTGATTCATTATCAGTGTGAATGTGATTCATTATCAGCCTGAATTCGATTCTTTGTCAGTGTGAATGCAATTCAATATCAGCGTGAATGTGATTCATTATAATCGTGAATTCGTTTCATTATCAGTGTGAATGTGATCCATTATCAGCGTGAAGTCGATTCATTATCAGTGTGTATGCCATTCACTATCAGTGTGAATTCGATTCATTATCAGCGTGAATGTGATTTATTATCAGCCTGAATTCGATTCATTATCAGTGTGAATGTGATCCATTATCAGCGTGAATGTGATTCATTATCAACGTGAACGTGATCCATCATCAGCGTGAATTTGATTCATTGTTAGCATGAATTCGATTCATTATCAGTGTGAATTCGATTTAATGTCAATGTGAATGTGATTCATTATCAGCGTGAATGTGATTATCAGCATGCATATGATTCATTTTCACCGTGAATGTGATTGATTGTCAGAGTGAATGTGATTAATTGTCAGCATGAATGTGATTGATTATCAGCCTGAATTCGATTCATTATCAGTGTGAATGTGATCCATTATCAGCGTGAAGTCGATTCATTATCAGTGTGTATGCCATTCACTATCAGTGTGAATTCGATTCATTATCAGCGTGAATGTGATTTATTATCAGTGTGAATTCGATTAATTATCAATGTGAATTCGATTCATTATCAGTGTGAATGTGATTCAATATCAGTGTGAATGTGATTCAATATCAGTGTGAATGTGATTCATTATCAGTGTGAATTCCATTCATTGTCAGTGTGAATTCCATTCATTATCGGTGTGAATTGAATTCATTATCAATGTGAATTCGATTCATTATCAGTGTGAATTCGATTCATCATCAATTTGTGTGTGATTCATTGTTAGCGTGAATGTGATTCATTATCAGCGTGAATGTGATTCATTATCAGCATGAATGTGATTAATTGTCAGTGTGAATGTGATTCATTGTCAGCGGTAATGCGATTCATGATCAGTGTGAATGTGAATCATTATCAGCTTGAATTTGATTCATTATCAGCGTGAATGTGATTGATTATCAGTGTGAATTCGATTCATTATCAATGTGTATGTAATTCATTATCAGTGTGAATTCAATTCATTGTCAGCGTGAATATGATTCATTATCAGTGTAAATTTGATTCATTATAAGCGTAAATTCGATTCATTATTAATGTGAATTCGATTTAATGATAATGTGATTCTGATTAATTATCAGCGTGAATATTCATTATCAGTGTGAATGTGATTCATTATCAGCATGAATTTAAGTCATTATCAGTGTGAATGTGATTCATTATCAGCCTGAATTCGATTCATTATCAGTGTGAATGTGATTCATTATCAGTGTGAACGTGATCCATTATCAGCGTGAAGTCGATTCATTATCAGTGTGTATGCCATTCATTATCAGTGTGAATTCGATTCATTATCAGCGTGAATGTGATTCATTATCAGTGTGAATGTGATTCATTATCCGCGTGAACGTGATCCATCATCAGCGTGAATTCGATTCATTATCAGTGTGTATGTAATTCATTATCAGCGTGAATGTGATTCATTATCAGCGTGAATTCGATTCATTATCATTGTGAATGCAATTCATTAACAGCGTCAGTATAGGTAATTATCAATGTGAATGTGATTCTATGTCAGCGTGAGTATAATTCATTATCAGCGTGAATGTGATTGATTATCAGCATGATTGTTATTAATTTTCAGCGTGAAAGTGATTCATTTTTAGCGTGAATGTGATTCATTATCAGCCTGAATTCGATTCATTATCAGTATGAATGTGATTAATTGTCAGCGTGAATGTGATTCATTGTCAGTGTTAATTTGATTCATTTTCAGTATAAATGTGATTCATTATCAGCGTGAAGTCGATTCATTATCAGTGTGTATGCCATTCATTATCATTGTGAATTCGATTCATTATCAGCGTGAATGTGATTCATTATCAGTGTGAATTCGATTAATTATCAATGTGAATTCGATTCATTATCAGTGTGAATGTGATTTAATATTAGTGTGAATGTGATTCAATATCAGTGTGAATGTGATTCATTATCAGCGTGAATTTGATTCTTTATCAGCGTGAATGTGATTCATCATCAGTGTGAATGTTATTCATTTATCAGTGTGAATCTGATTCATTATCAGTGTGAATGTGATGCATTATCATCGTGAATTCGTTTCATTGTCAGTGTGTATGCGATTCATTATCAGCGTGAATGTGATTCATTATCAACGTGAACGTGATCCATCATCAGTGTGAATTTGATTCATTGTTAGCATGAATTCGATTCATTATCAGTGTGAATACGATTTAATGTAAATGTGAATGTGATTCATTTTCACCGTGAATGTGATTAATTGTCAGTGTGAATGTGATTCATTTTCACCGTGAATGTGATTAATTGTCAGCGTGAATGTGATTGATTATCAGCCTGAAATCGATTCATTATCAGTGTAAATGTGATTCATTATCAGTGTGAATTTGATTAATTATCAATGTGAATTCGATTCATTCAGTGTGAATGCGATTTAATATCAGTGTGAATGTGATTCAATATCAGTGTGAATGTGATTCATTATCAGCGTGAATTTGATTCATTATCAGTGTGAATGTGATTCATTGTCCGTGTGAATTTGATTAATTATCAATGTGAATTCGATTCATTCAGTGTGAATGCGATTTAATATCAGTGTGAATGTGATTCAATATCAGTGTGAATGTGATTCATTATCAGCGTGAATTTGATTCATTATCAGTGTGAATGTGATTCATTGTCCGTGTGAATTTGATTCATTATCAATGTGAATGTGATTCATTATCAGTGTCAATGTGATTCATTATCCGCGTGAATTCGATTCATCATCAATGTGTGTGTGATTCATTGTTAGCGTGAATGTGATTCATTATCAGCGTGAATGTGATTCATTATCAGCATGAATGTGATTAATTGTCAGTGTGAATGTGATTCATTGTCAGCGGTAATGCGATTCATGATCAGTGTGAATGTGAATCATTATCAGCTTGAATTTGATTCATTATCAGCGTGAATGTGATTGATTATCAGTGTAAATTCGATTCATTATCAATGTGTATGTAATTCATTATCAGTGTGAATTCAATTCATTGTCAGCGTGAATATGATTCATTATCAGTGTAAATTTGATTCATTATAAGCGTAAATTCGATTCATTATTAATGTGAATTCGATTTAATGATAATGTGATTCTGATTAATTATCATCGTGAATATTATTCATTATCAGTGTGAATGTGATTCATTATCAGCATGAATTTAAGTCATTATCAGTGTGAATGTGATTCATTATCAGCCTGAAATCGATTCATTATCAGTGTGAATGTGATTCATTATCAGTGTGAACGTGATCCATTATCAGCGTGAAGTCGATTCATTATCAGTGTGTATGCCATTCATTATCAGTGTGAATTCGATTCATTATCAGCGTGAATGTGATTCATTATCAGTGTGAATTCGATTAATTATCAATGTGAATTCGATTCATTATCAGTGTGAATGTGAATCATTATCAGTTTGAATTTGATTCATTATCAGCGTGAATGTGATTCATTATCAGTGTTAATTCGATTCATTATCAATGTGTATGTAATTCATTATCAGTGTGAATTCAATTCATTGTCAGCGTGAATATGATTCATTATCAGTGTAAATTTGATTCATTATACGCGTAAATTCGAGTCATTATTAATGTGAATTCGATTTAATGATAATGTGATCCTGATTAATTATCAGCGTGAATATTATTCATTATCAGTGTGAATGTGATTCATTATAAGCATGAATTTAAGTCATTATCAGTGTGAATGTGATTCATTATCAGCCTGAATTCGATTCATTATCAGCGTGAACGTGATCCATTATCAGCGTGAAGTCGATTCATTATCAGTGTGTATGCCATTCATTATCAGTGTGAATTCGATTCATTATCAGCGTGAATTTGATTCATTATCAGTGTGAATGTGATTCATTATCCGCGTGAATTTGATTCATTATCAATGTGAATTTGATTCTTTATCAGCATGAATGTGATTCATCATCAGTGTGAATGTTATTCATTTATCAGTGTGAATCTGATTCATTATCAGTTTGAATGCAATTCAATATCAGCCTGAATTCGATTCATTATCATCGTGAATTTGTTTGATTGTCAATGGGAATGTGATTCATTATCAGCGTGAATGTTATTATCAGCATGCATATGATTCATTTTCACCGTGAATGTGATTAATTGTCAGAGTGAATGTGATTAATTGTCAGCATGAAACTGATTGATTATCAGCCTGTATTCGATTCATTATCAGTGTGAATGTGATCCATTATCAGCGTGAAGTCGATTCATTATCAGTGTGTATGCCATTCACTATCAGTGTGAATTCGATTCATTATCAGCGTGAATGTGATTTATTATCAGTGTGAATTCGATTAATTATCAATGTGAATTCGATTCATTATCAGTGTGAATGTGATTCAATATCAGTGTGAATGTGATTCAATATCAGTGTGAATGTGATTCATTATCAGTGTGAATTCCATTCATTGTCAGTGTGAATTCCATTCATTATCGGTGTGAATTGGATTCATTATCAATGTGAATTCGATTCATTATCAGTGTGAATGTGATCCATTATCAGCGTGAAGTCGATTCATTATCAGTGTGTATGCCTTTCATTATCAGTGTGAATTCGATTCATTATCAGCGTGAATGTGATTCATTATCACTGTGAATTCGATAAATTATCAATGTGAATTCGATTCATTATCAGTGTGAATGTGATTTAATATTAGTGTGAATGTGATTCAATATCAGTGTGAATGTGATTCATTATCAGCGTGAATTTGATTCATTATCCGCGTGAATTTAATTCATTATCAATGTGAATTTGATTCATTATCAGCGTGAAGTCGATTCATTATCAGTGTGTATGCCATTCATTATCAGTGTGAATTCGATTCATTATCAGCGTGAATGTGATTCATTATCAGTGTGAATTCGATTAATTATCAATGTGAATTCGATTCATTATCAGTGTGAATGTGATTTAATATTAGTGTGAATGTGATTCAATATCAGTGTGAATGTGATTCATTATCAGCGTGAATTTGATTCATTATCCGCGTGAATTTGATTCATTATCAATGTGAATTTGATTCTTTATCAGCGTGAATGTGATTCATCATCAGTGTGAATGTTATTCATTTATCAGTGTGAATCTGATTCATTATCAGTGTGAATGTGATGCATTATCATCGTGAATTCGTTTCATTGTCAGTGTGTATGCGATTCATTATCAGCGTGAATGTGATTCATTATCAACGTGAACGTGATCCATCATCAGTGTGAATTTGATTCATTGTTAGCATGAATTCGATTCATTATCAGTGTGAATTCGATTTAATGTCAATGTGAATGTGATTCATTATCAGCGTGAATATGATTATCCGCGTGCATATGATTCATTTTCACCGTGAATGTGATTAATTGTCAGTGTGAATGTGATTCATTTTCACCGTGAATGTGATTAATTGTCAGAGTGAATGTGATTAATTGTCAGCATGAATGTGATTGATTATCAGCCTGAATTCTATTCATTATCAGTGTGAAGTCGATTCATTATCAGTGTGTATGCCATTCAATATCAGTGTGAATTCGATTCATTACCAGCGTGAATGTGATTCATTATCAGTGTGAATTCGATTAATTATCAATGTGAATTCGATTCATTATCAGTGTGAATGTGAATCATTATCAGCTTGAATTTGATTCATTATCAGCCTGAATGTGATTCATTATCAGTGTGAATTCGATTCATTATCAATGTGTATGTAATTCATTATCAGTGTGAATTCAATTCATTGTCAGCGTGAATATGATTCATTATCAGTGTAAATTTGATTCATTATAAGCGTAAATTCGATTCATTATTAATGTGAATTCGATTTAATGATAATGTGATTCTGATTAATTATCAGCGTGAATATTATTCATTATCAGTGTGAATGTGATTCATTATCAGCATGAATTTAAGTCATTATCAGTGTGAATGTGATTCATTATCAGCCTGAATTCGATTCATTATCAGTGTGAATGTGATTCATTATCAGCGTGAACGTGATCCATTATCAGCGTGAAGTCTATTCATTATCAGTGTGTATGCCATTCATTATCAGTGTGAATTCGATTCATTATCAGCGTGAATTTCATTCATTATCAGCGTGAATGTGATTCATTATCAGTGTGAATTCGATTAATTATCAATGTGAATTCGATTCATTATCAGTGTGAATGTGATTTAATATCAGTGTGAATGTGATTCATTATCAGCGTGAATTTGATTCATTATCAGTGTGAATGTGATTCATTATCCGCGTGAATTTGATTCATTGTTAGCATGAATTCGATTCATTATCAGTGTGAATTCGATTTAATGTCAATGTGAATGTGATTCATTATCAGCGTGAACGTGATTATCAGCGTGCATATGATTCATTTTCACCGTGAATGTGATTAATTGTCAGAGTGAATGTGATTAATTGTCAGCATGAATGTGATTGATTCTCTGCCTGAATTCGATTCATTATCAGTGTGAATGTGATCCATTATCAGTGTGAATTCGATTCATTATCAGCGTGAATGTGATTTATTATCAGTGTGAATTCGATTAATTATCAATGTGAATTCGATTAATTATCAGTGTGAATGCGATTCAATATCAGTGTGAATGTGATTCAATATCAGTGTGAATGTGATTCATTATCAGTGTGAATTCCATTCATTGTCAGTGTGAATTCCATTCATTATCGGTGTGAATTGGATTCATTATCAATGTGAATTCGATTCATTATCAGTGTGAATGTGATTCAATATCAGTGTGAATGTGATTCAATATCAGTGTGAATGTGATTCATTATCATTGTGAATGTGAATCATTATCAGCTTGAATGTGATTCATTATCAGTGTGAAATCGATTCATTATCAATGTGAATTCGATTCATTATCAGTGTGAATGTGATTCAATATCAGTGTGAATGTGATTCATTATCAGCGTGAATTTGATTCATTATCAGTGTGAATGTGATTCATTATCCGCGTGAACGTGATCCATCATCAGCGTGAATTCGATTCATTATCAGTGTGTATGTAATTCATTATCACCGTGAATGTGATTCATTATCAGCGTGAATTCGATTTATTATCATTGTGAATGCAATTCATTATCAGCATCAATATAGTTAATTATCAATGTGAATGTGATTCTATGTCAGCGTGAGTATAATTCATTATCAGCGTGAATGTGATTCATTATCAGCGTGATTGTTATTAATTTTCAGCGTGAAAGTGATTAATTTTTAGCGTGAATGTGATTCATTATCAGCCTGAATTCGATTCATTATCAGTGTGAATGTGATTCATTGTCAGCGTGAATGTGATTCATTGTCAGTGTTACTTTGATTCATTATCAGTGTGAATGTGATCCATTATCAGCGTGAAGTCGATTCATTATCAGTGTGTATGCCATTCACTATCAGTGTGAATTCGATTCAATATCAGTGTGAATGTGATTCATTATCAGCGTGAATTTGATTCATTATCCGCGTGAATTTGATTCATTATCAATGTGAATTTGATTCTTTATCAGCATGAATGTGATTCATCATCAGTGTGAATGCTATTCATTTATCAGTGTGAATCTGATTCATTATCAGTGTGAATGTGATGCATTATCATCATGAATTCGTTTAATTGTCAGTGTGTATGTGATTCATTATCAGCGTGAATGTGATTCATTATCAACGTGAACGTGATCCATCATCAGCGTGAATTTGATTCATTGTTAGCATGAATTCGATTCATTATCAGTGTGAATTCGATTTAATGTAAATGTGAATGTGATTCATTATCAGCGTGAATATGATTATCAGCGTGCATATGATTCATTTTCACCGTGAATGTGATTAATTGTCAGTGTGAATGTGATTCATTTTCACCGTGAATGTGATTAATTGTCAGAGTGAATGTGATTAATTGTCAGCGTGAATGTGATTGATTATCAGCCTGAATTCAATTCATTATCAGTGTGAATGTGATCCATTATCAGCGTGAAGTCGATTCATTATCAGTGTGTATGCCATTCATTATCAGTGTGACTTCGATTCATTATCAGCGTGAATGTGATTCATTATCAGTGTGAATTTGATTAATTATCAATGTGAATTCGATTCATTATCAGTGTGAATGTGATTTAATATCAGTGTGAATGTGATTCAATATCAGTGTGAATGTGATTCATTATCAGCGTGAATTTGATTCATTATCAGTGTGAATGTGATTCATTATCCGTGTGAATTTGATTCAATATCAATGTGAATTTGATTCTTTATCAGTGTGAATCTGATTCATTATCAGTGTGAATGTGATGCATTATCATCGTGAATTCGTTTCATTGTCAGTGTATATGCGATTCATTATCAGCGTGAATGTGATTCATTATCAACGTGAACGTGATCCATCATCAGCGTGAATTTGATTCATTGTTAGCATGAATTCGATTCATTATCAGTGTGAATTCGATTTAATGTCAATGTGAATGTGATTCATTATCAGCGTGAATATGATTATCAGCATGCATATGATTCATTTTCACCGTGAATGTGATTAATTGTCAGAGTGAATGTGATTAATTGTCAGCATGAATGTGATTGATTATCTGCCTGAATTCGATTCATTATCAGTGTGAATGTGATCCATTATCAGTGTGAATTCGATTCATTATCAGCGTGAATGTGATTTATTATCAGTGTGAATTCGATTAATTATCAATGTGAATTCGATTAATTATCAGTGTGAATGCGATTCAATATCAGTGTGAATGTGATTCAATATCAGTGTGAATGTGATTCATTATCAGTGTGAATTCCATTCATTGTCAGTGTGAATTCCATTCATTATCGGTGTGAATTGGATTCATTATCAATGTGAATTCGATTCATTATCAGTGTGAATGTGATTCAATATCAGTGTGAATGTGATTCAATATCAGTGTGAATGTGATTCATTATCATTGTGAATGTGAATCATTATCAGCTTGAATGTGATTCATTATCAGTGTGAAATCGATTCATTATCATTGTGAATGTGAATCATTATCAGCTTGAATGTGATTCATTATCAGTGTGAAATCGATTCATTATCAATGTGAATTCGATTCATTATCAGTGTGAATGTGATTCAATATCAGTGTGAATGTGATTCATTATCAGCGTGAATTTGATTCATTATCAGTGTGAATGTGATTCATTATCCGCGTGAACGTGATCCATCATCAGCGTGAATTCGATTCATTATCAGTGTGTATGTAATTCATTATCAGCGTGAATGTGATTCATTATCAGCGTGAATTCGATTTATTATCATTGTGAATGCAATTCATTATCAGCATCAATATAGTTAATTATCAATGTGAATGTGATTCTATGTCAGCGTGAGTATAGTTCATTATCAGCGTGAATGTGATTCATTATCAGCGTGATTGTTATTAATTTTCAGCGTGAAAGTGATTAATTTTTAGCGTGAATGTGATTCATTATCAGCCTGAATTCGATTCATTATCAGTGTGAATGTGATTAATTGTCAGCGTGAATGTGATTCATTGTCAGTGTTACTTTGATTCATTATCAGTGTGAATGTGATCCATTATCAGCGTGAAGTCGATTCATTATCAGTGTGTATGCCATTCACTATCAGTGTGAATTCGATTCAATATCAGTGTGAATGTGATTCATTATCAGCGTGAATTTGATTCATTATCCGCGTGAATTTGATTCATTATCAATGTGAATTTGATTCTTTATCAGCATGAATGTGATTCATCATCAGTGTGAATGCTATTCATTTATCAGTGTGAATCTGATTCATTATCAGTGTGAATGTGATGCATTATCATCATGAATTCGTTTAATTGTCAGTGTGTATGTGATTCATTATCAGCGTGAATGTGATTCATTATCAACGTGAACGTGATCCATCATCAGCGTGAATTTGATTCATTGTTAGCATGAATTCGATTCATTATCAGTGTGAATTCGATTTAATGTAAATGTGAATGTGATTCATTATCAGCGTGAATATGATTATCAGCGTGCATATGATTTATTTTCACCGTGAATGTGATTAATTGTCAGTGTGAATGTGATTCATTATCAGCGTGAATTTGATTCATTATCAGTGTGAATGTGATTCATTATCCGCGTGAATTTGATTCATTGTTAGCATGAATTCGATTCATTATCAGTGTGAATTCGATTTAATGTCAATGTGAATGTGATTCATTATCAGCGTGAACGTGATTATCAGCGTGCATATGATTCATTTTCACCGTGAATGTGATTAATTGTCAGAGTGAATGTGATTAATTGTCAGCATGAATGTGATTGATTCTCTGCCTGAATTCGATTCATTATCAGTGTGAATGTGATCCATTATCAGTGTGAATTCGATTCATTATCAGCGTGAATGTGATTTATTATCAGTGTGAATTCGATTAATTATCAATGTGAATTCGATTAATTATCAGTGTGAATGCGATTCAATATCAGTGTGAATGTGATTCAATATCAGTGTGAATGTGATTCATTATCAGTGTGAATTCCATTCATTGTCAGTGTGAATTCCATTCATTATCGGTGTGAATTGGATTCATTATCAATGTGAATTCGATTCATTATCAGTGTGAATGTGATTCAATATCAGTGTGAATGTGATTCAATATCAGTGTGAATGTGATTCATTATCATTGTGAATGTGAATCATTATCAGCTTGAATGTGATTCATTATCAGTGTGAAATCGATTCATTATCAATGTGAATTCGATTCATTATCAGTGTGAATGTGATTCAATATCAGTGTGAATGTGATTCATTATCAGCGTGAATTTGATTCATTATCAGTGTGAATGTGATTCATTATCCGCGTGAACGTGATCCATCATCAGCGTGAATTCGATTCATTATCAGTGTGTATGTAATTCATTATCACCGTGAATGTGATTCATTATCAGCGTGAATTCGATTTATTATCATTGTGAATGCAATTCATTATCAGCATCAATATAGTTAATTATCAATGTGAATGTGATTCTATGTCAGCGTGAGTATAATTCATTATCAGCGTGAATGTGATTCATTATCAGCGTGATTGTTATTAATTTTCAGCGTGAAAGTGATTAATTTTTAGCGTGAATGTGATTCATTATCAGCCTGAATTCGATTCATTATCAGTGTGAATGTGATTCATTGTCAGCGTGAATGTGATTCATTGTCAGTGTTACTTTGATTCATTATCAGTGTGAATGTGATCCATTATCAGCGTGAAGTCGATTCATTATCAGTGTGTATGCCATTCACTATCAGTGTGAATTCGATTCAATATCAGTGTGAATGTGATTCATTATCAGCGTGAATTTGATTCATTATCCGCGTGAATTTGATTCATTATCAATGTGAATTTGATTCTTTATCAGCATGAATGTGATTCATCATCAGTGTGAATGCTATTCATTTATCAGTGTGAATCTGATTCATTATCAGTGTGAATGTGATGCATTATCATCATGAATTCGTTTAATTGTCAGTGTGTATGTGATTCATTATCAGCGTGAATGTGATTCATTATCAACGTGAACGTGATCCATCATCAGCGTGAATTTGATTCATTGTTAGCATGAATTCGATTCATTATCAGTGTGAATTCGATTTAATGTAAATGTGAATGTGATTCATTATCAGCGTGAATATGATTATCAGCGTGCATATGATTCATTTTCACCGTGAATGTGATTAATTGTCAGTGTGAATGTGATTCATTTTCACCGTGAATGTGATTAATTGTCAGAGTGAATGTGATTAATTGTCAGCGTGAATGTGATTGATTATCAGCCTGAATTCAATTCATTATCAGTGTGAATGTGATCCATTATCAGCGTGAAGTCGATTCATTATCAGTGTGTATGCCATTCATTATCAGTGTGACTTCGATTCATTATCAGCGTGAATGTGATTCATTATCAGTGTGAATTTGATTAATTATCAATGTGAATTCGATTCATTATCAGTGTGAATGTGATTTAATATCAGTGTGAATGTGATTCAATATCAGTGTGAATGTGATTCATTATCAGCGTGAATTTGATTCATTATCAGTGTGAATGTGATTCATTATCCGTGTGAATTTGATTCAATATCAATGTGAATTTGATTCTTTATCAGTGTGAATCTGATTCATTATCAGTGTGAATGTGATGCATTATCATCGTGAATTCGTTTCATTGTCAGTGTATATGCGATTCATTATCAGCGTGAATGTGATTCATTATCAACGTGAACGTGATCCATCATCAGCGTGAATTTGATTCATTGTTAGCATGAATTCGATTCATTATCAGTGTGAATTCGATTTAATGTCAATGTGAATGTGATTCATTATCAGCGTGAATATGATTATCAGCATGCATATGATTCATTTTCACCGTGAATGTGATTAATTGTCAGAGTGAATGTGATTAATTGTCAGCATGAATGTGATTGATTATCTGCCTGAATTCGATTCATTATCAGTGTGAATGTGATCCATTATCAGTGTGAATTCGATTCATTATCAGCGTGAATGTGATTTATTATCAGTGTGAATTCGATTAATTATCAATGTGAATTCGATTAATTATCAGTGTGAATGCGATTCAATATCAGTGTGAATGTGATTCAATATCAGTGTGAATGTGATTCATTATCAGTGTGAATTCCATTCATTGTCAGTGTGAATTCCATTCATTATCGGTGTGAATTGGATTCATTATCAATGTGAATTCGATTCATTATCAGTGTGAATGTGATTCAATATCAGTGTGAATGTGATTCAATATCAGTGTGAATGTGATTCATTATCATTGTGAATGTGAATCATTATCAGCTTGAATGTGATTCATTATCAGTGTGAAATCGATTCATTATCATTGTGAATGTGAATCATTATCAGCTTGAATGTGATTCATTATCAGTGTGAAATCGATTCATTATCAATGTGAATTCGATTCATTATCAGTGTGAATGTGATTCAATATCAGTGTGAATGTGATTCATTATCAGCGTGAATTTGATTCATTATCAGTGTGAATGTGATTCATTATCCGCGTGAACGTGATCCATCATCAGCGTGAATTCGATTCATTATCAGTGTGTATGTAATTCATTATCAGCGTGAATGTGATTCATTATCAGCGTGAATTCGATTTATTATCATTGTGAATGCAATTCATTATCAGCATCAATATAGTTAATTATCAATGTGAATGTGATTCTATGTCAGCGTGAGTATAGTTCATTATCAGCGTGAATGTGATTCATTATCAGCGTGATTGTTATTAATTTTCAGCGTGAAAGTGATTAATTTTTAGCGTGAATGTGATTCATTATCAGCCTGAATTCGATTCATTATCAGTGTGAATGTGATTAATTGTCAGCGTGAATGTGATTCATTGTCAGTGTTACTTTGATTCATTATCAGTGTGAATGTGATCCATTATCAGCGTGAAGTCGATTCATTATCAGTGTGTATGCCATTCACTATCAGTGTGAATTCGATTCAATATCAGTGTGAATGTGATTCATTATCAGCGTGAATTTGATTCATTATCCGCGTGAATTTGATTCATTATCAATGTGAATTTGATTCTTTATCAGCATGAATGTGATTCATCATCAGTGTGAATGCTATTCATTTATCAGTGTGAATCTGATTCATTATCAGTGTGAATGTGATGCATTATCATCATGAATTCGTTTAATTGTCAGTGTGTATGTGATTCATTATCAGCGTGAATGTGATTCATTATCAACGTGAACGTGATCCATCATCAGCGTGAATTTGATTCATTGTTAGCATGAATTCGATTCATTATCAGTGTGAATTCGATTTAATGTAAATGTGAATGTGATTCATTATCAGCGTGAATATGATTATCAGCGTGCATATGATTTATTTTCACCGTGAATGTGATTAATTGTCAGTGTGAATGTGATTCATTTTCACCGTGAATGTGATTAATTGTCAGAGTGAATGTGATTAATTGTCAGCGTGAATGTGATTGATTATCAGCCTGAATTCAATTCATTATCAGTGTGAATGTGATCCATTATCAGCGTGAAGTCGATTCATTATCAGTGTGTATGCCATTCATTATCAGTGTGACTTCGATTCATTATCAGCGTGAATGTGATTCATTATCAGTGTGAATTTGATTAATTATCAATGTGAATTCGATTCATTATCAGTGTGAATGTGATTTAATATCAGTGTGAATGTGATTCAATATCAGTGTGAATGTGATTCATTATCAGCGTGAATTTGATTCATTATCAGTGTGAATGTGATTCATTATCCGTGTGAATTTGATTCAATATCAATGTGAATTTGATTCTTTATCAGTGTGAATCTGATTCATTATCAGTGTGAATGTGATGCATTATCATCGTGAATTCGTTTCATTGTCAGTGTATATGCGATTCATTATCAGCGTGAATGTGATTCATTATCAACGTGAACGTGATCCATCATCAGCGTGAATTTGATTCATTGTTAGCATGAATTCGATTCATTATCAGTGTGAATTCGATTTAATGTCAATGTGAATGTGATTCATTATCAGCGTGAATATGATTATCAGCATGCATATGATTCATTTTCACCGTGAATGTGATTAATTGTCAGAGTGAATGTGATTAATTGTCAGCATGAATGTGATTGATTATCAGCCTGAATTCGATTCATTATCAGTGTGAATGTGATCCATTATCAGCGTGAAGTCGATTCATTATCAGTGTCTATGCCATTCACTATCAGTGTGAATTCGATTCATTATCAGCGTGAATGTGATTTATTATCAGTGTGAATTCGATTAATTATCAATGTGAATTCGATTAATTATCAGTGTGAATGTGATTCAATACCAGTGTGAATGTGATTCAATATCAGTGTGAATGTGATTCATTATCAGTTTGAATTCCATTCATTGTCAGTGTGAATTCCATTCATTATCGGTGTGAATTGGATTCATTATCAATGTGAATTCGATTCATTATCAGTGTGAATGTGATTCAATATCAGTGTGAATGTAATTCAATATCAGTGTGAATGTGATTCATTATCATTGTGAATTCCATTCATTGTAAGTGTGAATGTGATTGATTATTAGCATGAATTCTATTCATGATCAGTGTGAATATGATCCATTATCAGCGTGAAGTCTATTCATTATCAGTGTGTATGCCATTCATTATCAGTGTGACTTCGATTCATTATCAGCGTGAATGTGATTCATTATCAGTGTGAATTTGATTAATTATCAATGTGAATTCGATTCATTATCAGTGTGAATGTGATTTAATATCAGTGTGAATGTGATTCAATATCAGTGTGAATGTGATTCATTATCAGCGTGAATTTGATTCATTATCAGTGTGAATGTGATTCATTATCCGTGTGAATTTGATTCATTATCAATGTGAATTTGATTCTTTATCAGTGTGAATCTGATTCATTATCAGTGTGAATGTGATGCATTATCATCGTGAATTCGTTTCATTGTCAGTGTATATGCGATTCATTATCAGCGTGAATGTGATTCATTATCAACGTGAACGTGATCCATCATCAGCGTGAATTTGATTCATTGTTAGCATGAATTCGATTCATTATCAGTGTGAATTCGATTTAATGTAAATGTGAATGTGATTCATTATCAGCGTGTATGCCATTCATTATCAGTGTGACTTCGATTCATTATCAGCGTGAAAGTGATTCATTATCAGTGTGAATGTGATTAATTATCAATGTGAATTCGATTCATTATCAGTGTGAATGTGAATCATTATCAGCTTGAATGTGATTCATTATCAGCGTGAATGTGATTCATTATCAGTGTGAATTCGATTCATTATCAATGTGTATGTAATTCATTATCAGTGTGAATTCAATTCATTGTCAGCGTGAATATGATTCATTATCAGTGTAAATTTGATTCACTATAAGCGTAAATTCGATTCATTATTAATGTGAATTCGATTTAATGATAATGTGATTCTGATTAATTATCAGCGTGAATATCATTCATTATCAGTGTGAATGTGATTCATTATCAGCCTGAATTCGATTCATTATCAGTGTGAATGTGATCCATTATCAGCGTGAAGTCGATTCATTATCAGTGTGTATGCCATTCATTATCAGTGTGAATTCGATTCATTATCAGTGTGAATTTCATTCATTATCAGCGTGAATGTGATTCTTTATCAGTGTGAATTCGATTAATTATCAATGTGAATTCGATTCATTATCAGTGTGAATGTGATTTAATATCAGTGTGAATGTGATTCATTATCAGCGTCAATTTGATTCATTATCAGTGTGAATGTGATTCATTATCAGTGTGAATTCGATTCATTATCAATGTGTATGTAATTCATTATCAGTGTGAATGTGATTCAATATCAGTGTGAATGTGATTCATTATCAGCGTGAATTTGATTCATTATCAGTGTGAATGTGATTCATTATCCACGTGAACGTGATCCATCATCAGCGTGAATTCGATTCATTATCAGTGTGTATGTAATTCATTATCAGCGTGAATGTGATTCATTATCAGCGTGAATTCGATTTATTATCATTGTGAATGCAATTCATTATCAGCATCAATATAGTTAATTATCAATGTGAATGTGATTCTATGTCAGCGTGAGTATAATTCATTATCAGCGTGAATGTGATTCATTATCAGCGTGATTGTTATTAATTTTCAGCGTGAAAGTGATTCATTATCAGTGTGAATTTGATTAATTATCAATGTGAATTCGATTCATTATCAGTGTGAATGTGAATCATTATCAGCTTGAATTTGATTCATTATCAGCGTGAATGTGATTCATTATCAGTGTGAATTCAATTCATTGTCAGCGTGAATATGATTCATTATCAGTGTAAATTTGATTCATTATAAGCGTAAATTTGATTCATTATTAATGTGAATTCGATTTAATGATAATGTGATTCTGATAAATTATCAGCGTGAATTCTATTCATTATCAGCGTGAATGTGATTCATTATCAGCGTGAATGTGATTCATTATCAGTGTGAATTCGATTAATTATCAATGTGAATTCGATTCATTATCAGTGTGAATGTGATTTAATATCAGTGTGAATGTGATTCATTATCAGCGTGTATTTGATTCATTATCAGTGTGAATGTGATTCATTATCCGCGTGAATTTGATTCATTATCAATGTGAATTTGATTCTTTATCAGCATGAATGTGATTCATCATCAGCGTGAATTTGATTCATTGTTAGCATGAATTCGATTCATTATCAGTGTGAATTCGATTTAATGTCAATGTGAATGTGATTCATTATCAGCGTGAATGTGATTATCAGCGTGCATATGATTCATTTTCACCGTGAATGTGATTAATTGTCAGAGTGAATGTGATTAATTGTCAGCATGAATGTGATTGATTATCAGCCTGAATTCGATTCATTATCAGTGTGAATGTGATCCATTATCAGCGTGAAGTTGATTCATTATCAGCGTGAAGTCGATTCATTATCAGTGTGTATGCCATTCACTATCAGTGTGAATTCGATTCATTATCAGCGTGAATGTGATTTATTATCAGTGTGAATTCGATTAATTATCAATGTGAATTCGATTAATTATCAGTGTGAATGCGATTCAATATCAGTGTGAATGTGATTCAATATCAGTGTGAATGTGATTCATTATCATTGTGAATTCCATTCATTGTAAGTGTGTATGTGATTAATTATTACCATGAATTCGATTCATGATCAGTGTGAATGTGATTCATCATCAGCGTGAATGTGATTGTCAGTGTGAATGTGATTCATTGTCAGTGTTAATGCGATTCATGATCAGTGTGAATGTGAATCATTATCAGCTTGAATGTGATTCATTATCAGTGTGAAATCGATTCATTATCAATGTGAATTAGATTCATTATGAGTGTGAATGTGATTCAATATCAGTGTGAATGTGATTAATTATCAGCGTGAATTTGATTCATTATCAGTGTGAATGTGATTCATTATCCGCGTGAACGTGATCCATCATCAGCGTGAATTCGATTCATTATCAGTGTGTATGTAATTCATTATCAGCGTGAATGTGATTCATTATCAGCGTGAATTCGATTTATTATCATTGTGAATGCAATTCATTATCAGCATCAATATAGTTAATTATCAATGTGAATGTGATTCTATGTCAGCGTGAGTATAATTCATTATCAGCGTGAATGTGATTCATTATCAGCGTGATTGTTATTAATTTTCAGCGTGAAAGTGATTCATTATCAGCCTGAATTCGATTCATTATCAGTGTGAATGTGATTAATTGTCAGCGTGAATGTGATTCATTGTCAGTGTTAATTTGATTCATTATCAGTGTGAATGTGATCCATTATCAGTGTGAAGTCGATTCATTATCAGTGTGTATGCCATTCACTATCAGTGTGAATTAGATTCATTATCAGCGTGAATGTGATTCATTATCAGTGTGAATTCGTTTAATTATCAATGTGAATTCGATTCATTATCAGTGTGAATGTGATTTAATATCAGTGTGAATGTGATTCAATATCAGTGTGAATGTGATTCATTATCAGCGTGAATTTGATTCATTATCAATGTGAATGCTATTCATTTATCAGCGTGAATGTGATTCATCATCAGTGTGAATGCTATTCATTTATCATCGTGAATTCGTTTAATTGTCAGTGTGTATGTGATTCATTATCAGCGTGAATGTGATTCATTATCAACGTGAACGTGATCCATCATCAGCGTGAATTTGATTCATTGTTAGCATGAATTCGATTCATTATCAGTGTGAATTCGATTTAATGTAAATGTGAATGTGATTCATTATCAGCGTGAATATGATTATCAGCGTGCATATGATTCATTTTCACCGTGAATGTGATTAATTGTCAGTGTGAATGTGATTCATTTTCACCGTGAATGTGATTAATTGTCAGAGTGAATGTGATTAATTGTCAGCGTGAATGTGATTGATTATCAGCCTGAATTCGATTCATTATCAGTGTGAATGTGATCCATTATCAGCGTGAAGTCGATTCATTATCAGTGTGTATGCCATTCATTATCAGTGTGACTTCGATTCATTATCAGCGTGAATGTGATTCATTATCAGTGTGAATTTGATTAATTATCAATGTGAATTCGATTCATTATCAGTGTGAATGTGATTTAATATCAGTGAGAATGTGATTCAATATCAGTGTGAATGTGATTCATCATCAGCGTGAATTTGATTCATTATCAGTGTGAATGTGATTCATTATCATCGTGAATTTGATTCTTTATCAGTGTGAATCTGATTCATTATCAGTGTGAATGTGATTCATTATCAATGTGAACGTGATCCATCATCAGCGTGAATTTGATTCATTGTTAGCATGAAATCGATTCATTATCAGTGTGAATTCGATTTAATGTCAATGTGAATGTGATTCATTATCAGCGTGAATATGATTATCAGTGTGCATATGATTCATTATCAGCGTGAATGTGATTATCAGCATGCATATGATTCATTTTCACCGTGAATGTGATTAATTGTCAGAGTGAATGTGATTAATTGTCAGCATGAATGTGATTGATTATCAGCCTGAATTCGATTCATTATCAGTGTGAATGTGATTCATTAGCCGCGTGAATTTGATTCATCATCAATGTGAGTGTGATTCATTATCAGCATCAATATAGTTAATTATCAATGTGAATGTGATTCAATGTCAGCGTGAGTATAATTCATTATCAGCGTGAATGTGATTCATTATCAGCGTGATTGTTATTAATTTTCAGCGTGAAAGTGATTCATTTTTAGCGTGAATGTGATTCATTATCAGCCTGAATTCGATTCATTATCAGTGTGAATGTGATTAATTGTCAGCGTGAATGTGATTCATTGTCAGTGTTAATTTGATTCATTATCAGTATAAATGTGATTCATTATCAGCGTGAAGTCGATTCATTATCAGTGTGTATGCCATTCATTATCAGTGTGAATTCGATTCATTATCAGCGTGAATGTGATTCATTATCAGTGTGAATTCCATTCATTGTCAGTGTGAATTCCATTCATTATCGGTGTGAATTGGATTCATTATCAATGTGAATTCGATTCATTATCAGTGTGAATGTGATTCAATATCAGTGTGAATGTGATTCAATATCAGTGTGAATGTGATTCATTATCATTGTGAATTCCATTCATTGTAAGTGTGAATGTGATTAATTATTAGCATGAATTCGATTCATGATCAGTGTGAATGTGATTCATCATCAGCGTGAATGTGATTAATTGTCAGTGTGAATGTGATTCATTGTCAGTGTTAATGCGATTCATGATCAGTGTGAACGTGAATCATTATCAGCTTGAATGTGATTCATTATCAGTGTGAAATCGATTCATTATCAATGTGAATTCGATTCATTATCAGTGTGAATGTGATTCATTATCAGCGTGAACGTGATCCATCATCAGCGTGAATTCGATTCATTATCAGTGTGTATGGAATTCATTATCAGCGTGAATGTGATTCATTATCAGCGTGAATTCGATTTATTATCATTGTGAATGCAATTCATTATCAGCATCAATAAAGTTAATTATCAATGTGAATGTGATTCTATGTCAGCGTGAGTATAATTCATTATCAGCGTGAATGTGATTCATTATCAGCGTGATTGTTATTAATTTTCAGCGTGAAAGTGATTCATTTTTAGCGTGAATGTGATTCATTATCAGCCTGAATTCGATTCATTATCAGTGTGAATGTGATTAATTGTCAGCGTGAATGTGATTCATTGTCAGTGTTAATTTGATTAATTATCAATGGTAATTCGATTCATTATCAGTGTGAATGTGATTTAATATCAGTGTGAATGTGATTCAATATCAGTGTGAATGTGATTCATTATCAGCGTGAATTTGATTCATTATCCGCGTGAATTTGATTCATTATCAATGTGAATTTGATCATTTATCAGCGTGAATGTGATTCATCATCAGTGTGAATGCTATTCATTATCAGTGTGAGCGTGATGCATTATCATCGTGAATTCGTTTCATTGTCAGTGTGTATGCGATTCATTATCAGCGTGAATGTGATTCATTATCAACGTGAACGTGATCCATCATCAGCATGAATTTGATTCATTGTTAGCATGAATTCGATTCATTATCAGTGTGAATTCGATTTAATGTAAATGTGAATGTGATTCATTATCAGCGTGAATATGATTATCAGCGTGCATATGATTCATTTTCACCGTGAATGTGATTAATTGTCAGCGTGAATGTGATTGATTATCAGCCTGAATTCGATTCATTATCAGTGTGAATGTGATCCATTATCAGCGTGAAGTCGATTCATTATCAGTGTGTATGCCATTCATTATCAGTGTGACTTCGATTCATTATCAGCGTGAATGTGAATCATTATCAGTGTGAATTTGATTAATTATCAATGTGAATTCGATTCATTATCAGTGTGAATGTGATTTAATATCAGTGTGAATGTGATTCATTATCAGTGTGAATGTGATTCATTATCAGCGTGAATTTGATTCATTATCAGTGTGAATGTGATTCATTATCCGTGTGAATTTGATTCATTATCAATGTGAATTTGATTCTTTATCAGTGTGAATCTGATTCATTATCAGTGTGAATGTGATGCATTATCATCGTGAATTCGTTTCATTGTCAGTGTATATGCGATTCATTATCAGCGTGAATGTGATTCATTATCAACGTGAACGTGATCCATCATCAGCGTGAATTTGATTCATTGTTAGCATGAATTCGATTCATTATCAGTGTGAATTCGATTTAATGTCAATGTGAATGTGATTCATTATCAGCGTGAATATGATTATCAGCGTGCATATGATTCATTTTCACCGTGAATGTGATTAATTGTCAGTGTGAATGTGATTCATTTTCACCGTGAATGTGATTAATTGTCAGTGTGAATGTGATTCATTTTCACCGTGAATGTGATTGATTGTCAGAGTGAATGTGATTAATTGTCAGCGTGAATGTGATTGATTATCAGCCTGAATTCGATTCATTATCAGTGTGAATGTGATCCATTATCAGCGTGAAGTCGATTCATTATCAGTGTGTATGCCATTCATTATCAGTGTGACTTCGATTCATTATCAGCGTGAATGTGATTCATTAACAGTGTGAATTTGATTAATTATCAATGTGAATTCGATTCATTATCAGTGTGAATGCGATTTAATATCAGTGTGAATGTGAGTCAATATCAGTGTGAATGTGATTCATTATCAGCGTGAATTTGATTCATTATCAGTGTGAATGTGATTCATTATCCGTGTGAATTTGATTCATTATCAATGTGAATGTGATTCATTATCAGTGTAAATGTGATTCATTATCCGCGTGAATTCGATTCATCATCAATGTGTGTGTGATTCATTGTTAGCGTGAATGTGATTAATTATCAGCGTGAATGTGATTCATTATCAGCGGTAATGCGATTCATGATCAGTGTGAATGTGAATCATTATCAGCTTGAATTTGATTCATTATCAGCGTGAATGTGATTCATTATCAGTGTGAATTCGATTCATTATGAATGTGTATGCAATTCATTATCAGTGTGAATTCAATTCATTGTCAGCGTGAATATGATTTATTATCAGTATAAATTTGATTCATTATAACCGTAAATTCGATTCATTATTAATGTGAATTCGATTTAATGATAATGTGATTCTGATTAATTATCAGCGTGAATATTATTCATTATCAGTGTGAATGTGATTCATTATCAGCGTGAACGTGATCCATTATCAGCGTGAAATCGATTCATTATCAGTGTGTATGCCATTCATTATCAGTGTGAATTCGATTCATTATCAGCGTGAATGTGATTCATTATCAGTGTGAATTCGATTAATTATCAATGTGAATTCGATTCATTATCAGTGTGAATGTGAATCATTATCAGCTTGAATTTGATTCATTATCAGCGTGAATGTGATTCATTATCAGTGTGAATTCGATTCATTATCAATGTGTATGTAATTCATTATCAGTGTGAATTCAATTCATTGTCAGCGTGAATCTGATTCATTATCAGTGTAAATTTGATTCATTATAAGCGTAAATTCGATTCATTATTAATGTGAATTCGATTTAATGATAATGTGATTCTGATTAATTATCAGCGTGAATATTATTCATTATCAGTGTGAATGTGATTCATTATCAGCATGAATTTAAGTCATTATCAGTGTGAATGTGATTCATTATCAGCATGAATTCGATTCATTATCAGTGTGAATGTGATTCATTATCAGCGTGAACGTGATCCATTATCAGCGTGAAGTCGATTCATTATCAGTGTGTATGCCATTCATTATCAGTGTGAATTCGATTCATTATCAGCGTGAATTTGATTCATTATCAGTGTGAATGTGATTCATTATCCGCGTGAATTTGATTCATTATCAATGTGAATTTGATTCTTTATCAGCATGAATGTGATTCATCATCAGTGTGAATGTTATTCATTTATCAGTGTGAATCTGATTCATTATCAGTTTGAATGCAATTCAATTTCAGCCTGAATTCGATTCATTATGATCGTGAATTTGTTTCATTGTCAGTGTGTATGCGATTCATTTTCAGCGTGAATGTGATTCATTATCAACGTGAACGTGATCTATCATCAGCGTGAATTTGATTCATTGTTAGCATGAATTCGATTCATTATCAGTGTGAAATCGATTTAATGTCAATGTGAATGTGATTCATTATCAGCGTGAATGTGATTATCAGCATGCATATGATTCATTTTTCACCGTGAATGTGATTCATTATCAGTGTGAATTCAATTCATTATCAGTGTGAATGTGATTAATTGTCAGCATGAATGTGATTCATTGTCAGTGTTAATTTGATTCATTATCAGTATAAATGTGATACATTATCAGCGTGAACGTGATTCATTATCAGCGCAAAGTCGATTCATTATCAGTGTGAATGTGATTCATTATCAGCGTGAATTTTATTCATTATCAGCGTGAATGTGATTCATTATCAACGTGAATTCGATTCATTATCAGTGTGAATGTGATTCAATATCAGTGTGAATGTGATTCAATATCAGTGTGAATGTGATTCATTATCAGTGTGAATTCCATTCATTGTCAGTGTGAATTCCATTCATTATCGGTGTGAATTGGATTCATTATCAATGTGAATTCGATTCATTATCAGTGTGAATGTGATTCAATATCAGTGTGAATGTGATTCAATATCAGTGTGAATGTGATTCATTATCATTGTGAATTCCATTCATTGTCAGTGTGAATGTGATTAATTATTAGCATGAATTCGATTCATGATCAGTGTGAATGTGATTCATCATCAGCGTGAATGTGATTAATTGTCAGCATGAATGTGATTCATTGTCAGTGTTAATTTGATTCATTATCAGTATAAATGTGATTAATTATCAGCGTGAACGTGATTCATTATCAGCGCAAAGTCGATTCATTATCAGTGTGAATGTGATTCATTATCAGCGTGAATTTTATTCATTATCAGCGTGAATGTGATTCATTATCAACGTGAATTCGATTCATTATCAGTGTGAATGTGATTCAATATCAGTGTGAATGTGATTCAATATCAGTGTGAATGTGATTCATTATCAGTGTGAATTCCATTCATTGTCAGTGTGAATTCCATTCATTATCGGTGTGAATTGGATTCATTATCAATGTGAATACGATTCATTATCAGTGTGAATGTGATTCAATATCAGTGTGAATGTGATTCAATATCAGTGTGAATGTGATTCATTATCATTGTGAATTCCATTCATTGTCAGTGTGAATGTGATTAATTATTAGCATGAATTCGATTCATGATCAGTGTGAATGTGATTCATCATCAGCGTGAATGTGATTGTCAGCGTGAATGTGATTCATTTTCACCGTGAATGTGATTAATTGTCAGAGTGAATGTGATTAATTGTCAGCGTGAATGTGATTGATTATCAGCCTGAATTCGATTCATTATCAGTGTGAATGTGATCCATTATCAGCGTGAAGTCGATTCATTATCAGTGTGTATGCCATTCATTATCAGTGTGACTTCTATTCATTATCAGCGTGAAAGTGATTCATTATCAGTGTGAATTTGATTAATTATCAGTGTGAATGTGATTTAATATGTGTGAATGTGATTCAATATCAGTGTGAATGTGATTCATTATCAGCGTGAATTTGATTTATTATCAGTGTGAATGTGATTCATTATTCGTGTGAATTTGATTCATTATCAATGTGAATTTGATTCTTTATCAGTGTGAATCTGATTCATTATCAGTGTGAATGTGATTCATTATCAACGTGAACATGATTAATTGTCAACGTGAATGTGATTGATTATCAGCTTGAAGTCGATTCATTATCAGTGTGTATGCCATTCATTATCAGTGTGACTTCGATTCATTATCAGCGTGAAAGTGATTCATTATCAGTGTGAATGTGATTTAATATCAGTGTGAATGTGATTCAATATCAGTGTGAATGTGATTCATTATCAGCGTGAATTTGATTCATTATCAGTGTGAATGTGATTCATTATCCGTGTGAATTTGATTCATTATCAATGTGAATTTGATTCTTTATCAGTGTGAATCTGATTCATTATCAGTGTGAATGTGATTCATTATCAACATGAACATGATTGTCAGTGTGAATGTGATTCATTATCAGCGTGAATTTGATTCATTATCAGTGTGAATGTGATTCATTATCCGTGAATTTGATTCATTATCAATGTGAATGTGATTCATTATCAGCATGAATGTGATTAATTGTCAGTGTGAATGTGAATCATTATCAGCTTGAATCTGATTCATTATCAGCGTGAATGTGATTCATTATCAGTGTGAATTTGATTCATTATCAGTGTGAATGTGATTCATTAGCAGCCTGAATGTGATTCATTATCCGTGTGAATTTGATTCATTATCAATGTGAATTTGATTCTTTATCAGTGTGAATCTGATTCATTATCAGTGTGAATGTGATTCATTATCAACGTGAACATGATTAATTGTCAGTGTGAATGTGATACATTATCAGCGTGAATTTGATTCATTATCAGTGTGAATGTGATTCATTAGCAGCCTGAATGTGATTCATTATCAGCATGAATTTGATTCATTATCAGTGTGAATGTGATTAATTGTCAGTGTGAATGTGATTCATTGTCAGTGTGAATTCGATTCATTATCAATGTGAATTCGATTCATTATCAGCGTGAATTTGATTCATTATCAGCATGAATTTGATTCATTATCAGCGTTAATGCGATTCATTATCAGCGTGATTATTAATTATCAGCGTGGAAGTTATTCATTTTTAGTGTGAATGTGATTCATTATCAGCCTGAATTCGATTCATTATCAGCCTGAATTCCATTCATTATCAGTGTGAATGTGATTAATTGTCAGCGTGAATGTGATTCATTGTCAGTGTTAATTTGATTCATTATCAGTATAAATGTGATTCATTATCAGCGTGAATGTGATTTATTATCAGCGTGAAGTCGATTCATTATCAGTGTGTATGCGATTCATTATCAGTGTGAATTCAATTCATTCTCAGCGTGAATTTGATTCATTATCATTGTGAACGTGATTCATTATCCGCGTGAATTTGATTCATTATCAATGTGAATGTGATTCATTATCAGCGTGAATGTGATTCATCATCAGTGTGAAGTCGATTCATTATCAGTGTGAATGTGATCCATTATCAGCGTGAAGTCGATTCATTATCAGTGTGTATGCCATTCATTATCAGTGTGACTTCGATTCATTATCAGCGTGAATGTGATTCATTAACAGTGTGAATTTGATTAATTATCAATGTGAATTCGATTCATTATCAGTGTGAATGCGATTTAATATCAGTGTGAATGTGAGTCAATATCAGTGTGAATGTGATTCATTATCAGCGTGAATTTGATTCATTATCAGTGTGAATGTGATTCATTATCCGTGTGAATTTGATTCATTATCAATGTGAATGTGATTCATTATCAGTGTAAATGTGATTCATTATCCGCGTGAATTCGATTCATCATCAATGTGTGTGTGATTCATTGTTAGCGTGAATGTGATTAATTATCAGCGTGAATGTGATTCATTATCAGCGGTAATGCGATTCATGATCAGTGTGAATGTGAATCATTATCAGCTTGAATTTGATTCATTATCAGCGTGAATGTGATTCATTATCAGTGTGAATTCGATTCATTATGAATGTGTATGCAATTCATTATCAGTGTGAATTCAATTCATTGTCAGCGTGAATATGATTTATTATCAGTGTAAATTTGATTCATTATAACCGTAAATTCGATTCATTATTAATGTGAATTCGATTTAATGATAATGTGATTCTGATTAATTATCAGCGTGAATATTATTCATTATCAGTGTGAATGTGATTCATTATCAGCGTGAACGTGATCCATTATCAGCGTGAAATCGATTCATTATCAGTGTGTATGCCATTCATTATCAGTGTGAATTCGATTCATTATCAGCGTGAATGTGATTCATTATCAGTGTGAATTCGATTAATTATCAATGTGAATTCGATTCATTATCAGTGTGAATGTGAATCATTATCAGCTTGAATTTGATTCATTATCAGCGTGAATGTGATTCATTATCAGTGTGAATTCGATTCATTATCAATGTGTATGTAATTCATTATCAGTGTGAATTCAATTCATTGTCAGCGTGAATCTGATTCATTATCAGTGTAAATTTGATTCATTATAAGCGTAAATTCGATTCATTATTAATGTGAATTCGATTTAATGATAATGTGATTCTGATTATCAGCGTGAATATTATTCATTATCAGTGTGAATGTGATTCATTATCAGCATGAATTTAAGTCATTATCAGTGTGAATGTGATTCATTATCAGCATGAATTCGATTCATTATCAGTGTGAATGTGATTCATTATCAGCGTGAACGTGATCCATTATCAGCGTGAAGTCGATTCATTATCAGTGTGTATGCCATTCATTATCAGTGTGAATTCGATTCATTATCAGCGTGAATTTGATTCATTATCAGTGTGAATGTGATTCATTATCCGCGTGAATTTGATTCATTATCAATGTGAATTTGATTCTTTATCAGCATGAATGTGATTCATCATCAGTGTGAATGTTATTCATTTATCAGTGTGAATCTGATTCATTATCAGTTTGAATGCAATTCAATTTCAGCCTGAATTCGATTCATTATGATCGTGAATTTGTTTCATTGTCAGTGTGTATGCGATTCATTTTCAGCGTGAATGTGATTCATTATCAACGTGAACGTGATCTATCATCAGCGTGAATTTGATTCATTGTTAGCATGAATTCGATTCATTATCAGTGTGAATTCGATTTAATGTCAATGTGAATGTGATTCATTATCAGCGTGAATGTGATTATCAGCATGCATATGATTCATTTTTCACCGTGAATGTGATTCATTATCAGTGTGAATTCAATTCATTATCAGTGTGAATGTGATTAATTGTCAGCATGAATGTGATTCATTGTCAGTGTTAATTTGATTCATTATCAGTATAAATGTGATACATTATCAGCGTGAACGTGATTCATTATCAGCGCAAAGTCGATTCATTATCAGTGTGAATGTGATTCATTATCAGCGTGAATTTTATTCATTATCAGCGTGAATGTGATTCATTATCAACGTGAATTCGATTCATTATCAGTGTGAATGTGATTCAATATCAGTGTGAATGTGATTCAATATCAGTGTGAATGTGATTCATTATCAGTGTGAATTCCATTCATTGTCAGTGTGAATTCCATTCATTATCGGTGTGAATTGGATTCATTATCAATGTGAATTCGATTCATTATCAGTGTGAATGTGATTCAATATCAGTGTGAATGTGATTCAATATCAGTGTGAATGTGATTCATTATCATTGTGAATTCCATTGATTGTCAGTGTGAATGTGATTAATTATTAGCATGAATTCGATTCATGATCAGTGTGAATGTGATTCATCATCAGCGTGAATGTGATTAATTGTCAGCATGAATGTGATTCATTGTCAGTGTTAATTTGATTCATTATCAGTATAAATGTGATTAATTATCAGCGTGAACGTGATTCATTATCAGCGCAAAGTCGATTCATTATCAGTGTGAATGTGATTCATTATCAGCGTGAATTTTATTCATTATCAGCGTGAATGTGATTCATTATCAACGTGAATTCGATTCATTATCAGTGTGAATGTGATTCAATATCAGTGTGAATGTGATTCAATATCAGTGTGAATGTGATTCATTATCAGTGTGAATTCCATTCATTGTCAGTGTGAATTCCATTCATTATCGGTGTGAATTGGATTCATTATCAATGTGAATACGATTCATTATCAGTGTGAATGTGATTCAATATCAGTGTGAATGTGATTCAATATCAGTGTGAATGTGATTCATTATCATTGTGAATTCCATTCATTGTCAGTGTGAATGTGATTAATTATTAGCATGAATTCGATTCATGATCAGTGTGAATGTGATTCATCATCAGCGTGAATGTGATTGTCAGCGTGAATGTGATTCATTTTCACCGTGAATGTGATTAATTGTCAGAGTGAATGTGATTAATTGTCAGCGTGAATGTGATTGATTATCAGCCTGAATTCGATTCATTATCAGTGTGAATGTGATCCATTATCAGCGTGAAGTCGATTCATTATCAGTGTGTATGCCATTCATTATCAGTGTGACTTCTATTCATTATCAGCGTGAAAGTGATTCATTATCAGTGTGAATTTGATTAATTATCAGTGTGAATGTGATTTAATATGTGTGAATGTGATTCAATATCAGTCTGAATGTGATTCATTATCAGCGTGAATTTGATTTATTATCAGTGTGAATGTGATTCATTATTCGTGTGAATTTGATTCATTATCAATGTGAATTTGATTCTTTATCAGTGTGAATCTGATTCATTATCAGTGTGAATGTGATTCATTATCAACGTGAACATGATTAATTGTCAACGTGAATGTGATTGATTATCAGCTTGAAGTCGATTCATTATCAGTGTGTATGCCATTCATTATCAGTGTGACTTCGATTCATTATCAGCGTGAAAGTGATTCATTATCAGTGTGAATGTGATTTAATATCAGTGTGAATGTGATTCAATATCAGTGTGAATGTGATTCATTATCAGCGTGAATTTGATTCATTATCAGTGTGAATGTGAATCATTATCCGTGTGAATTTGATTCATTATCAATGTGAATTTGATTCTTTATCAGTGTGAATCTGATTCATTATCAGTGTGAATGTGATTCATTATCAACATGAACATGATTGTCAGTGTGAATGTGATTCATTATCAGCGTGAATTTGATTCATTATCAGTGTGAATGTGATTCATTATCAGCGTGAATGTCATTCATTATCAGTGTGAATTTGATTCATTATCAGTGTGAATGTGATTCATTAGCAGCCTGAATGTGATTCATTATCCGTGTGAATTTGATTCATTATCAATGTGAATTTGATTCTTTATCAGTGTGAATCTGATTCATTATCAGTGTGAATGTGATTCATTATCAACGTGAACATGATTAATTGTCAGTGTGAATGTGATACATTATCAGCGTGAATTTGATTCATTATCAGTGTGAATGTGATTCATTAGCAGCCTGAATGTGATTCATTATCAGCATGAATTTGATTCATTATCAGTGTGAATGTGATTAATTGTCAGTGTGAATGTGATTCATTGTCAGTGTGAATTCGATTCATTATCAATGTGAATTCGATTCATTATCAGCGTGAATTTGATTCATTATCAGCATGAATTTGATTCATTATCAGCGTTAATGCGATTCATTATCAGCGTGATTGTTATTAATTATCAGCGTGGAAGTTATTCATTTTTAGTGTGAATGTGATTCATTATCAGCCTGAATTCGATTCATTGTCAGTGTGTATGCGATTCATCATCAGCGTGAATTCGATTCATTGTTAGCGTGAATTCGATTCATTATCAGTGTGAATTCGATTTAATGTCAATGTGAATGTGATTCATTTTCACTGTGAATGTGATTGTCAGCGTGAATTTGATTAATTGTCAGCGTGAATGTGATTCATTATCGGCGTGAATTCCATTAATTATCAGCGTGAACGTGATTCATTATCAGCGCAACGTCGATTCGTTATCAGTGTGTATGCGATTCATTATCAGTGTGAATTCAATTCATTATCAGTGTGAATGTGATTAATTGTCAGCATGAATGTGATTCATTGTCAGTGTTAATTTGATTCATTATCAGTATAAATGTGATACATTATCAGCGTGAACGTGATTCATTATCAGCGCAAAGTCGATTCATTATCAGTGTGAATGTGATTCATTATCAGCGTGAATTTTATTCATTATCAGCGTGAATGTGATTCATTATCAACGTGAATTCGATTCATTATCAGTGTGAATGTGATTCATTATCAGCGTGAATATGATTCATTATGATCATGAATTTGATTCATTATCAGTGTGAATGTGATCCATCATCAGCGTGAAGTCGATTCATTATCAGCGTGAATGTGATTCATTGTCAATTTGAATATGATTAATTGTCAGCGCAACTATAAGTCATTATCAGCGCGAATTCCATTCATTATCAGCGTGAATGTGATTCATTATCAGCGCAAAGTCGATTCATTATCAGTGTGTATGCGATTCATTATCAGTGTGAATTCAATTCATTATCAGTGTGAATGTGATTCATTATCAGCGTGAATATGATTCATTATCAGCGTGAATGTGATTCATTGTCAATTTTAATATGATTAATTGTCAGCGCAACTATAAGTCATTATCAGCGCGAATTTCATTCATTATCAGCGTGAATGCGATTCATTATCAGTGTGAATTCGATTCATTATCAGTGTGAATGTGATCCATCATCAGCGTGAAGTCGATTCATTATCAGCGTGAATGTGATTCATTGTCAATTTGAATATGATTAATTGTCAGCGCAACTATAAGTCATTATCAGCGCGAATTTCATTCCTTATCAGCGTGAATGTGATTCATTATCAGTGTGAATGTGATCCATCATCAGCGTGAAGTCGATTCATTATCAGCGTGAATGTGATTCATTGTCAATTTGAATATGATTAATTGTCAGCGCAACTATAAGTCATTATCAGCGCGAATTTCATTCATTATCAGCGTGAATGTGATTCATTATCAGCGCAAAGTCGATTCATTATCAGTGTGTATGCGATTCATTATCAGTGTGAATTCGATTCATTATCAGTGTGAATGTGATTCAATATCAGTGTGAATGTGATTCAATATCAGTGTGAATGTGATTTATCATCAGCGTGAATTTGATTCATTATCAGTGTGAACGTGATTCATTATCTGCGTGAATTTGATTCATTATCAATGTGAATGTGATTCATTATCAGCCTGAATTCGATTCATTATCAGTGTGAATGTGATTAATTGTCAGCATGAATGTGATTAATTGTCAGCATGAATGTGATTCATTGTCAGTGTTAATTTGATTCATTATCAGTATAAATGTGATTTATTATCAGCGTGAACATGATTCATTATCAGCGCAAAGTCGATTCATTATCAGTGTGTATGCGATTCATTATCAGTGTGAATTCAATTCATTATCAGTGTGAATGTGATTAATTGTCAGCATGAATGTGATTCATTGTCAGTGTTAATTTGATTCATTATCAGTATAAATGTGATACATTATCAGCGTGAACGTGATTCATTATCAGCGCAAAGTCGATTCATTATCAGTGTGAATGTGATTCATTATCAGCGTGAATTTTATTCATTATCAGCGTGAATGTGATTCATTATCAACGTGAATTCGATTCATTATCAGTGTGAATGTGATTCAATATCAGTGTGAATGTGATTCAATATCAGTGTGAATGTGATTCATTATCAGTGTGAATTCCATTCATTGTCAGTGTGAATTCCATTCATTATCGGTGTGAATTGGATTCATTATCAATGTGAATTCGATTCATTATCAGTGTGAATGTGATTCAATATCAGTGTGAATGTGATTCAATATCAGTGTGAATGTGATTCATTATCATTGTGAATTCCATTCATTGTCAGTGTGAATGTGATTAATTATTAGCATGAATTCGATTCATGATCAGTGTGAATGTGATTCATCATCGGCGTGAATGTGATTGTCAGCGTGAATGTGATTCATTTTCACCGTGAATGTGATTAATTGTCAGAGTGAATGTGATTAATTGTCAGCGTGAATGTGATTGATTATCAGCGTGAATTCGATTCATTATCAGTGTGAATGTGATCCATTATCAGCGTGAAGTCGATTCATTATCAGTGTGTATGCCATTCATTATCAGTGTGACTTCGATTCATTATCAGCGTGAAAGTGATTCATTATCAGTGTGAATTTGATTAATTATCAGTGTGAATGTGATTTAATATCAGTGTGAATGTGATTCAATATCAGTGTGAATGTGATTCATTATCAGCGTGAATTTGATTCATTATCAGTGTGAATGTGATTCATTATCCGTGTGAATTTGATTCATTATCAATGTGAATTTGATTCTTTATCAGTGTGAATCTGATTCATTATCAGTGTGAATGTGATTCATTATCAACGTGAACATGATTAATTGTCAGTGTGAATGTGATTCATTATCAGCGTGAATTTGATTCATTATCAGTGTGAATGTGAATCATTATGAGCTTGAATCTGATTCATTATCAGCGTGAATGTGATTCATTATCAGTGTGAATTTGATTCATTATAAGTGTGAATTCGATTCATTATCAGTGTGAATGTTATTCATTAGCAGCCTGAATGTGATTCATTATCCGTGTGAATTTGATTCATTATCAATGTGAATTTGATTCTTTATCAGTGTGAATCTGATTCATTATCAGTGTGAATGTGATTCATTATCAACGTGAACATGATTAATTGTCAGTGTGAATGTGATTCATTATCAGCGTGAATTTGATTCATTATCAGTGTGAATGTGATTCATTATCCGTGAATTTGATTCATTATCAATGTGAATGTGATTCATTATCAGCATGAATGTGATTAATTGTCAGTGTGAATGTGAATCATTATCAGCTTGAATTTGATTCATTATCAGCGTGAATGTGATTCATTATCAGTGTGAATTTGATTCATTATAAGTGTGAATTTGATTCATTATCAGTGTGAATGTGATTCATTAGCAGCCTGAATGTGATTCATTATCAGCATGAATTTGATTCATTATCAGTGTGAATGTGATTAATTGTCAGTGTGAATGTGATTCATTGTCAGTGTGAATTCGATTCATTATCAATGTGAATTCGATTCATTATCAGCGTGAATTTGATTCATTATCAGCGTTAATGCGATTCATTATCAGCGTGATTGTTATTAATTATCAGCGTGGAAGTTATTAATTTTTAGTGTGAATGTGATTTATTATCAGTGTGAAGTCGATTCATTATCAGTGTGTATGCGATTCATTATCAGTGTGAATTCAATTCATTATCAGCGTGAATTTGATTCATTATCATTGTGAAAGTGATTCATTATCCGCGTGAATTTGATTCATTATCAATGTGAATGTGATTCATTATCAGCGTGAATGTGATTCATCATCAGTGTGAATGTTATTCATTATCAGCGTGAATTTGATTCATTGTCAGTGTGAACGTGATTCATTATCCGCGTGAATTTGATTCATTATCAATGTGAATGTGATTCATTATCAGCCTGAATTCGATTCATTATCAGCCTGAATTCCATTCATTATCAGTGTGAATGTGATTAATTGTCAGCGTGAATGTGATTCATTGTCAGTGTTAATTTGATTAATTATCAGAATAAATGTGATTCATTATCAGCGTGAATGTGATTTATTATCAGCGTGAAGTCGATTCATTATCAGTGTGTATGCGATTCATTATCAGTGTGAATTCGATTCATTATCAGCGTGAATTTGATTCATTATCAGTGTGAACGTGATTCATTATCCGCGTGAATTTGATTCATTATCAATGTGAATGTGATTCATTATCAGCATGAATGTGATTAATTGTCAGTGTGAATGTGAATCATTATCAGCTGGAATTTGATTCATTATCAGCGTGAATGTGATTCATTATTAGTGTGAATGTGATTCATTATAAGTGCAAATTTGATTCATTATCAGTGTGAATGTGATTCATTAGCAGCCTGAATGTGATTCATTATCGGCGTGAATTTGATTCATTATCAGTGTGAATGTGATTAATTGTCAGTGTGAATGTGATTAATTGTCAGTGTGAATTCGATTTATTATCAATGTGAATTCGATTCATTATCAGCGTGAATTTGATTCATTATCAGCATGAATTTGATTCATTGTCAGCGTGAATGTGATTCATTATTAGGGTTAATGCGATTCATTATCAGCGTGATTGTTATTAATTATGTGCGTGAAAGTGATTCATTTTTAGCGTGAATGTGAGTCATTATCAGCCTGAATTCGATTCATTATCAGCCTGAATTCCATTCATTTTCAGTGTGAACGTGATTCATTATCCGCGTGAATTTGATTCATTATCAGTGTGAATCTGATTCATTATCAGTGTGAATGTGATTCATTTTCAGTGTGAATTCGATTCATTATCAGTGCGAATATCATTCACTGTCAGCATGAATATGATTCATTATCAGTGTGAATGTGATTCATTTTCACTGTGAATGTGATTGTCAGCGTGAATTTGATTAATTGTCAGCGTGAATGTGATTCATTATCGGCGTGAATTCTATTAATTATCAGCGTGAACGTGATTCATTATCAGCGCAAAGTCGATTCGTTATCAGTGTGTATGCGATTCATTATCAGTGTGAATTCAATTCATTATCAGTGTGAATGTGATTAATTGTCAGCATGAATGTGATTCATTGTCAGTGTTAATTTGATTCATTATCAGTATAAATGTGATACTTTATCAGCGTGAACGTGATTCATTATCAGCGCAAAGTCGATTCATTATCAGTGTGAATGTGATTCATTATCAGCGTGAATTTTATTCATTATCAGCGTGAATGTGATTCATTATCAACGTGAATTCGATTCATTATCAGTGTGAATGTGATTCAATATCAGTGTGAATGTGATTCAATATCAGTGTAAATGTGATTCATTATCAGTGTGAATTCCATTCATTGTCAGTGTGAATTCCATTCATTATCGGTGTGAATTGGATTCATTATCAATGTGAATTCGATTCATTATCAGTGTGAATGTGATTCAATATCAGTGTGAATGTGATTCAATATCAGTGTGAATGTGATTCATTATCATTGTGAATTCCATTCATGATCAGTGTGAATGTGATTCATCATCAGCGTGAATGTGATTGTCAGCGTGAATGTGATTCATTTTCACCGTGAATGTGATTAATTGTCAGAGTAAATGTGATTAATTGTCAGCGTGAATGTGATTGATTATCAGCGTGAATTCGATTCATTATCAGTGTGAATGTGATCCATTATCAGCGTGAAGTCGATTCATTATCAGTGTGTATGCCATTCATTATCAGTGTGACTTCGATTCATTATCAGCGTGAAAGTGATTCATTATCAGTGTGAATTTGATTAATTATCAGTGTGAATGTGATTTAATATCAGTGTGAATGTGATTCAATATCAGTGTGAATTTGATTCATTATCAGTGTGAATGTGATTCATTATCAACGTGAACATGATTAATTGTCAGTGTGAATGTGATTCATTATCAGCGTGAATTTGATTCATTATCAGTGTGAATGTGATTCATTATCCGTGAATTTGATTCATTATCAATGTGAATGTGATTCATTATCAGCATGAATGTGATTAATTGTCAGTGTGAATGTGAATCATTATCAGCTTGAATCTGATTCATTATCAGCGTGAATGTGATTCATTATCAGTGTGAATTTGATTCATTATAAGTGTGAATTCGATTCATTATCAGTGTGAATGTTATTCATTAGCAGCCTGAATGTGATTCATTATCCGTGTGAATTTGATTCATTATCAATGTGAATTTGATTCTTTATCAGTGTGAATCTGATTCATTATCAGTGTGAATGTGATTCATTATCAACGTGAACATGATTAATTGTCAGTGTGAATGTGATTCATTATCAGCGTGAATTTGATTCATTATCAGTGTGAATGTGATTCATTATCCGTGAATTTGATTCATTATCAATGTGAATGTGATTCATTATCAGCATGAATGTGATTGTCAGTGTGAATGTGAATCATTATCAGCTTGAATTTGATTCATTATCAGCGTGAATGTGATTCATTATCAGTGTGAATTTGATTCATTATAAGTGTGAATTTGATTCATTATCAGTGTGAATGTGATTCATTAGCAGCCTGAATGTGACTCATTATCAGCATGAATTTGATTCATTATCAGTGTGAATGTGATTAATTGTCAGTGTGAATGTGATTCATTGTCAGTGTGAATTCGATTCATTATCAATGTGAATTCGATTCATTATCAGCGTGAATTTGATTCATTATCAGCATGAATTTGATTCATTATCAGCGTTAATGCGATTCATTATCAGCGTGATTGTTATTAATTATCAGCGTGGAAGTTATTCATTTTTAGTGTGAATGTGATTCATTATCAGCCTGAATTCGATTCATTATCAGCCTGAATTCCATTCATTATCAGTGTGAATGTGATTAATTGTCAGCGTGAATGTGATTCATTGTCAGTGTTAATTTGATTCATTATCAGTATAAATGTGATTCATTATCAGCGTGAATGTGATTTATTATCAGCGTGAAGTCGATTCATTATCAGTGTGTATGCGATTCATTATCAGTGTGAATTCAATTCATTATCAGTGTGAATTTGATTCATTATAAGTGTGAATTTGATTCATTATCAGTGTGAATGTGATTCATTAGCAGCCTGAATGTGACTCATTATCAGCATGAATTTGATTCATTGTCAGTGTGAATGTGATTCATTGTCAGTGTGAATTCGATTCATTATCAATGTGAATTCGATTCATTATCAGCGTGAATTTGATTCATTATCAGCATGAATTTGATTCATTGTCAGCGTGAATGTGATTCATTATTAGGGTTAATGCGATTCATTATCAGCGTGATTGTTATTAATTATGTGCGTGAAAGTGATTCATTTTTAGCGTGAATGTGAGTCATTATCAGCCTGAATTCGATTCATTATCAGCCTGAATTCCATTCATTTTCAGTGTGAACGTGATTCATTATCCGCGTGAATTTGATTCATTATCAGTGTGAATCTGATTCATTATCAGTGTGAATGTGATTCATTTTCAGTGTGAATTCGATTCATTATCAGTGCGAATATCATTCACTGTCAGCATGAATATGATTCATTATCAGTGTGAATGTGATTCATTTTCACTGTGAATGTGATTGTCAGCGTGAATTTGATTAATTGTCAGCGTGAATGTGATTCATTATCGGCGTGAATTCCATTAATTATCAGCGTGAACGTGATTCATTATCAGCGCAAAGTCGATTCGTTATCAGTGTGTATGCGATTCATTATCAGTGTGAATTCAATTCATTATCAGTGTGAATGTGATTAATTGTCAGCATGAATGTGATTCATTGTCAGTGTTAATTTGATTCATTATCAGTATAAATGTGATACTTTATCAGCGTGAACGTGATTCATTATCAGCGCAAAGTCGATTCATTATCAGTGTGAATGTGATTCATTATCAGCGTGAATTTTATTCATTATCAGCGTGAATGTGATTCATTATCAGTGTAAATGTGATTCATTATCAGTGTGAATGTGATTCAATATCAGTGTAAATGTGATTCATTATCAGTGTGAATTCCATTCATTGTCAGTGTGAATTCCATTCATTATCGGTGTGAATTGGATTCATTATCAATGTGAATTCGATTCATTATCAGTGTGAATGTGATTCAATATCATTGTGAATTCCATTCATTGTCAGTGTGAATGTGATTAATTATTAGCATGAATTCGATTCATGATCAGTGTGAATGTGATTCATCATCAGCGTGAATGTGATTGTCAGCGTGAATGTGATTCATTTTCACCGTGAATGTGATTAATTGTCAGAGTGAATGTGATTAATTGTCAGCGTGAATGTGATTGATTATCAGCGTGAATTCGATTCATTATCAGTGTGAATGTGATCCATGATCAGCGTGAAGTCGATTCATTATCAGTGTGTATGCCATTCATTATCAGTGTGACTTCGATTCATTATCAGCGTGAAAGTGATTCATTATCAGTGTGAATTTGATTAATTATCAGTGTGAATGTGATTTAATATCAGTGTGAATGTGATTCAATATCAGTGTGAATGTGATTCATTATCAGCGTGAATTTGATTCATTATCAGTGTGAATGTGATTCATTATCCGTGTGAATTTGATTCATTATCAATGTGAATTTGATTCTTTATCAGTGTGAATCTGATTCATTATCAGTGTGAATGTGATTCATTATCAACGTGAACATGATTAATTGTCAGTGTGAATGTGATTCATTATCAGCGTGAATTTGATTCATTATCAGTGTGAATGTGATTCATTATCCGTGAATTTGATTCATTATCAATGTGAATGTGATTCATTATCAGCGCGAATTCCATTCATTATCAGCATGAATATGATTCATTGTCAATTTGAATATGATTAATTGTCAGCGCAACTATAAGTCATTATCAGCGCGAATTCCATTCATTATCAGCGTGAATGTGATTCATTATCAGCGCAAAGTCGATTCATTATCAGTGTGTATGCGATTCATTATCAGTGTGAATTCGATTCATTATCAGTGTGAATGTGATTCAATATCAGTGTGAATGTGATTCAATATCAGTGTGAATGTGATTCATTATCAGCGTGAACGTGATCCATCATCAGCGTGAAGTCGATTCATTATCAGTGTGAATGTGATTCAAAATCCGTGTGAATGTGATTTATCATCAGCGTGAATTTGATTCATTATCAGTGTGAACGTGATTCATTATCTGCGTGAATTTGATTCATTATCAATGTGAATGTGATTCATTATCAGCCTGAATTCGATTCATTATCAGTGTGAATGTGATTAATTGTCAGCATGAATGTGATTAATTGTCAGCATGAATGTGATTCATTGTCAGTGTTAATTTGATTCATTATCAGTATAAATGTGATTTATTATCAGCGTGAACATGATTCATTATCAGCGCAAAGTCGATTCATTATCAGTGTGTATGCGATTCATTATCAGTGTGAATTCAATTCATTATCAGTGTGAATGTGATTAATTGTCAGCATGAATGTGATTCATTGTCAGTGTTAATTTGATTCATTATCAGTATAAATGTGATACATTATCAGCGTGAACTTGATTCATTATCAGCGCAAAGTCGATTCATTATCAGTGTGAATGTGATTCATTATCAGCGTGAATTTTATTCATTATCTGCGTGAATGTGATTCATTATCAACGTGAATTCGATTCATTATCAGTGTGAATGTGATTCAATATCAGTGTGAATGTGATTCAATATCAGTGTGAATGTGATTCATTATCAGTGTGAATTCCATTCATTGTCAGTGTGAATTCCATTCATTATCGGTGTGAATTGGATTCATTATCAATGTGAATTCGATTCATTATCAGTGTGAATGTGATTCAATATCAGTGTGAATGTGATTCAATATCAGTGTGAATGTGATTCATTATCATTGTGAATTCCATTCATTGTCAGTGTGAATGTGATTAATTATTAGCATGAATTCGATTCATGATCAGTGTGAATGTGATTCATCATCAGCGTGAATGTGATTGTCAGAGTGAATGTGATTCATTTTCACCGTGAATGTGATTAATTGTCAGAGTGAATGTGATTAATTGTCAGCGTGAATGTGATTGATTATCAGCCTGAATTCGATTCATTATCAGTGTGAATGTGATCCATTATCAGCGTGAAGTCGATTCATTATCAGTGTGAATGTGATTCATTATCAGCATGAATGTGATTAATTGTCAGTGTGAATGTGAATCATTATCAGCTTGAATCTGATTCATTATCAGCGTGAATGTGATTCATTATCAGTGTGAATTTGATTCATTATAAGTGTGAATTCGATTCATTATCAGTGTGAATTTTATTCATTATCAGCATGAATGTGATTCATTATCAACGTGAATTCGATTCATTATCAGTGTGAATGTGATTCATTATCAGCGTGAATATGATTCATTATGATCATGAATTTGATTCATTATCAGTGTGAATGTGATTCATTATCAGCGCGAATTCCATTCATTATCAGCATGAATATGATTCATTGTCAATTTGAATATGATTAATTGTCAGCGCAACTATAAGTCATTATCAGCGCGAATTCCATTCATTATCAGCGTGAATGTGATTCATTATCAGCTCAAAGTCGATTCATTATCAGTGTGTATGCGATTCATTATCAGCGAGAATTCGATTCATTGTTAGCGTGAATTCGATTTAATGTCAAAGTGAATGTGATTCATTATCAGCGTGCATATGATTCATTTTCACCGTGAATGTGATTAATTGTCAGCGTGAATGTGATGAATTGTCAGCGTGAATGTGATTCATTATCAGCCTGAATATGATTCATTATCAGCATGAATGTGATTAATTATTAGCGTGATTCTGATTCATTGTCAGCGTGAATGTGATTAATTGTCAGCGTGAATGTGATTCATTATCGGCGTGAATTCCATTAATTATCAGTGTGAATGTGATTCATTATCCACGTGGAATCTATTCATTATTAGTGTGAATTCGATTCATTATCATTGTGAATGTTATTCATTATCAGTGTGAATATGATTCATTGTCACTGTTTATGCGATTCATTAACAGACTGAATGTGATTCATTATCAGAGTGAATGTGATTTATTATTAGCATGAATGTGATTAATTATCAGTGTAAATGTTATTCATTGTCAGTGTGAATTCGATTCATTATCAGTGTGAATGTGATTCATTATCATCATGAATTTGATTCATTATCAAGGTGAATGTGATTCATTGTCAGCGTGAATATGATTCATTGTCAATGTGAATATGATTCATTGTCAATGTGAATATGATTGTCAGTGTGAATATAAGTCATTATCAGCGCGAATTCCATTCATTATCAGCGTGAATGTGATTCATTATCAGCGTGAATATGATTCATTGTCAGCGTGAATAAGATTCATTATCAGCGCGAATTCCATTCATTATCAGCGTGAATGTGATTCATTATCAGTGTGAATGTGATTCATTATCAGCGTGAATTCGATTCATTATCATTGTGAATGTGATTAATTATCAGCGTCAATATAGTTAATTATCAGCGTGAAAGTGATTCATTCATAGCGTAAATGTGATTCATTATCAGCCAGAATTCGATTCATTATCAATGTGAATTCCATTCATTATCAGTGTGAATGTGATTCATTATCAGCGCGAATTCCATTCATTATCAGCATGAATGTGATTTATTGTCAGCATGAATATGATTCATTGTCAATTTGAATATGATTAATTGTCAGCGTGAATATAAGTCATTATCAGCGCGAATTCCATTCATTATCAGTGTGAATGTGATTCAATATCAGTGTGAATGTGATTCAATATCAGTGTGAATGTGATTCATTATCCGCGTGAACGTGATCCATCATCAGCGTGAAGTCCATTCATTATCAGTGTGAATGTGATTCAAAATCTGTGTGAATGTGATTTATTATCAGCGTGAATTTGATTCATTATCAGTGTGAACGTGATTCATTATCCGCGTGAATTTGATTCATGATCAATGTGAATGTGATTAATTATCAGCCTGAATTCGATTCATTATCAGTGTGAATGTGATTAATTGTCAGCATGAATGTGATTCATTGTCAGTGTTAATTTGATTCATTATCAGTATAAATGTGATTCATTATCAGCGTGAATGTGATTCATCATCAGTGTGAATGTTATTCATTTATCAGTGTGAATTTGATTCATTATCATTGTGAATGTGATTCATTATCCGTGTGAATGTGATTCATTTTCAGCGTGAATTCGATTGTCAGTGTGAATGCGATTCATTATCAGCGTGAATTCGTTTCATTGTCAGTGTGTATGCAATTCATTATCAACGTCAACGTGATCCATCATCAGCGAGAATTCGATTCATTGTTAGCGTGAATTCGATTCATTATCAGTGTGAATTCGATTTAATGTCAATGTGAATGTGATTCATTATCAGCGTGAATGTGATTATCAGCGTGCATATGATTCATTTTCAACGTGAATGTGATTAATTGTCAGCGTGAATGTGATTAATTGTCAGCGTGAATGTGAATAATTGTCAGCGTGAATGCTATTAATTGTCAGCGTGAATGTGATTCATTATCAGCCTGAATATGATTAATTGTCAGCATGAATGTGATTCATTATCGGCGTGAATTCCATTAATTATCAGTGTAAATGTTATTCATTGTCAGTGTGAATTCTATATATTATCAGTGTGAATGTGATTCGTTATCAGTGTGAATGTGATTCATTGTCAGTGTTGATTTGATTCATTATCAGTATAAATGTGATTCATTATCAGCGTGAATGTGATTCATTATCAGCGCAGTCGATTCATTATCAGTGTGTATGCGATTCATTATCAGTGTGAATTCAATTCATTATCAGTGTGAATGTGATTCATTATAAGTGTGAATTCGATTAATTATCAATGTGAATTCGATTCATTATCAGTGTGAATGTGATTCATTATCAGCGTGAACGTGATCCATCATCAGCGTGAAGTCGATTCATTATCAGTGTGAATGTGATTCATCATCAGTGTGAATGTTATTCATTTATCAGTGTGAATCTGATTCATTATCAGTGTGAATGCGATTTATTTTCAGCGTGAATTCGATTCTTTGTCAGTGTGAATGCGATTCATTATCAGCGTGAATTCGTTTCATTGTCAGTGTGTATGCGATTCATTATCAGCGTGAATGTGATTCATTATCAACGTGAACGTGATCCATCATCAGCGAGAATTCGATTCATTGTTAGCGTGAATTCGATTCATTATCAGTGTGAATTCGATTTAATGTCAATGTGAATGTGATTCATTATCAGCGTGAATGTGATTATCAGCGTGAATGTGATTAATTGTCAGCGTGAATGTGATTAATTGTCAGCGTTAATGTGATTAATTGTCAGCGTGAATGTGATTCATTATCAGCCTGAATATGATTCATTATCAGCATGAATGTGACTAATTATTAGCGTGAATCTGATTCATTGTCAGCGTGAATGTGATTGTCAGCGTGAATGTGATTCATTATCGGCGTGAATTCCATTAATTATCAGTGTGAATGTGATTCATTATCCGCGTGAAATCGATTCATTATCACTGTGAATTTGATTCATTATCAGTGTGAAAGTGAGTCATTATCAGTGTGAATATGATTCATTCAGTGTTTATGCGATTCATTATCATCGTGAATTTGATTCATTATCAGAGTGAATGTGATTTATTATCAGCATGAATGTGATTAATTATCAGTGTGAATGTTATTCATTGTCCGTGTGAAATCGATGCATTATCAGTGTGAATTTAATTCATTATCAGCATGAATGTTATTCATTATCAACGTGAATTCGATTCATTATCAGTGTGAATTCGATTCATTATCAGTGTGAATTCGATTCATTATCAGTGTGAATGTTATTCATTATCAGCGTGAATATGATTCATTATCATCGTGAATTTGATTCATTATCAGTGTGTATGCGATTCATTATCAGTGTGAATTCGATTCATTATCAGTGTGAATGTGATTCATTATAAGTGTGAATGTGATTCAATATTAGTGTGAATTTGATTCATTATCAGTGTGAATTCGATTCATTATCAGTGTGAATGTGATTTAATATCAGTGTGAATGTGATTCAATATCAGTGTGAATGTGATTCATTATCAGCGTGAATTTGATTCATTATCCGCTTGAATTTGATTCATTATCAATGTGAATTTGATTCTTTATCAGCGTGAATGTGATTCATTTTCAGCGTGAATTTGATTCTTTGTCAGTGTGAATGCGATTCATTATCAGCGTGAATTCGTTTCATTGTCAGTGTGTATGCGATTCATTATCAGCGTGAATGTGATTCATTATCAACGTGAACGTTATACATTATCAGCGTGAATTCGATTCATTGTTAGCGTGAATGTGATTCATTATCAGTGTGAATTCGATTTAATGTCAATGTGAATGTGATTATTTGTCAGCGTGAATGTGATTATCAGCGTGCATATGATTCATTTCCACCGTGAATGTGATTAATTGTCAGCGTGAATGTGATTAATTGTCCGCGTGAATGTGATTAATTGTCAGCGTGAATGTTATTCATTATCAGCATGAATATGATTCATTATCAGCATGAATGTGATTAATTATTAGCGTGAATGTGATTAATTGTCAGCGTGAATGTGATTCATTATCAGCGTGAATTCCATTAATTATCAGTGTGAATTTGATTCTATATCTGCGTGAAATCGATTCATTATCAGTGTGAATTCGATTCATTATCAGTGTGAATGTGATTCATTATCAGTGTGAATATGAGTCATTCAGGGTTTATGCGATTCATTATCAGAGTGAATTTGATTCATTATCAGAGTGAATGTGATTTATTATCAGCATGAATGTGATTAATTATCAGTGTGAATGTTATTCATTGTCCGTGTGAAATCGATGCATTATCAGTGTGAATTTAATTCATTATCAGTGTGAATGCGATTCATTATCAGAGTGAATTTGATTCATTATCAGAGTGAATGTGATTTATTATCAGCATGAATGTGATTAATTATCAGTGTGAATGTTATTCATTGTCCGTGTGAAATCGATGCATTATCAGTGTGAATTTAATTCATTATCAGCGTGAATGTGATTCATTATCAACGTGAATTCGATTCATTATCAGTGTGAATTAGATTCGTTATCAGTGTGAATGTGATTCATTATCAGTGTGAATGTGATTCATTATCAGCGTGAATTTGATTCATTATCAGTAGGTATGTGATTCATTATCTGTGAATTCGATTCATTATCAGTGTGAATGTGATTCATTATAAGTGTGAATTCGATAAATTATCAATGTGAATTCGATTCATTATCAGTGTGAATGTGATTCAATATTAGTGTGAATGTGATTCATTATCAGCGTGAACGTGATCCAACATCAGCGTGAAGTCGATTCATTATCAGTGTGAATGTGATTCAAAATCCGTGTGAATGTGATTTATTATCAGCGTGAATTTGATTCATTATCAGAGTGAATGTGATTTATTATCAGCATGAATGTGATTAATTATCAGTGTGAATGTTATTCATTGTCCGTGTGAAATCGATGCATTATCAGTGTGAATTTAATTCATTATCAGCGTGAATGTGATTCATTATCAACGTGAATTCGATTCATTATCAGTGTGAATTAGATTCGTTATCAGTGTGAATGTGATTCATTATCAGTGTGAATGTGATTCATTATCAGCGTGAATTTGATTCATTATCAGTAGGTATGTGATTCATTATCTGTGAATTCGATTCATTATCAGTGTGAATGTGATTCATTATAAGTGTGAATTCGATAAATTATCAATGTGAATTCGATTCATTATCAGTGTGAATGTGATTCAATATTAGTGTGAATGTGATTCATTATCAGCGTGAACGTGATCCAACATCAGCGTGAAGTCGATTCATTATCAGTGTGAATGTGATTCAAAATCCGTGTGAATGTGATTTATTATCAGCGTGAATTTGATTCATTATCAGTGTGAACGTGATTCATTATCCGCATGAATTTGACTCATTATCAGTGTGAATGTGATTAATTGTCAGCATGAATGTGATTCATTGTCAGCGTGAATGTTATTCATTATCAGCGTGAATATGATTCATTATCAGCATGAATGTGATTAATTATTAGCGTAAATCTGATTCATTGTCAGCGTGAATGTGATTAATTGTCAGCGTGAATGTGATTCATTATCAGCGTGAATTCCATTAATTATCAGTGTTAATTTGATTCATTATCTGCGTGAAATCGATTCATTATCAGTGTGAATTCGATTCATTATCAGTGTGAATGTGATTCATTATCAGTGTGAATATGATTCATTGTCAGTGTTTATGCGATTCATTAACAGACTGAATTTGATTCATTATCAGAGTGAATGTGAATTATTATCAGCATGAATGTGATTAATTATCAGTGTGAATGTTATTCATTGTCCGTGTGAAATCGATGCATTATCAGTGTGAATGTGATACGTTATCAGTGTGAATGTTATTCATTATCAGCGTGAATTTCATTCATTATCAGCGTGAATGTGATTCATTATCAACGTGAATTCGATTCATTATGAGTGTGAATTTGATTCATTATCATTTTGAATATGATTCATTATCATCGTGAATTTGATTCATTATCAGTGTGAATGTGATTCATTGTCAGCGTGAATATGATTCATTATCAGTGTGAATGTGATTCATTGTCAGCGTGAATATGATTCATTATCAGTGTGAATGTGATTAATTGTCAGCGTGAATGTGATTCATTATCAGCGTGAATTCCATTAATTATCAGTGTGAATTTGATTCATTATCTGCGTGAAATCGATTCATTATCAGTGTGAATGTGATTCATTATCAGTGTGAATATGATTCATTCAGGGTTTATGCGATTCATTATCAGAGTGAATTTGATTCATTATCAGAGTGAATGTGATTTATTATCAGCATGAATGTGATTAATTATTAGTGTAAATGTTATTCATTGTCAGTGTGAATTCGATGCATTATCAGTGTGAATGTCATCCGTTATCAGTGTCAATGTGATTCATTATCAGCGTGAATTTCATTCATTATCAGCGTGAATGTGATTCATTATCAACGTGAATTCGATTCATTATCAGTGTGAATGTGATTAATTGTCAGCATGAATGTGATTCATTGGCAGCGTGAATGTTATTCATTATCAGCGTGAATATGATTCATTATCAGCATGAATGTGATTAATTATTAGAGTGAATCTGATTCATTGTCAGCGTGAATGTGATTAATTGTCAGCGTGAATGTGATTCATTATCAGCGTGAATTCCATTAATTATCAGTGTGAATTTGATTCATTATCTGCGTGAAATCGATTCATTATCGGTGTGAATTCGATTCATTATCAGTGTGAATGTGATTCATTATCAGTGTGAATATGATTCATTCAGGGTTTATGCGATTCATTATCAGAGTGAATTTGATTCATTATCAGAGTGAATGTGATTTATTATCAGCATGAATGTGATTAATTATCAGTGGGAATGTTATTCATTGTCCGTGTGAAATCAATGCATTATCAGTGTGAATTTAATTCATCAGGGTGAATGTGATTCATTATCAACGTGCATTCGATTCAATATCAGTGTGAATGTGATTCAATATTAGTGTGAATGTGATTCATTATCAGCGTGAACGTGATCCATCATCAGCGTGAAGTCGATTCATTATCAGTAGGTATGTGATTCATTATCAGTGTGAATTCGATTCATTATCAGTGTGAATGTGATTCATTATAAGTGTGAATTCGATAAATTATCAGTGTGAATTCGATTCATTATCAGTGTGAATGTGATTCATTATCAGTGTGAATATGAGTCATTCAGGGTTTATGCGATTCATTATCAGAGTGAATTTGATTCATTATCAGAGTGAATGTGATTTATTATCAGCATGAATGTGATTAATTATCAGTGTGAATGTGATTCATTATCAGTAGGTATGTGATTCATTATCTGTGAATTCGATTTATTATCAGTGTTAATGTGATTCATTATAAGTGTGAATTCGATTAATTATCAATGTGAATTCGATTCATTATCAGTGTGAATGTGATTCAATATCAGTGTGAATGTGATTCAATATTAGTGTGAATGTGATTCATTATCAGCGTGAACGTGATCCAACATCAGCGTGAAGTCGATTCATTATCAGTGTGAATGTGATTCAAAATCCGTGTGAATGTGATTTATTATCAGCGTGAATTTGATTCATTATCAGTGTGAACGTGATTCATTATCCGCATGAATTTGACTCATTATCAATGTGAATGTGATTCATTATCAGTGTGAATGTGATTCATTATCAGTGTGAATCTGATTCATTGCCAGTGTTTATGCGCTTCATTATCAGACTGTATTTGATTCATTATCAGAGTGAATGTGATTTATTATCAGCATGAATGTGATTAATTATCAGTGTAAATGTTATTCATTGTCAGTGTGAATTCGATGCATTATCAGTGTGAATGTCATCCGTTATCAGTGTGAATGTGATTCATTATCAGCGTGAATTTCATTCATTATCAGCGTGAATGTGATTCATTATCAACGTGAATTCGATTCATTATCAGTGTGAATGTGATTAATTGTCAGCATGAATGTGATTCATTGTCAGCGTGAATGTTATTCATTATCAGCGTGAATATGATTCATTATCAGCATGAATGTGATTAATTATTAGCGTAAATCTGATTCATTGTCAGCGTGAATGTGATTAATTGTCAGCGTGAATGTGATTCATTATCAGCGTGAATTCCATTAATTATCAGTGTTAATTTGATTCATTATCTGCGTGAAATCGATTCATTATCAGTGTGAATTCGATTCATTATCAGTGTGAATGTGATTCATTATCAGTGTGAATATGATTCATTCAGGGTTTATGCGATTCATTATCAGAGTGAATTTGATTCATTATCAGAGTGAATGTGATTTATTATCAGCATGAATGTGATTAATTATCAGTGGGAATGTTATTCATTGTCCGTGTGAAATCAATGCATTATCAGTGTGAATTTAATTCATCAGCGTGAATGTGATTCATTATCAACGTGCATTCGATTCAATATCAGTGTGAATGTGATTCAATATTAGTGTGAATGTGATTCATTATCAGCGTGAACGTGATCCATCATCAGCGTGAAGTCGATTCATTATCAGTAGGTATGTGATTCATTATCAGTGTGAATTCGATTCATTATCAGTGTGAATGTGATTCATTATAAGTGTGAATTCGATAAATTATCAGTGTGAATTCGATTCATTATCAGTGTGAATGTGATTCATTATCAGTGTGAATATGAGTCATTCAGGGTTTATGCGATTCATTATCAGAGTGAATTTGATTCATTATCAGAGTGAATGTGATTTATTATCAGCATGAATGTGATTAATTATCAGTGTGAATGTGATTCATTATCAACGTGAATTCGATTCATTATCAGTGTGAATTAGATTCGTTATCAGTGTGAATGTGATTCATTATCAGTGTGAATGTGATTCATTATCAGCGTGAATTTGATTCATTATCAGTAGGTATGTGATTCATTATCTGTGAATTCGATTCATTATCAGTGTGAATGTGATTCATTATAAGTGTGAATTCGATAAATTATCAATGTGAATTCGATTCATTATCAGTGTGAATGTGATTCAATATCAGTGTGAATGTGATTCAATATTAGTGTGAATGTGATTCATTATCAGCGTGAACGTGATCCAACATCAGCGTGAAGTCGATTCATTATCAGTGTGAATGTGATTCAAAATCCGTGTGAATGTGATTTATTATCAGCGTGAATTTGATTCATTATCAGTGTGAACGTGATTCATTATCCGCATGAATTTGACTCATTATCAATGTGAATGTGATTCATTATCAGTGTGAATGTGATTCATTATCAGTGTGAATCTGATTCATTGCCAGTGTTTATGCGCTTCATTATCAGACTGTATTTGATTCATTATCAGAGTGAATGTGATTTATTATCAGCATGAATGTGATTAATTATCAGTGTAAATGTTATTCATTGTCAGTGTGAATTCGATGCATTATCAGTGTGAATGTCATCCGTTATCAGTGTGAATGTGATTCATTATCAGCGTGAATTTCATTCATTATCAGCGTGAATGTGATTCATTATCAACGTGAATTCGATTCATTATCAGTGTGAATGTGATTAATTGTCAGCATGAATGTGATTCATTGTCAGCGTGAATGTTATTCATTATCAGCGTGAATATGATTCATTATCAGCATGAATGTGATTAATTATTAGCGTAAATCTGATTCATTGTCAGCGTGAATGTGATTAATTGTCAGCGTGAATGTGATTCATTATCAGCGTGAATTCCATTAATTATCAGTGTTAATTTGATTCATTATCTGCGTGAAATCGATTCATTATCAGTGTGAATTCGATTCATTATCAGTGTGAATGTGATTCATTATCAGTGTGAATATGATTCATTGTCAGTGTTTATGCGATTCATTAACAGACTGAATTTGATTCATTATCAGAGTGAATGTGATTTATTATCAGCATGAATGTGATTAATTATCAGTGTGAATGTTATTCATTGTCCGTGTGAAATCGATGCATTATCAGTGTGAATGTGATACGTTATCAGTGTGAATGTGATTCATTATCAGCGTGAATTTCATTCATTATCAGCGTGAATGTGATTCATTATCAACGTGAATTCGATTCATTATGAGTGTGAATTTGATTCATTATCATTTTGAATATGATTCATTATCATCGTGAATTTGATTCATTATCAGTGTGAATGTGATTCATTGTCAGCGTGAATATGATTCATTATCAGTGTGAATGTGATTCATTGTCAGCGTGAATATGATTCATTATCAGTGTGAATGTGATTAATTGTCAGCGTGAATGTGATTCATTATCAGCGTGAATTCCATTAATTATCAGTGTGAATTTGATTCATTATCTGCGTGAAATCGATTCATTATCAGTGTGAATGTGATTCATTATCAGTGTGAATATGATTCATTCAGGGTTTATGCGATTCATTATCAGAGTGAATTTGATTCATTATCAGAGTGAATGTGATTTATTATCAGCATGAATGTGATTAATTATTAGTGAAAATGTTATTCATTGTCAGTGTGAATTCGATGCATTATAAGTGTGAATGTCATCCGTTATCAGTGTGAATGTGATTCATTATCAGCGTGAATTTCATTCATTATCAGCGTGAATGTGATTCATTATCAACGTGAATTCGATTCATTATCAGTGTGAATGTGATTAATTGTCAGCATGAATGTGATTCATTGTCAGCGTGAATGTTATTCATTATCAGCGTGAATATGATTCATTATCAGCATGAATGTGATTAATTATTAGAGTGAATCTGATTCATTGTCAGCGTGAATGTGATTAATTGTCAGCGTGAATGTGATTCATTATCAGCGTGAATTCCATTAATTATCAGTGTGAATTTGATTCATTATCTGCGTGAAATCGATTCATTATCGGTGTGAATTCGATTCATTATCAGTGTGAATGTGATTCATTATCAGTGTGAATATGATTCATTCAGGGTTTATGCGATTCATTATCAGAGTGAATTTGATTCATTATCAGAGTGAATGTGATTTATTATCAGCATGAATGTGATTAATTATCAGTGGGAATGTTATTCATTGTCCGTGTGAAATCAATGCATTATCAGTGTGAATTTAATTCATCAGCGTGAATGTGATTCATTATCAACGTGCATTCGATTCAATATCAGTGTGAATGTGATTCATTATCAGCGTGAATTTCATTCATTATCAGCGTGAATGTGATTCATTATCAACGTGAATTCGATTCATTATCAGTGTGAATGTGATTAATTGTCAGCATGAATGTGATTCATTGTCAGCGTGAATGTTATTCATTATCAGCGTGAATATGATTCATTATCAGTGTGAATGTGATTAATTGTCAGCATGAATGTGATTCATTGTCAGCGTGAATGTTATTCATTATCAGCGTGAATATGATTCCTTATCAGCATGAATGTGATTAATTATTAGCGTAAATCTGATTCATTGTCAGCGTGAATGTGATTAATTGTCAGCGTGAATGTGATTCATTATCAGCGTGAATTCCATTAATTATCAGTGTTAATTTGATTCATTATCTGCGTGAAATCGATTCATTATCAGTGTGAATTCGATTCATTATCAGTGTGAATGTGATTCATTATCAGTGTGAATATGATTCATTGTCAGTGTTTATGCGATTCATTAACAGACTGAATTTGATTCATTATCAGAGTGAATGTGATTTATTATCAGCATGAACGTGATTAATTATCAGTGTGAATGTTATTCATTGTCCGTGTGAAATCGATGCATTATCAGTGTGAATGTGATACGTTATCAGTGTGAATGTGATTCATTATCAGCGTGAATTTCATTCATTATCAGCGTGAATGTGATTCATTATCAACGTGAATTCGATTCATTATGAGTGTGAATTTGATTCATTATCATTTTGAATATGATTCATTATCATCGTGAATTTGATTCATTATCAGTGTGAATGTGATTCATTGTCAGCGTGAATATGATTCATTATCAGTGTGAATGTGATTCATTGTCAGCGTGAATATGATTCATTATCAGTGTGAATGTGATTACTTGTCAGCGTGAATGTGATTCATTAACAGCGTGAATTCCATTAATTATCAGTGTGAATTTGATTCATTATCTGCGTGAAATCGATTCATTATCAGTGTGAATGTGATTCATTATCAGTGTGAATATGATTCATTCAGGGTTTATGCGATTCATTATCAGAGTGAATTTGATTCATTATCAGCGTGAATTTCATTCATTATCAGCGTGAATGTGATTCATTATCAACGTGAATTCGATTCATTATCAGTGTGAATGTGATTAATTGTCAGCATGAATGTGATTCATTGTCAGCGTGAATGTTATTCATTATCAGCGTGAATATGATACATTATCAGCATGAATGTGATTAATTATTAGAGTGAATCTGATTCATTGTCAGCGTGAATGTGATTAATTGTCAGCGTGAATGTGATTCATTATCAGCGTGAATTCCATTAATTATCAGTGTGAATTTGATTCATTATCTGCGTGAAATCGATTCATTATCGGTGTGAATTCGATTCATTATCAGTGTGAATGTGATTCATTATCAGTGTGAATATGATTCATTCAGGGTTTATGCGATTCATTATCAGAGTGAATTTGATTCATTATCAGAGTGAATGTGATTTATTATCAGCATGAATGTGATTAATTATCAGTGGGAATGTTATTCATTGTCCGTGTGAAATCAATGCATTATCAGTGTGAATTTAATTCATCAGCGTGAATGTGATTCATTATCAACGTGCATTCGATTCAATATCAGTGTGAATGTGATTCAATATTAGTGTGAATGTGATTCATTATCAGCGTGAACGTGATCCATCATCAGCGTGAAGTCGATTCATTATCAGTAGGTATGTGATTCATTATCAGTGTGTATTCGATTCATTATCAGTGTGAATGTGATTCATTATAAGTGTGAATTCGATAAATTATCAGTGTGAATTCGATTCATTATCAGTGTGAATGTGATTCATTATCAGTGTGAATATGAGTCATTCAGGGTTTATGCGATTCATTATCAGAGTGAATTTGATTCATTATCAGAGTGAATGTGATTTATTATCAGCATGAATGTGATTAATTATCAGTGTGAATGTTATTCATTGTCCGTGTGAAATCGATGCATTATCAGTGTGAATTTAATTCATTATCAGCGTGAATGTGATTCATTATCAACGTGAATTCGATTCATTATCAGTGTGAATTAGATTCGTTATCAGTGTGAATGTGATTCATTATCAGTGTGAATGTGATTCATTATCAGCGTGAATTTGATTCATTATCAGTAGGTATGTGATTCATTATCTGTGAATTCGATTCATTATCAGTGTGAATGTGATTCATTATAAGTGTGAATTCGATAAATTATCAATGTGAATTCGATTCATTATCAGTGTGAATGTGATTCAATATCAGTGTGAATGTGATTCAATATTAGTGTGAATGTGATTCATTATCAGCGTGAACGTGATCCAACATCAGCGTGAAGTCGATTCATTATCAGTGTGAATGTGATTCAAAATCCGTGTGAATGTGATTTATTATCAGCGTGAATTTGATTCATTATCAGTGTGAACGTGATTCATTATCCGCATGAATTTGACTCATTATCAATGTGAATGTGATTCATTATCAGTGTGAATGTGATTCATTATCAGTGTGAATCTGATTCATTGCCAGTGTTTATGCGCTTCATTATCAGACTGTATTTGATTCATTATCAGAGTGAATGTGATTTATTATCAGCATGAATGTGATTAATTATCAGTGTAAATGTTATTCATTGTCAGTGTGAATTCGATGCATTATCAGTGTGAATGTCATCCGTTATCAGTGTGAATGTGATTCATTATCAGCGTGAATTTCATTCATTATCAGCGTGAATGTGATTCATTATCAACGTGAATTCGATTCATTATCAGTGTGAATGTGATTAATTGTCAGCATGAATGTGATTCATTGTCAGCGTGAATGTTATTCATTATCAGCGTGAATATGATTCATTATCAGCATGAATGTGATTAATTATTAGCGTAAATCTGATTCATTGTCAGCGTGAATGTGATTAATTGTCAGCGTGAATGTGATTCATTATCAGCGTGAATTCCATTAATTATCAGTGTTAATTTGATTCATTATCTGCGTGAAATCGATTCATTATCAGTGTGAATTCGATTCATTATCAGTGTGAATGTGATTCATTATCAGTGTGAATATGATTCATTGTCAGTGTTTATGTGATTCATTAACAGACTGAATTTGATTCATTATCAGAGTGAATGTGATTTATTATCAGCATGAATGTGATTAATTATCAGTGTGAATGTTATTCATTGTCCGTGTGAAATCGATGCATTATCAGTGTGAATGTGATACGTTATCAGTGTGAATGTGATTCATTATCAGCGTGAATTTCATTCATTATCAGCGTGAATGTGATTCATTATCAACGTGAATTCGATTCATTATGAGTGTGAATTTGATTCATTATCATTTTGAATATGATTCATTATCATCGTGAATTTGATTCATTATCAGTGTGAATGTGATTCATTGTCAGCGTGAATATGATTCATTATCAGTGTGAATGTGATTCATTGTCAGCGTGAATATGATTCATTATCAGTGTGAATGTGATTAATTGTCAGCGTGAATGTGATTCATTATCAGCGTGAATTCCATTAATTATCAGTGTGAATTTGATTCATTATCTGCGTGAAATCGATTCATTATCAGTGTGAATGTGATTCATTATCAGTGTGAATATGATTCATTCAGGGTTTATGCGATTCATTATCAGAGTGAATTTGATTCATTATCAGAGTGAATGTGATTTATTATCAGCATGAATGTGATTAATTATTAGTGTAAATGTTATTCATTGTCAGTGTGAATTCGATGCATTATCAGTGTGAATGTCATCCGTTATCAGTGTGAATGTGATTCATTATCAGCGTGAATTTCATTCATTATCAGCGTGAATGTGATTCATTATCAACGTGAATTCGATTCATTATCAGTGTGAATGTGATTAATTGTCAGCATGAATGTGATTCATTGTCAGCGTGAATGTTATTCATTATCAGCGTGAATATGATTCATTATCAGCATGAATGTGATTAATTATTAGAGTGAATCTGATTCATTGTCAGCGTGAATGTGATTAATTGTCAGCGTGAATGTGATTCATTATCAGCGTGAATTCCATTAATTATCAGTGTGAATTTGATTCATTATCTGCGTGAAATCGATTCATTATCGGTGTGAATTCGATTCATTATCAGTGTGAATGTGATTCATTATCAGTGTGAATATGATTCATTCAGGGTTTATGCGATTCATTATCAGAGTGAATTTGATTCATTATCAGAGTGAATGTGATTTATTATCAGCATGAATGTGATTAATTATCAGTGGGAATGTTATTCATTGTCCGTGTGAAATCAATGCATTATCAGTGTGAATTTAATTCATCAGCGTGAATGTGATTCATTATCAACGTGCATTCGATTCAATATCAGTGTGAATGTGATTCAATATTAGTGTGAATGTGATTCATTATCAGCGTGAACGTGATCCATCATCAGCGTGAAGTCGATTCATTATCAGTAGGTATGTGATTCATTATCAGTGTGTATTCGATTCATTATCAGTGTGAATGTGATTCATTATAAGTGTGAATTCGATAAATTATCAGTGTGAATTCGATTCATTATCAGTGTGAATGTGATTCATTATCAGTGTGAATATGAGTCATTCAGGGTTTATGCGATTCATTATCAGAGTGAATTTGATTCATTATCAGAGTGAATGTGATTTATTATCAGCATGAATGTGATTAATTATCAGTGTGAATGTTATTCATTGTCCGTGTGAAATCGATGCATTATCAGTGTGAATTTAATTCATTATCAGCGTGAATGCGATTCATTATCAACGTGAATTCGATTCATTATCAGTGTGAATTAGATTCGTTATCAGTGTGAATGTGATTCATTATCAGTGTGAATGTGATTCATTATCAACGTGAATTCGATTCAATATCATTGTGAATTTGATTCGTTATCAGTGTGAATGTGATTCATTATCTGTGAATTCGATTCATTATCAGTGTGAATGTGATTCATTATAAGTGTGAATTCGATAAATTATCAATGTGAATTCGATTCATTATCAGTGTGAATGTGATTCAATATCAGTGTGAATGTGATTCAATATTAGTGTGAATGTGATTCATTATCAGCGTGAACGTGATCCAACATCAGCGTGAAGTCGATTCATTATCAGTGTGAATGTGATTCAAAATCCGTGTGAATGTGATTTATTATCAGCGTGAATTTGATTCATTATCAGTGTGAACGTGATTCATTATCCGCATGAATTTGACTCATTATCAATGTGAATGTGATTCATTATCAGTGTGAATGTGATTCATTATCAGTGTGAATCTGATTCATTGCCAGTGTTTATGCGCTTCATTATCAGACTGTATTTGATTCATTATCAGAGTGAATGTGATTTATTATCAGCATGAATGTGATTAATTATCAGTGTAAATGTTATTCATTGTCAGTGTGAATTCGATGCATTATCAGTGTGAATGTCATCCGTTATCAGTGTGAATGTGATTCATTATCAGCGTGAATTTCATTCATTATCAGCGTGAATGTGATTAATTGTCAGCATGAATGTGATTCATTGTCAGCGTGAATGTTATTCATTATCAGCGTGAATATGATTCATTATCAGCATGAATGTGATTAATTATTAGCGTGAATCTGATTCATTGTCAGCGTGAATGTGATTGTCAGCGTGAATGTGATTCATTATCAGCGTGAATTCCATTAATTATCAGTGTTAATTTGATTCATTATCTGCGTGAAATCGATTCATTATCAGTGTGAATTCGATTCATTATCAGTGTGAATGTGATTCATTATCAGTGTGAATATGATTCATTGTCAGTGTTTATGCGATTCATTAACAGACTGAATTTGATTCATTATCAGAGTGAATGTGATTTATTATCAGCATGAATGTGATTAATTATCAGTGTGAATGTTATTCATTGTCCGTGTGAAATCGATGCATTATCAGTGTGAATGTGATACGTTATCAGTGTGAATGTGATTCATTATCAGCGTGAATTTCATTCATTATCAGCGTGAATGTGATTCATTATCAACGTGAATTCGATTCATTATGAGTGTGAATTTGATTCATTATCATTTTGAATATGATTCATTATCATCGTGAATTTGATTCATTATCAGTGTGAATGTGATTCATTGTCAGCGTGAATATGATTCATTATCAGTGTGAATGTGATTCATTGTCAGCGTGAATATGATTCATTATCAGTGTGAATGTGATTAATTGTCAGCGTGAATGTGATTCATTATCAGCGTGAATTCCATTAATTATCAGTGTGAATTTGATTCATTATCTGCGTGAAATCGATTCATTATCAGTGTGAATGTGATTCATTATCAGTGTGAATATGATTCATTCAGGGTTTATGCGATTCATTATCAGAGTGAATTTGATTCATTATCAGAGTGAATGTGATTTATTATCAGCATGAATGTGATTAATTATTAGTGTAAATGTTATTCATTGTCAGTGTGAATTCGATGCATTATCAGTGTGAATGTCATCCGTTATCAGTGTGAATGTGATTCATTATCAGCGTGAATTTCATTCATTATCAGCGTGAATGTGATTCATTATCAACGTGAATTCGATTCATTATCAGTGTGAATGTCATTAATTGTCAGCATGAATGTGATTCATTGGCAGCGTGAATGTTATTCATTATCAGCGTGAATATGATTCATTATCAGCATGAATGTGATTAATTATTAGAGTGAATCTGATTCATTGTCAGCGTGAATGTGATTAAATGTCAGCGTGAATGTGATTCATTATCAGCGTGAATTCCATTAATTATCAGTGTGAATTTGATTCATTATCTGCGTGAAATTGATTCATTATCGGTGTGAATTCGATAAATTATCAATGTGAATTCGATTCATTATCAGTGTGAATGTGATTCAATATCAGTGTGAATGTGATTCAATATTAGTGTGAATGTGATTCATTATCAGCGTGAACGTGATCCATCATCAGCGTGAAGTCGATTCATTATCAGTGTGAATGTGATTCAAAATCCGTGTGAATGTGATTTATTATCAGCGTGAATGTGATTCATTATCAGTGTGAATGTGATTCATTATCAGTGTGAATATGATTCATTCAGTGTTTATGCGATTCATTATCAGAGTGAATTTGATTCATTATCAGAGTGAATGTGATTTATTATCAGCATGAATGTGATTAATTATCAGTGGGAATGTTATTCATTGTCCGTGTGAAATCAATGCATTATCAGTGTGAATTTAATTAATCAGCGTGAATGTGATTCATTATCAACGTGCATTCGATTCAATATCAGTGTGAATGTGATTCAATATTAGTGTGAATGTGATTCATTATCAGCGTGAACGTGATCCATCATCAGCGTGAAGTCGATTCATTATCAGTGTGAATGTGATTCAAAATCCGTGTGAATGTGATTCAATATTAGTGTGAATGTGATTCATTATCAACGTGAATTCGATTCATTATCAGTGTGAATTTGATTCATTATCAGCCTGAATATGATTCATTATCAGCATGAATGTGATTAATTATTAGCGTTAATCTGATTCATTGTCAGCGTGAATGTGATTCATCTCAGCGTGAAATCGATTCATTATCAGTGTGAATTCGATTCATTATCAGTGTGAATGTGATTCATTATCAGTGTGAATATGATTCATTGTCAGTTTTTATGCGATTCATTAACAGACTGAATTTGATTCATTATCAGACTGAATGTGATTTATTATCAACGTGAATTCGATTCATTATCAGTGTGAATGTGATTAATTATCAGTGTGAATGTTATTCATTGTCCGTGTGAAATCGATGCATTATCAGTGTGAATGTGATACGTTATCAGTGTGAATGTGATTCATTATCAGCGTGAATTTCATTCATTATCAGCGTGAATGTGATTCATTATCAACGTGAATTCGATTCATTATGAGTGTGAATTTGATTCATTATCATTTTGAATATGATTCATTATCATCGTGAATTTGATTCATTATCAGTGTGAATGTGATTAATTGTCAGCGTGAATATGATTCATTATCAGTGTGAATGTGATTCATTGTCAGCGTGAAAATGATTCATTATCAGTGTGAATGTGATTAATTGTCAGCGTGAATGTGATTCATTATCAGCGTGAATTCCATTAATTATCAGTGTGAATTTGATTCATTATCTGCGTGAAATCGATTCATTATCAGTGTGAATGTGATTCATTATCAGTGTGAATATGATTCATTCAGGGTTTATGCGATTCATTATCAGAGTGAATTTGATTCATTATCAGAGTGAATGTGATTTATTATCAGCATGAATGTGATTAATTATTAGTGTAAATGTTATTCATTGTCAGTGTGAATTCGATGCATTATCAGTGTGAATGTCATCCGTTATCAGTGTGAATGTGATTCATTATCAGCGTGAATTTCATTCATTATCAGCGTCAATATAGTTAATTATCAGTGTGAATGTGATTCATTGTCAGCGTGAATATAATTCATTTTTAGCGTGAATGTGATTCATTATCAGCCTGAATTCGATTCATTATCAATGTGAATTCCATTTATTATCAGCATGAATGTGATTTATTGTCAGCATGAATATGATTCATTGTCAATGTGAATATGATTCATTGTCAATTTGAATATGATTAATTGTCAGCGTGAATATAAGTCATTATCAGCGCGAATTCCATTCATTATCATCGTGAATGTGATTCATTATCAGCGTGAATATGATTCATTGTCAGCGTGAATATGATTCATTATCAGCGCAAATTCCATTCATTATCAGCGTAAATGTGATTCATTATAAGCGTGAATTTGATTCATTATCAATGTGAATGTGATTCATTATCAGCGGGAATGTGATTCATCATCAGTGTGAATGTTATTCATTTATAAGTGTGAATCTGATTCATTTTCAGTGTGAATTCGATTCATTATCAGTGCGAATATTATTCACTGTCAGCGTGAATATGATTCATTATCAGTGTGAATGTGATTCATTATCAGTGTGAATTCGATCCTTTGTCAGTGTGAATGCGATTGATTATCAGCGTGAATTCGTTTCATTGTCAGTGTGTATGCGATTCATTATCACCGTGAATGTGATTCATTATCAACGTGAACGTGATCCATCATCAGCGTGAATTCTATTCATTGTTAGCGTGAATTCGATTCATTATCAGTGTGAATTCGATTTAATGTCAATGTCAATGTGATTCATTATCAGCGTGAATGTGATTATCAGCGTGCATATGATTCATTTTCACCTTGAATGTGATTGTCAGCGTGAATGTGATTAATTGTCAGCGTGAATGTGATTCATTATCAGCGTGAATATGATTCATTATCAGCATGATTGTGACTAATTATTAGCGTGAATCTGATTCATTGTCAGCCTGAATGTGATTGTCAGCGTGAATGTGATTCATTATCAGCGTGAATTCCATTAATTATCAGTGTGAATGTGATTCATTATCCGCGTGAAATCGATTCATTATCACTGTGAATTTGATTCATTATCAGCGTGAATGTGATTCATTATCAGTGTGAATATGATTCATTCAGTGTTTATGCGATTCATTATCATCGTGAATTCGATTCATTATCACTGTGAATTTGATTCATTATCACTGTGAATTCGATTCATTATCAGTGTAAATTCCATTTAATGTCAATGTCAATGTGATTCATTATCAGCGTGAATGTGATTATCAGCGTGCATATGATTCATTTTCACCACGGATGTGATTGTCAGCGTGAATGTGATTAATTGTCAGCGTGAATATGATTCATTATCAGCATGATTGTGACTAATTATTAGCGTGAATCTGATTCATTGTCAGCCTGAATGTGATTGTCAGCGTGAATGTGATTCATTATCGGCGTGAATATGATTCATTCAGTCTTTATGCGATTCATTATCAGAGTGAATTTGATTCATTATCAGAGTGAATGTAATTTATTATTAGCATGAATGTGATTAATTATCAGTGTGAATGTTATTCATTATCATCGTGAATTCGATTCATTATCAGTGTGAATGTGATTCATTATCAGTGTGAATATGATTCATTATCAGCGTGAATATGATTCATTATCATCGTGAATTTGATTCGTTATCAGTGTGAATTTGATTCATTATCAGTGTGAACGTGATTCATTATCAGCGCAAAGTCGATTCATTATCAATGTGTATGCGATTCATTATCAGTGTGAATTCGATTCATTATCAGTGTGAATGTGATTCAATATCAGTGTGAATGTGATTCAATATCAGTGTGAATGTGATTCATTATCAGCGTGAATGTGATCCATCATCAGCGTGAAGTCGATTCATTATCAGTGTGAATGTGATTCAAAATCCGTGTGAATGTGATTTATTATCAGCGTGAATATGATTCATTATCAGCATGATTGTGACTAATTATTAGCGTGAATCTGATTCATTGTCAGCGTGAATTTCATTCATTATCAGCGTGAATGTGATTCATTATCAACGTGAATTCGATTCATTATGAGTGTGAATTTGATTCATTATCATTTTGAATATGATTCATTATCATTGTGAATTTGATTCATTATCAGTGTGAATGTGATTAATTGTCAGCGTGAATATGATTCATTATCAGTGTGAATGTGATTCATTGTCAGCATGAATATGATTCATTATCAGTGTGAATGTGATTAATTGTCAGCGTGAATGTGATTCATTATCAGCGTGAATTCCATTAATTATCAGTGTGAATTTGATTCATTATCTGCGTGAAATCGATTCATTATCAGTGTGAATGTGATTCATTATCAGTGTGAATATGATTCATTCAGGGTTTATGCGATTCATTATCAGAGTGAATTTGATTCATTATCAGAGTGAATGTGATTTATTATCAGCATGAATGTGATTAATTATTAGTGTAAATGTTATTCATTGTCAGTGTGAATTCGATGCATTATCAGTGTGAATGTCTTCCGTTATCAGTGTGAATGTGATTCATTATCAGCGTGAATTTCATTCATTATCAGCGTCAATATAGTTAATTATCAGTGTGAATGTGATTCATTGTCAGCGTGAATATAATTCATTTTTAGCGTGAATGTGATTCATTATCAGCCTGAATTCGATTCATTATCAATGTGAATTCCATTTATTATCAGCATGAATGTGATTTATTGTCAGCATGAATATGATTCATTGTCAATGTGAATATGATTCATTGTCAATTTGAATATGATTAATTGTCAGCGTGAATATAAGTCATTATCAGCGCGAATTCCATTCATTATCATCGTGAATGTGATTCATTATCAGCGTGAATATGATTCATTGTCAGCGTGAATATGATTCATTATCAGCGCAAATTCCATTCATTATCAGCGTAAATGTGATTCATTATAAGCGTGAATTTGATTCATTATCAATGTGAATGTGATTCATTATCAGCGGGAATGTGATTCATCATCAGTGTGAATGTTATTCATTTATAAGTGTGAATCTGATTCATTTTCAGTGTGAATTCGATTCATTATCAGTGCGAATATTATTCACTGTCAGCGTGAATATGATTCATTATCAGTGTGAATGTGATTCATTATCAGTGTGAATTCGATCTTTTGTCAGTGTGAATGCGATTGGTTATCAGCGTGAATTCGTTTCATTGTCAGTGTGTATGCGATTCATTATCACCGTGAATGTGATTATCAGCGTGCATATGATTCATTTTCACCTTGAATGTGATTGTCAGCGTGAATGTGATTAATTGTCAGCGTGAATGTGATTCATTATCAGCGTGAATATGATTCATTATCAGCATGATTGTGACTAATTATTAGCGTGAATCTGATTCATTGTCAGCCTGAATGTGATTGTCAGCGTGAATGTGATTCATTATCGGCGTGAATTCCATTAATTATCAGTGTGAATGTGATTCATTATCCGCGTGAAATCGATTCATTATCACTGTGAATTTGATTCATTATCAGCGTGAATGTGATTCATTATCAGTGTGAATATGATTCATTCAGTGTTTATGCGATTCATTATCATCGTGAATTCGATTCATTATCACTGTGAATTTGATTCATTATCACTGTGAATTCGATTCATTATCTGTGTAAATTCCATTTAATGTCAATGTCAATGTGATTCATTATCAGGGTGAATGTGATTATCAGCGTGCATATGATTCATTTTCACCACGGATGTGATTGTCAGCGTGAATGTGATTAATTGTCAGCGTGAATATGATTCATTATCAGCATGATTGTGACTAATTATTAGCGTGAATCTGATTCATTGTCAGCCTGAATGTGATTGTCAGCGTGAATGTGATTCATTATCGGCGTGAAATCGATTCATTATCACTGTGAATTTGATTCATTATCAGTGTGAATGTGATTCATTATTAGTGTGAATATGATTCATTCAGTCTTTATGCGATTCATTATCAGAGTGAATTTGATTCATTATCAGAGTGAATGTAATTTATTATCAGCATGAATGTGATTAATTATCAGTGTGAATGTTATTCATTATCATCGTGAATTCGATTCATTATCAGTGTGAATGTGATTCATTATCAGTGTGAATATGATTCATTATCAGCGTGAATATGATTCATTATCATCGTGAATTTGATTCGTTATCAGTGTGTATGCGATTCATTATCAGCGTGAATTTGATTCATTATCAGTGTGAACGTGATTCATTATCAGCGCAAAGTCGATTCATTATCAATGTGTATGCGATTCATTATCAGTGTGAATTCGATTCATTATCAGTGTGAATGTGATTCAATATCAGTGTGAATGTGATTCAATATCAGTGTGAATGTGATTCATTATCAGCGTGAATGTGATCCATCATCAGCGTGAAGTCGATTCATTATCAGTGTGAATGTGATTCAAAATCCGTGTGAATGTGATTTATTATCAGCGTGAATATGATTCATTATCAGCATGATTGTGACTAATTATTAGCTTGAATCTGATTCATTGTCAGCCTGAATGTGATTGTCAGCGTGAATGTGATTCATTATCGGCGTGAATTCTATTAATTATCAGTGTGAATGTGATTCATTATCCGCGTGAAATCGATTCATTATCAGTGTGAAATCGATTTAATGTCAATGTCAATGTAATTCATTATCAGCGTGAATGTGATTATCAGCGTGCATATGATTCATTTTCACCATGAATGTGATTGTCAGCGTGAATGTGATTAATTATCGGCGTCAAATCGATTCATTATCACTGTGAATTTGATTAATTATCAGTGTGAATGTGATTCATTATCAGTGTGAATATGATTCATTCAGTCTTTATGCGATTCATTATCAGAGTGAATGTAATTTATAATCAGCATGAATGTGATTAATTATCAGTGTGAATGTTATTCATTATCATCGTGAATTCGATTCATTATCAGTGTGAATTCGATTCATGATCAGTGTGAATTCGATTCATTATCAGTGTGAATGTGATTCATTATCAGTGTGAATGTGATTCATTATCAGCGTGAATGTGATTTATTATCAGCTTGAATTTGATTCATTATCAGTGTGAACGTGATTCATTATCCGCGTGAATTTGATTCATTATCAATGTGAATGTGATTCATTATCAGCGTGAATGTGATTCATCATCAGCATGAATGTTATTCATTTATCAGTGTGAATGTGATTCAAAATCCTTGTGAATGTGATTTATTATCAGCTTGAATTTGATTCATTATCAGTGTGAATGTGATTCATTATCAGTGTGAATATGATTCATTGTCAGTGTTTATGCGATTCATTATCAGACTGAATTTGATTCATTATCAGAGTGAATGTGATTTATTATCAGCATGAATGTGATTAATTATCAGTGTAAACGTTATTCATTGTCAGTGTGAATTCGATGCATTATCAGTGTGAATGTGATTCATTATCAGTGTGAATGTGATTCATTATCAATGTGAATTTCATTCATTATCAGCGTGAATGTGATTCATTATCAGCGTGAATGTGATTCATTATCAACGTGAATTCGATTCATTATCAGTGTGAATTTGATTCGTTATCAGCGTTAATATGATTCATTATCATCGTGAATTTGATTCATTATCAGTGTGAATGCGATTCATTATCAGCGCAAATTCCATTCATTATCAGCATGAATATGATTAATTGTCAATTTGAATATGATTAATTGTCAGCGTGACTATAAGTCATTATCAGCGCGAATTCCATTCAGTATCAGCGTGAATGTGATTCATTATCAGCGCAAAGTCGATTCATTATCAGTGTGAATGTGATTCATTATCAGTGTGAATTCGATTCATTATCAGTGTGAATGTGATTCATTATCAGTGTGAATGTGATTCATTATCAGCGTGAATTTCATTCATTATCAGCGTGAATGTGATTCATTATCAACGTGAATTCGATTCATTATCAGTGTGAATTTGATTAATTATCAGCGTGAATATGATTCATTATCATCATGAATTTGATTCATTATCAATGTGAATGTGATTCATTGTCAATGTGAATATGATTAATTGTCAGCGTGAATATAAGTCATTATCAGCGCGAATTCATTCATTATCACCGTGAATGTGATTCATTATCAGCGTGAATGTGATTCATTATCAACCTGAATTCGATTCATTATCAGTGTGAATATGATTCATTATCACGATAAATGTGATTCATTATCAGCGTGAACGTGATTCATTATCAGCGCAAAGTCGATTCATTATCAGTGTGTATGCGATTCATTATCAGTGTGAATTCAATTCATTATCAGTGTGAATGTGATTAATTGTCAGCATGATTGTGATTCATTGTCAGTGTTAATTTGATTCATTATCAGTATAAATGTGATTCATTATCAGCGTGAACGTGATTCATTATCAGCGCAAAGTCGATTCATTATCAGTGTGTATGCCATTCATTATCAGTATGAATTCGATTCATTATCAGTGTGAATGTGATTCATTATAAGTGTGAATTCGATTAATTATCAATGTGAATTCGATTCATTATCAGTGTGAATGTGATTCAATATCAGTGTGAATGTGATTCAATATCAGTGTGAATGTGATTCATTATCAGCGTGAACGTGATCCATCATCAGCGTGAAGTCGATTCATTATCAGTGTGAATGTGATTCAAAATCCGTGTGAATGTGATTTATTATCAGCTTGAATTTGATTCATTATCAGTGTGAACGTGATTCATTATCCGCGTGAATTTGATTCTTTATCAATGTGAATGTGATTCATTATCAGCGTGAATGTGATTCATTTTCAGCGTGAATTTGATTCTTTGTCAGTGTGAATGCGATTCATTATCAGCGTGAATTCGTTTCATTGTCAGTGTGTATGCGATTCATTATCAACGTGAATGTGATCCATCATCAGCGAGAATTCGATTCATTATCAGTGTGAATTTGATTAATTATCAGCGTGAATATGATTCATTACCATCATGAATTTGATTCATTATCAAAGTGAATGTGATTCATTATCAGCGCGAATTCATTCATTATCACCGTGAATGTGATTCATTATCAGCGTGAATGTGATTCATTATCAACCTGAATTCGATTCATTATCAACCTGAATTTCATTCATTATCAGCGTGAATGTGATTCATTATCAGCCTGAATTCGATTCATTATCAGTGTGAATTCGATTCATTATCAGTGTGAATGTGATTCATTATCAGTGTGAATATGATTCATTGTCAGTGTTTATGCGATTCATTAGCAGACTGAATTTGATTCATTATCAGAGTGAATGTGATTTATTAACAGCATGAATGTGATTAATTATCAGTGTAAATGTTATTCATTGTCAGTGTGAATTCTATGTATTATCAGTGTGAATGTGATTCGTTATCAGTGTGAATGTGATTCATTATCAGCGTGAATTTCATTCATTATCAGCGTGAATGTGATTCATTATCAGCCTGAATTCCATTCATTATCAGTGTGAATGTGATTAATTGTCAGCATGAATGTGATTCATTGTCAGTATAAATGTGATTCATTATCAGCGTGAATGTGATTCATTATCAGCGCAGTCGATTCATTATCAGTGTGTATGCGATTCATTATCAGTGTGAATTCAATTCATTATCAGTGTGAATGTGATTCATTATAAGTGTGAATTCGATTAATTATCAATGTGAATTCGATTCATTATCAGTGTGAATGTGATTCAATATCAGTGTGAATGTGATTCAATATCAGTGTGAATGTGATTCATTATCAGCGTGAACGTGATCCATCATCAGCGTGAAGTCGATTCATTATCAGTGTGAATGTGATTCATCATCAGTGTGAATGTTATTCATTTATCAGTGTGAATCTGATTCATTATCAGTGTGAATGCGATTTATTTTCAGCGTGAATTCGATTCTTTGTCAGTGTGAATGTGATTCATTATCAGCGTGAATGTGATTATCAGCGTGAATGTGATTAATAGTCAGCGTGAATGTGATTAATTGTCAGCGTTAATGTGATTAATTGTCAGCGTGAATGTGATTCATTATCAGCCTGAATATGATTCATTCTCAGCATGAATGTGACTAATTATTAGCGTGAATCTGATTCATTGTCAGCGTGAATGTGATTGTCAGCGTGAATGTGATTCATTATCGGCGTGAATTCCATTAATTATCAGTGTGAATGTGATTCATTATCCGCGTGAAATCGATTCATTATCACTGTGAATTTGATTCATTATCAGTGTGAATGTGATTCATTATCAGTGTGAATATGATTCATTCAGTGTTTATGCGATTCATTATCATCGTGAATTTGATTCATTATCAGAGTGAATGTGATTTATTATCAGCATGAATGTGATTAATTATCAGTGTGAATGTTATTCATTGTCCGTGTGAAATCGATGCATTATCAGTGTGAATTTAATTCATTATCAGTGTGAATGTGATTCATTATCAGTGTGAATTTGATTCATTATCAGCGTGAATATGATTCATTATCATCGTGAATTTGATTCATTATCAGTGTGTATGCGATTCATTATCAGTGTGAATTCGAATCATTATCAGTGTGAATGTGATTCATTATAAGTGTGAATTCGATTAATTATCAATGTGAATTCGATTCATTATCAGTGTGAATGTCATTCAATATCAGTGTGAATGTGATTCAATATCAGTGTGAATGTGATTCAATATTAGTGTGAATGTGATTCAATATTAGTGTGAACGTGATCCATCATCAGCGTGAAGTCGATTCATTATCAGTGTGAATGTGATTCATCATCAGTGTGAATGTTATTCATTTATCAGTGTGAATCTGATTCATTATCAGTGTGAATGCGATTTATTTTCAGCGTGAATTCGATTCTTTGTCAGTGTGAATGCGATTCATTATCAGCGTGACTTCGTTTCATTGTCAGTGTGTATGCGATTCATTATCAGCGTGAATGTGATTCATTATCAACGTGAACGTGATCCATCATCAGCGAGAATTCGATTCATTGTTAGCGTGAATTCGATTCATTATCAGTGTGAATTCAATTTAATGTCAATGTGAATGTGATTCATTATCAGCGTGAATGTGATTATCAGCCTGAATGTGATTAATTGTCAGCATGAATGTGATTAATTGTCAGCGTGAATGTGATTAGTTGTCAGCGTGAATGTGATTCATTATCAGCCTGAATATGATTCATTATCAGCATGAATGTGACTAATTATTACCGTGAATCTGATTCATTGTCAGCGTGAATGTGATTGTCAGCGTGAATGTGATTCATTATCCGCGTGAAATCGATTCATTATCACTGTGAATTTGATTCATTATCAGTGTGAATTTGATACATTATCAGCGTGAATATGATTCATTATCATCGTGAATTTGATTCATTATCAGTGTGTATGCGATTCATTATCAGCGCGAATTCCATTCATTATCAGCGTAAATGTGATTCATTATCAGCCTGATTTCGATTCATTATCAATGTGAATTCCATTCATTATCAGTGTGAATGTGATTCATTATCAGCGCGAATTCCATTCATTATCAGCATGAATGTGATTTATTGTCAGCATGAATATGATTCATTGTCAATTTGAATATGATTAATTGTCAGCGTGAATTCCATTCATTATCAGTGTGAATGTGATTCAATATCAGTGTGAATGTGATTCAATATCAGTGTGAATGTGATTCATTATCAGCGTGAACGTGATCCATCATCAGCGTGAAGTCGATTCATTATCAGTGTGATTGTGATTCAAAATCCGTGTGAATGTGATTTATTATCAGCATGAATTTGATTCATTATCAGTGTGAACGTGATTCATTATCAGCGTGAATGTGATTCATCATCAGTGTGAATGTTATTCATTTATCAGTGTGAATTTGATTCATTATCAGTGTGAATGTGATTCATTATCAGTGTGAATGCGATTCATTATCAGCGTGAATTCGTTTCATTGTCAGTGTGTATGCAATTCATTATCAACGTCAACGTGATCCATCATCAGCGAGAATTCGATTCATTATCAGTGTGAATTCGATTTAATGTCAATGTGAATGTGATTCATTATCAGCGTGAATGTGATTATCAGCGTGCATATGATTCATTTTCACCGTGAATGTGATTAATTGTCAGCGTGAATGTGATTAATTGTCAGCGTGAATGTGAATAATTGTCAGCGTGAATGCTATTAATTGTCAGCGTGAATGTGATTCATTATCAGCCTGAATATGATTCATTATCAGCATGAATGTGATTAATTATTAGCGTGAATCTGATTCATTGTCAGCGTGAATGTGATTAATTGTCAGCATGAATGTGATTCATTATCGGCGTGAATTCGATTCATTATCAGTGTGAATGTGATTCATTATCAGTGTGAATATGATTCATTGTCAGTGTTTATGCGATTCATTAGCAGACTGAATTTGATTCATTATCAGAGTGAATGTGATTTATTAACAGCATGAATGTGATTAATTATCAGTGTAAATGTTATTCATTGTCAGTGTGAATTCTATGTATTATCAGTGTGAATGTGATTCGTTATCAGTGTGAATGTGATTCATTATCAGCGTGAATTTCATTCATTATCAGCGTGAATGTGATTCATTATCAGCCTGAATTCGATTCATTATCAGTGTGAATGTGATTAATTGTCAGCATGAATGTGATTCATTGTCAGTATAAATGTGATTCATTATCAGCGTGAATGTGATTCATTATCAGCGCAGTCGATTCATTATCAGTGTGTATGCGATTCATTATCAGTGTGAATTCAATTCATTATCAGTGTGAATGTGATTCATTATAAGTGTGAATTCGATTAATTATCAATGTGAATTCGATTCATTATCAGTGTGAATGTGATTCAATATCAGTGTGAATGTGATTCAATATCAGTGTGAATGTGATTCATTATCAGCGTGAACGTGATCCATCATCAGCGTGAAGTCGATTCATTATCAGTGTGAATGTGATTCATCATCAGTGTGAATGTTATTCATTTATCAGTGTGAATCTGATTCATTATCAGTGTGAATGCGATTTATTTTCAGCGTGAATTCGATTCTTTGTCAGTGTGAATGTGATTCATTATCAGCGTGAATGTGATTATCAGCGTGAATGTGATTAATAGTCAGCGTGAATGTGATTAATTGTCAGCGTTAATGTGATTAATTGTCAGCGTGAATGTGATTCATTATCAGCCTGAATATGATTCATTCTCAGCATGAATGTGACTAATTATTAGCGTGAATCTGATTCATTGTCAGCGTGAATGTGATTGTCAGCGTGAATGTGATTCATTATCCGCGTGAAATCGATTCATTATCACTGTGAATTTGATTCATTATCAGTGTGAATGTGATTCATTATCAGTGTGAATATGATTCATTCAGTGTTTATGCGATTCATTATCATCGTGAATTTGATTCATTATCAGAGTGAATGTGATTTATTATCAGCATGAATGTGATTAATTATCAGTGTGAATGTTATTCATTGTCCGTGTGAAATCGATGCATTATCAGTGTGAATTTAATTCATTATCAGTGTGAATGTGATTCATTATCAGTGTGAATTTGATTCATTATCAGCGTGAATATGATTCATTATCATCGTGAATTTGATTCATTATCAGTGTGTATGCGATTCATTATCAGTGTGAATTCGATTCATTATCAGTGTGAATGTGATTCATTATAAGTGTGAATTCGATTAATTATCAATGTGAATTCGATTCATTATCAGTGTGAATGTCATTCAATATCAGTGTGAATGTGATTCAATATCAGTGTGATTGTGATTCAATATTAGTGTGAATGTGATTCAATATTAGTGTGAACGTGATCCATCATCAGCGTGAAGTCGATTCATTATCAGTGTGAATGTGATTCATCATCAGTGTGAATGTTATTCATTTATCAGTGTGAATCTGATTCATTATCAGTGTGAATGCGATTTATTTTCAGCGTGAATTCGATTCTTTGTCAGTGTGAATGCGATTCATTATCAGCGTGACTTCGTTTCATTGTCAGTGTGTATGCGATTCATTATCAGCGTGAATGTGATTCATTATCAACGTGAACGTGATCCATCATCAGCGAGAATTCGATTCATTGTTAGCGTGAATTCGATTCATTATCAGTGTGAATTCAATTTAATGTCAATGTGAATGTGATTCATTATCAGCGTGAATGTGATTATCAGCCTGAATGTGATTAATTGTCAGCATGAATGTGATTAATTGTCAGCGTGAATGTGATTAGTTGTCAGCGTGAATGTGATTCATTATCAGCCTGAATATGATTCATTATCAGCATGAATGTGACTAATTATTACCGTGAATCTGATTCATTGTCAGCGTGAATGTGATTGTCAGCGTGAATGTGATTCATTATCCGCGTGAAATCGATTCATTATCACTGTGAATTTGATTCATTATCAGTGTGAATTTGATACATTATCAGCGTGAATATGATTCATTATCATCGTGAATTTGATTCATTATCAGTGTGTATGCGATTCATTATCAGCGCGAATTCCATTCATTATCAGCGTAAATGTGATTCATTATCAGCCTGATTTCGATTCATTATCAATGTGAATTCCATTCATTATCAGTGTGAATGTGATTCATTATCAGCGCGAATTCCATTCATTATCAGCATGAATGTGATTTATTGTCAGCATGAATATGATTCATTGTCAATTTGAATATGATTAATTGTCAGCGTGAATTCCATTCATTATCAGTGTGAATGTGATTCAATATCAGTGTGAATGTGATTCAATATCAGTGTGAATGTGATTCATTATCAGCGTGAACGTGATACATCATCAGCGTGAAGTCGATTCATTATCAGTGTTATTGTGATTCAAAATCCGTGTGAATGTGATTTATTATCAGCATGAATTTGATTCATTATCAGTGTGAACGTGATTCATTATCAGCGTGAATGTGATTCATCATCAGTGTGAATGTTATTCATTTATCAGTGTGAATTTGATTCATTATCAGTGTGAATGTGATTCATTATCAGTGTGAATGCGATTCATTATCAGCGTGAATTCGTTTCATTGTCAGTGTGTATGCAATTCATTATCAACGTCAACGTGATCCATCATCAGCGAGAATTCGATTCATTATCAGTGTGAATTCGATTTAATGTCAATGTGAATGTGATTCATTATCAGCGTGAATGTGATTATCAGCGTGCATATGATTCATTTTCACCGTGAATGTGATTAATTGTCAGCGTGAATGTGATTAATTGTCAGCGTGAATGTGAATAATTGTCAGCGTGAATGCTATTAATTGTCAGCGTGAATGTGATTCATTATCAGCCTGAATATGATTCATTATCAGCATGAATGTGATTAATTATTAGCGTGAATCTGATTCATTGTCAGCGTGAATGTGATTAATTGTCAGCATGAATGTGATTCATTATCGGCGTGAATTCCATTAATTATCAGTGTGAATGTGATTCATTATCCGCGTGAAATCGATTCATTATCAGTGTGAATTCGATTCATTATCAGTGTGAATGTGATTCATTATCAGTGTGAATATGATTCATTGTCAGTGTTTATGCGATTCATTAGCAGACTGAATTTGATTCATTATCAGAGTGAATGTGATTTATTAACAGCATGAATGTGATTAATTATCAGTGTAAATGTTATTCATTGTCAGTGTGAATTCTATGTATTATCAGTGTGAATGTGATTCGTTATCAGTGTGAATGTGATTCATTATCAGCGTGAATTTCATTCATTATCAGCGTGAATGTGATTCATTATCAGCCTGAATTCGATTCATTATCAGTGTGAATGTGATTAATTGTCAGCATGAATGTGATTCATTGTCAGTATAAATGTGATTCATTATCAGCGTGAATGTGATTCATTATCAGCGCAGTCGATTCATTATCAGTGTGTATGCGATTCATTATCAGTGTGAATTCAATTCATTATCAGTGTGAATGTGATTCATTATAAGTGTGAATTCGATTAATTATCAATGTGAATTCGATTCATTATCAGTGTGAATGTGATTCAATATCAGTGTGAATGTGATTCAATATCAGTGTGAATGTGATTCATTATCAGCGTGAACGTGATCCATCATCAGCGTGAAGTCGATTCATTATCAGTGTGAATGTGATTCATCATCAGTGTGAATGTTATTCATTTATCAGTGTGAATCTGATTCATTATCAGTGTGAATGCGATTTATTTTCAGCGTGAATTCGATTCTTTGTCAGTGTGAATGTGATTCATTATCAGCGTGAATGTGATTATCAGCGTGAATGTGATTAATAGTCAGCGTGAATGTGATTAATTGTCAGCGTTAATGTGATTAATTGTCAGCGTGAATGTGATTCATTATCAGCCTGAATATGATTCATTCTCAGCATGAATGTGACTAATTATTAGCGTGAATCTGATTCATTGTCAGCGTGAATGTGATTGTCAGCGTGAATGTGATTCATTATCGGCGTGAATTCCATTAATTATCAGTGTGAATGTGATTCATTATCCGCGTGAAATCGATTCATTATCACTGTGAATTTGATTCATTATCAGTGTGAATGTGATTCATTATCAGTGTGAATATGATTCATTCAGTGTTTATGCGATTCATTATCATCGTGAATTTGATTCATTATCAGAGTGAATGTGATTTATTATCAGCATGAATGTGATTAATTATCAGTGTGAATGTTATTCATTATCCGCGTGAAATCGATTAATTATCAGTGTGAATTTAATTCATTATCAGTGTGAATGTGATTCATTATCAGTGTGAATTTGATTCATTATCAGCGTGAATATGATTCATTATCATCGTGAATTTGATTCATTATCAGTGTGTATGCGATTCATTATCAGTGTGAATTCGATTCATTATCAGTGTGAATGTGATTCATTATAAGTGTGAATTCGATTAATTATCAATGTGAATTCGATTCATTATCAGTGTGAATGTCATTCAATATCAGTGTGAATGTGATTCAATATCAGTGTGAATGTGATTCAATATTAGTGTGAATGTGATTCAATATTAGTGTGAACGTGATCCATCATCAGCGTGAAGTCGATTCATTATCAGTGTGAATGTGATTCATCATCAGTGTGAATGTTATTCATTTATCAGTGTGAATCTGATTCATTATCAGTGTGAATGCGATTTATTTTCAGCGTGAATTCGATTCTTTGTCAGTGTGAATGCGATTCATTATCAGCGTGACTTCGTTTCATTGTCAGTGTGTATGCGATTCATTATCAGCGTGAATGTGATTCATTATCAACGTGAACGTGATCCATCATCAGCGAGAATTCGATTCATTGTTAGCGTGAATTCGATTCATTATCAGTGTGAATTCAATTTAATGTCAATGTGAATGTGATTCATTATCAGCGTGAATGTGATTATCAGCCTGAATGTGATTAATTGTCAGCATGAATGTGATTAATTGTCAGCGTGAATGTGATTAGTTGTCAGCGTGAATGTGATTCATTATCAGCCTGAATATGATTCATTATCAGCATGAATGTGACTAATTATTACCGTGAATCTGATTCATTGTCAGCGTGAATGTGATTGTCAGTGTGAATGTGATTCATTATCCGCGTGAAATCGATTCATTATCACTGTGAATTTGATTCATTATCAGTGTGAATTTGATACATTATCAGCGTGAATATGATTCATTATCATCGTGAATTTGATTCATTATCAGTGTGTATGCGATTCATTATCAGTGTGAATTCGATTCATTATCAGTGTGAATGTGATTCATTATAAGTGTGAATTCGATTAATTATCAATGTGAATTCGTTTCATTGTCAGTGTGTATGCAATTCAATATCAACGTCAACGTGATCCATCATCAGCGAGAATTCGATTCATTATCAGTGTGAATTCGATTTAATGTCAATGTGAATGTGATTCATTATCAGCGTGAATGTGATTATCAGCGTGCATATGATTCATTTTCACTGTGAATGTGATTAATTGTCAGCGTGAATGTGATTAATAGTCAGCGTGAATGTGAATAATTGTCAGCGTGAATGCTATTAATTGTCAGCGTGAATGTGATTCATTATCAGCCTGAATATGATTCATTATCAGCATGAATGTGATTAATTATTAGCGTGAATCTGATTCATTGTCAGCGTGAATCTGATTCATTGTCAGCATGAATGTGATTCATTATCGGCGTGAATTCCATTAATTATCAGTGTGAATGTGATTCATTATCCGCGTGAAATCGATTCATTATCAGTGTGAATTCGATTCATTATCAGTGTGAATGTGATTCATTATCAGTGTGAATATGATTCATTGTCAGTGTTTATGCGATTCATTAGCAGACTGAATTTGATTCATTATCAGAGTGAATGTGATTTATTAACAGCATGAATGTGATTAATTATCAGTGTAAATGTTATTCATTGTCAGTGTGAATTCTATGTATTATCAGTGTGAATGTGATTCGTTATCAGTGTGAATGTGATTCATTATCAGCGTGAATTTCATTCATTATCAGCGTGAATGTGATTCATTATCAGCCTGAATTCGATTCATTATCAGTGTGAATGTGATTAATTGTCAGCATGAATGTGATTCATTGTCAGTATAAATGTGATTCATTATCAGCGTGAATGTGATTCATTATCAGCGCAGTCGATTCATTATCAGTGTGTATGCGATTCATTATCAGTGTGAATTCAATTCATTATCAGTGTGAATGTGATTCATTATAAGTGTGAATTCGATTAATTATCAATGTGAATTCGATTCATTATCAGTGTGAATGTGATTCAATATCAGTGTGAATGTGATTCAATATCAGTGTGAATGTGATTCATTATCAGCGTGAACGTGATCCATCATCAGCGTGAAGTCGATTCATTATCAGTGTGAATGTGATTCATCATCAGTGTGAATGTTATTCATTTATCAGTGTGAATCTGATTCATTATCAGTGTGAATGCGATTTATTTTCAGCGTGAATTCGATTCTTTGTCAGTGTGAATGTGATTCATTATCAGCGTGAATGTGATTATCAGCGTGAATGTGATTAATAGTCAGCGTGAATGTGATTAATTGTCAGCGTTAATGTGATTAATTGTCAGCGTGAATGTGATTCATTATCAGCCTGAATATGATTCATTCTCAGCATGAATGTGACTAATTATTAGCGTGAATCTGATTCATTGTCAGCGTGAATGTGATTGTCAGCGTGAATGTGATTCATTATCGGCGTGAATTCCATTAATTATCAGTGTGAATGTGATTCATTATCCGCGTGAAATCGATTCATTATCACTGTGAATTTGATTCATTATCAGTGTGAATGTGATTCATTATCAGTGTGAATATGATTCATTCAGTGTTTATGCGATTCATTATCATCGTGAATTTGATTCATTATCAGAGTGAATGTGATTTATTATCAGCATGAATGTGATTAATTATCAGTGTGAATGTTATTCATTGTCCGTGTGAAATCGATGCATTATCAGTGTGAATTTAATTCATTATCAGTGTGAATGTGATTCATTATCAGTGTGAATTTGATTCATTATCAGCGTGAATATGATTCATTATCATCGTGAATTTGATTCATTATCAGTGTGTATGCGATTCATTATCAGTGTGAATTCGATTCATTATCAGTGTGAATGTGATTCATTATAAGTGTGAATTCGATTAATTATCAATGTGAATTCGATTCATTATCAGTGTGAATGTCATTCAATATCAGTGTGAATGTGATTCAATATCAGTGTGAATGTGATTCAATATTAGTGTGAATGTGATTCAATATTAGTGTGAACGTGATCCATCATCAGCGTGAAGTCGATTCATTATCAGTGTGAATGTGATTCATCATCAGTGTGAATGTTATTCATTTATCAGTGTGAATCTGATTCATTATCAGTGTGAATGCGATTTATTTTCAGCGTGAATTCGATTCTTTGTCAGTGTGAATGCGATTCATTATCAGCGTGACTTCGTTTCATTGTCAGTGTGTATGCGATTCATTATCAGCGTGAATGTGATTCATTATCAACGTGAACGTGATCCATCATCAGCGAGAATTCGATTCATTGTTAGCGTGAATTCGATTCATTATCAGTGTGAATTCAATTTAATGTCAATGTGAATGTGATTCATTATCAGCGTGAATGTGATTATCAGCCTGAATGTGATTAATTGTCAGCATGAATGTGATTAATTGTCAGCGTGAATGTGATTAGTTGTCAGCGTGAATGTGATTCATTATCAGCCTGAATATGATTCATTATCAGCATGAATGTGACTAATTATTACCGTGAATCTGATTCATTGTCAGCGTGAATGTGATTGTCAGCGTGAATGTGATTCATTATCCGCGTGAAATCGATTCATTATCACTGTGAATTTGATTCATTATCAGTGTGAATTTGATACATTATCAGCGTGAATTTGATTCATTATCAGTGTGAATGTGATTCATTATCAGTGTGAATATGATTCATTCAGTGTTTATGCGATTCATTATCATCGTGAATTTGATTCATTATCAGAGTGAATGTGATTTATTATCAGCATGAATGTGATTAATTATCAGTGTGAATGTTATTCATTGTCCGTGTGAAATCGATGCATTATCAGTGTGAATTTAATTCATTATCAGCATGAATGTTATTCATTATCAACGTGAATTCGATTCATTATCAGTGTGAATTCGTTTTATTGTCAGTGTGTATGCAATTCAATATCAACGTCAACGTGATCCATCATCAGCGAGAATTCGATTCATTATCAGTGTGAATTCGATTTAATGTCAATGTGAATGTGATTCATTATCAGCGTGAATGTGATTATCAGCGTGCATATGATTCATTTTCACTGTGAATGTGATTAATTGTCAGCGTGAATGTGATTAATTGTCAGCGTGAATGTGAATAATTGTCAGCGTGAATGCTATTAATTGTCAGCGTGAATGTGATTCATTATCAGCCTGAATATGATTCATTATCAGCATGAATGTGATTAATTATTAGCGTGAATCTGATTCATTGTCAGCGTGAATGTGATTAATTGTCAGCATGAATGTGATTCATTATCGGCGTGAATTCCATTAATTATCAGTGTGAATGTGATTCATTATCCGCGTGAAATTGATTCATTATCAGTGTGAATTCGATTCATTATCAGTGTGAATGTGATTCATTATCAGTGTGAATATGATTCATTGTCAGTGTTTATGCGATTCATTAGCAGACTGAATTTGATTCATTATCAGAGTGAATGTGATTTATTAACAGCATGAATGTGATTAATTATCAGTGTAAATGTTATTCATTGTCAGTGTGAATTCTATGTATTATCAGTGTGAATGTGATTCGTTATCAGTGTGAATGTGATTCATTATCAGCGTGAATTTCATTCATTATCAGCGTGAATGTGATTCATTATCCGCGTGAAATCGATTCATTATCACTGTGAATTTGATTCATTATCAGTGTGAATGTGATTCATTATCAGTGTGAATATGATTCATTCAGTGTTTATGCGATTCATTATCATCGTGAATTTGATTCATTATCAGAGTGAATGTGATTTATTATCAGCATGAATGTGATTAATTATCAGTGTGAATGTTATTCATTGTCCGTGTGAAATCGATGCATTATCAGTGTGATTTTAATTCATTATCAGCATGAATGTTATTCATTATCAACGTGAATTCGATTCATTATCAGTGTGAATTCGATTCATTATCAGTGTGAATGTGATTCATTATCAGTGTGAATTTGATTCATTATCAGCGTGAATATGATTCATTATCATCGTGAATTTGATTCATTATCAGTGTGTATGCGATTCATTATCAGTGTGAATTCGATTCATTGTCAGTGTGAATGTGATTCATTATAAGTGTGAATTCGATTAATTATCAATGTGAATTCGATTCATTATCAGTGTGAATGTCATTCAATATCAGTGTGAATGTGATTCAATATCAGTGTGAATGTGATTCAATATTAGTGTGAATGTGATTCAATATTAGTGTGAACGTGATCCATCATCAGCGTGAAGTCGATTCATTATCAGTGTGAATGTGATTCATCATCAGTGTGAATGTTATTCATTTATCAGTGTGAATCTGATTCATTATCAGTGTGAATGCGATTTATTTTCAGCGTGAATTCGATTCTTTGTCAGTGTGAATGCGATTCATTATCAGCGTGACTTCGTTTCATTGTCAGTGTGTATGCGATTCATTATCAGCGTGAATGTGATTCATTATCAACGTGAACGTGATCCATCATCAGCGAGAATTCGATTCATTGTTAGCGTGAATTCGATTCATTATCAGTGTGAATTCAATTTAATGTCAATGTGAATGTGATTCATTATCAGCGTGAATGTGATTATCAGCCTGAATGTGATTAATTGTCAGCGTGAATGTGATTAATTGTATGCGTGAATGTGATTAGTTGTCAGCGTGAATGTGATTCATTATCAGCCTGAATATGATTCATTATCAGCATGAATGTGACTAATTATTACCGTGAATCTGATTCATTGTCAGCGTGAATGTGATTGTCAGCGTGAATGTGATTCATTATCCGCGTGAAATCGATTCATTATCACTGTGAATTTGATTCATTATCAGTGTGAATTTGATTCATTATCAGCGTGAATATGATTCATTATCATCGTGAATTTGATTCATTATCAGTGTGTATGCGATTCATTATCAGTGTGAATTCGATTCATTATCAGTGTGAATGTGATTCATTATAAGTGTGAATTCAATTAATTATCAATGTGAATTCGTTTCATTGTCAGTGTGTATGCAATTCAATATCAACGTCAACGTGATCCATCATCAGCGAGAATTCGATTCATTATCAGTGTGAATTCGATTTAATGTCAATGTGAATGTGATTCATTATCAGCGTGAATGTGATTATCAGCGTGCATATGATTCATTTTCACTGTGAATGTGATTAATTGTCAGCGTGAATGTGATTAATAGTCAGCGTGAATGTGAATAATTGTCAGCGTGAATGCTATTAATTGTCAGCGTGAATGTGATTCATTATCAGCCTGAATAAGATTCATTATCAGCATGAATGTGATTAATTATTAGCGTGAATCTGATTCATTGTCAGCGTGAATCTGATTCATTGTCAGCATGAATGTGATTCATTATCGGCGTGAATTCCATTAATTATCAGTGTGAATGTGATTCATTAGCCGCGTGAAATCGATTCATTATCAGTGTGAATTTAATTCATTATCAGTGTGAATGTGATTCATTATCAGTGTGAATATGATTCATTGTCAGTGTTTATGCGATTCATTAGCAGACTGAATTTGATTCATTATCAGAGTGAATGTGATTTATTAACAGCATGAATGTGATTAATTATCAGTGTAAATGTTATTCATTGTCAGTGTGAATTCTATGTATTATCAGTGTGAATGTGATTCGTTATCAGTGTGAATGTGATTCATTATCAGCGTGAATTTCATTCATTATCAGCGTGAATGTGATTCATTATCAGCCTGAATTCGATTCATTATCAGTGTGAATGTGATTAATTGTCAGCATGAATGTGATTCATTGTCAGTATGAATGTGATTCATTATCAGCGTGAATGTGATTCATTATCAGCGCAGTCGATTCATTATCAGTGTGTATGCGATTCATTATCAGTGTGAATTCAATTCATTATCAGTGTGAATGTGATTCATTATAAGTGTGAATTCGATTAATTATCAATGTGAATTCGATTCATTATCAGTGTGAATGTGATTCAATATCAGTGTGAATGTGATTCAATATCAGTGTGAATGTGATTCATTATCAGCGTGAACGTGATCCATCATCAGCGTGAAGTCGATTCATTATCAGTGTAAATGTGATTCATCATCAGTGTGAATGTTATTCATTTGTCAGTGTGAATCTGATTCATTATCAGTGTGAATGCGATTTATTTTCAGCGTGAATTCGATTCTTTGTCAGTGTGAATGCGATTCATTATCAGCGTGAATTCGTTTCATTGTCAGTGTGTATGCGATTCATTATCAGCGTGAATGTGATTCATTATTAACGTGAACGTGATCCATCATCAGCGAGAATTCGATTCATTGTTAGCGTGAATTCGATTCATTATCAGTGTGAATTCGATTTAATGTCAATGTGAATGTGATTCATTATCAGCGTGAATGTGATTATCAGCGTGAATGTGATTAATAGTCAGCGTGAATGTGATTAATTGTCAGCGTTAATGTGATTAATTGTCAGCGTGAATGTGATTCATTATCAGCCTGAATATGATTCATTATCAGCATGAATGTGACTAATTATTAGCGTGAATCTGATCCATTGTCAGCGTGAATGTGATTGTCTGCGTGAATGTGATTCATTATCGGCGTGAATTCCATTAATTATCAGTGTGAATGTGATTCATTATCCGCGTGAAATCGATTCATTATCACTGTGAATTTGATTCATTATCAGTGTGAATGTGATTCATTATCAGTGTGAATATGATTCATTCAGTGTTTATGCGATTCATTATCATCGTGAATTTGATTCATTATCAGAGTGAATGTGATTTATTATCAGCATGAATGTGATTAATTATCAGTGTGAATGTTATTCATTGTCCGTGTGAAATCGATGCATTATCAGTGTGAATTTAATTCATTATCAGCATGAATGTTATTCATTATCAACGTGAATTCGATTCATTATCAGTGTGAATTCGATTCATTATCAGTGTGAATGTGATTCATTATCAGTGTGAATGTGATTCATTATCAGCATGAATATGATTCATTATCATCGTGAATTTGATTCATTATCAGTGTGTATGCGATTCATTATCAATGTGAATTCGATTCATTATCAGTGTGAATGTCATTCAATATCAGTGTGAATGTTATTCAATATCAGTGTGAATGTGATTCAATATTAGTGTGAATGTGATTCAATATTAGTGTGAACGTGATCCATCATCAGCGTGAAGTCGATTCATTATCAGTGTGAATGTGATTCATCATCAGTGTGAATGTTATTCATTTATCAGTGTGAATCTGATTCATTATCAGTGTGAATGCGATTTATTTTCAGCGTGAATTCGATTCTTTGTCAGTGTGAATGCGATTCATTATCAGCGTGAATGTGATTCATTATCAACGTGAACGTGATCCATCATCAGCGAGAATTCGATTCATTGTTAGCGTGAATTCGATTCATTATCAGTGTGAATTCAATTTAATGTCAATGTGAATGTGATTCATTATCAGCGTGAATGTGATTATCAGCCTGAATGTGATTAATTGTCAGCGTGAATGTGATTAATTGTCAGCGTGAATGTGATTAGTTGTCAGCGTGAATGTGATTCATTATCAGCCTGAATATGATTCATTATCAGCATGAATATGACTAATTATTACCGTGAATCTGATTCATTGTCAGCGTGAATGTGATTGTCAGCGTGAATGTGATTCATTATCCGCGTGAAATCGATTCATTATCACTGTGAATTTGATTCATTATCAGTGTGAATTTGATTCATTATCAGCGTTAATATGATTCATTATCATCGTGAATTTGATTCATTATCAGTGTGTATGCGATTCATTATCAGTGTGAATTCGATTCATTATCAGTGTGAATGTGATTGATTATAAGTGTGAATTCGATTAATTATCAATGTGAACGTGATTCATTATCCGCGTGAATTTGATTTATTATCAATGTGAATGTGATTCATTATCAGTGTGAATGTGATTCATTATCAGTGTGAATGTGATTCATTATCCGCGTGAAATCGATTCATTACCAGTTTGAATTCGATTCATTATCAGTGTGAATGTCATTCATTATCAGTGTGAATATGATTCATTGTCAGTGTTTATACGATTCATTAACAGACTGAATTTGATTCATTATCAGAGTGAATGTGATTTATTATCAGCATGAATGTGATTAATTATCAGTGTAAATGTTATTCATTGTCAGTGTGAATTCGATGCATTATCAGTGTGAATGTGATACGTTTTCAGTGTGAATGTGATTCATTATCAGCGTGAATTTCATTCATTATCAGCGTGAATGTGATTCATTATCAACGTGAATTCGATTCATTATGAGTGTGAATTTGATTCATTATCATTTTGAATATGATTCATTATCATCGTGAATTTGATTCATTATCAGTGTGAATGTGATTCATTGTCAGCGTGAATATGATTCATTGTCAATGTGAATATGATTCATTGTCAATGTGAATATGATTCATTGTCAGCGTGAATACAAGTCATTATCAGCGCGAATTCCCTTCATTATCAGCGTGAAATTGATTCATTATCAGCGTGAATATGATTCATTGTCAGCGTGAATATGATTCATTATCAGCGTGAATGTGATTCATTATCAGCGTGAATGTGATTCATTATCAGCGTGAATTCGATTCATTATCATTGTGAATGTAATTTATTATCAGCGTCAATATAGTTAATTATCAGTGTGAATGTGATTCATTGTCAGCGTGAATATAATTCATTTTTAGCGTGAATGTGATTCATTATCAGCCTGAATTCGATTCATTATCAATGTGAATTCCATTTATTATCAGCATGAATGTGATTCATTGTCAGCATGAATATTATTCATTGTCAATGTGAATATGATTCATTATCAGCGCAAATTCCATTCATTATCAGCGTAAATGTGATTCATTATAAGCGTGAATTTGATTCATTATCAATGTGAATGTGATTCATTATCAGCGTGAATGTGATTCATCATCAGTGTGAATGTTATTCATTTATAAGTGTGAATCTGATTCATTTTCAGTGTGAATTCGATTCATTATCAGTGCGAATATTATTCACTGTCAGCGTGAATATGATTCATTATCAGTGTGAATGTTATTCATTATCATCGTGAATTCGATTCATTATCAGTGTGAATTCGATTCATTATCAGTGTGAATGTGATTCATTATAAGTGTGAATGTGATTCAATATTAGTGTGAATGTGATTCATTATCAGCGTGAACGTGATCCATCATCAGCGTGAAGTCGATTCATTATCAGTGTGAATGTGATTCAAAATCCGTGTGAATGTGATTTATTATCAGCGTGAATTTGATTCATTATCAGTGTGAACGTGATTCATTATCCGCGTGAATATGATTCATTATCAATGTGAATGTGATTCATTATCAGCGTGAATGTGATTCATCATCAGTGTGAATGTTATTCATTTATCAGTGTGAATCTGATTCATTATCAGTGTGAATGTGATTCATTTTCAGCGTGAATTTGATTCTTTGTCAGTGTGAATGCGATTCATTATCAGCGTGAATTCGTTTCATTGTCAGTGTGTATGCGATTCATTATCAGCGTGAATGTGATTCATTATCAACGTGAACGTTATACATTATCAGCGTGAATTCGATTCATTGTTAGCGTGAATGTGATTCATTATCAGTGTGAATTCGATTTAATGTCAATGTGAATGTGATTAATTGTCAGCGTGAATGTGATTATCAGCGTGCATATGATTCATTTCCACCGTGAATGTGATTAATTGTCAGCGTGAATGTGATTAATTGTCCGCGTGAATGTGATTGTCAGCGTGAATGTGATTCATTATCAGCATGAATATGATTCATTATCAGCATGAATGTGATTAATTATTAGCGTGAATCTGATTCATTGTCAGCGTGAATGTGATTAATTGTCAGCGTGAATGTGATTCATTATCAGCGTGAATTCCATTAATTATCAGTGTGAATGTTATTCATTGTCCGTGTGAAATCGATGCATTATCAGTGTGAATTTAATTCATTATCAGTGTGAATGTGATTCATTATCAGTGTGAATATGATTCATTCAGGGTTTATGCGATTCATTATCAGAGTGAATTTGATTCATTATCAGAGTGAATGTGATTTATTATCAGCATGAATGTGATTAATTATCAGTGTGAATGTTATTCATTGTCCGTGTGAAATCGATGCATTATCAGTGTGAATTTAATTCATTATCAGCGTGAATGTGATTCATTATCAACGTGAATTCGATTCATTATCAGTGTGAATTTGATTCATTATCAGAGTGAATGTAATTTATTATCAGCATGAATGTGATTAATTATCAGTGTGAATGTTATTCATTATTATCGTGAATTCGATTCATTATCAGTGTGAATTCGATTCATTATCAGTGTGAATGTGATTCATTATCAGTGTGAATTTGATTCATTATCAGCGTGAATATGATTCATTATCATCGTGAATTTGATTCATTATCAGTGTGTATGCGATTCGTTATCAGTGTGAATTCGATTCATTATCAGTGTGAATGTGATTCATTATAAGTGTGAATGTGATTCAATATTAGTGTGAATGTGATTCATTATCAGCGTGAACGTGATCCATCATCAGCGTGAAGTCGATTCATTATCAGTGTGAATGTGATTCAAAATCCGTGTGAATGTGATTTATTATCAGCGTGAATTTGATTCATTATCAGTGTGAACGTGATTCATTATCCGCGTGAATATGATTCATTATCAATGTGAATGTGATTCATTATCAGCGTGAATGTGATTCATCATCAGTGTGAATGTTATTCATTTATCAGTGTGAATCGGATTCATTATCAGTGTGAATGTGATTCATTTTCAGCGTGAATTTGATTCTTTGTCAGTGTGAATGCGATTCATTATCAGCGTGAATTCGTTTCATTGTCAGTGTGTATGCGATTCATTATCAGCGTGAATGTGATTCATTATCAACGTGAACGTTATACATTATCAGCGTGAATTCGATTCATTGTTAGCGTGAATGTGATTCATTATCAGTGTGAATGTGATTCATTATCAGTGTGAATTTGATTCATTATCAGCGTGAATATGATTCATTATCATCGTGAATTTGATTCATTATCAGTGTGTATGCGATTCATTATCAGTGTGAATTCGATTCATTATCAGCGTGAATGTGATTCATTATAAGTGTGAATGTGATTCAATATTAGTGTGAATGTGATTCATTATCAGCGTGAACGTGATCCATCATCAGCGTGAAGTCGATTCATTATCAGTGTGAATGTGATTCAAAATCCGTGTGAATGTGATTTATTATCAGCGTGAATTTGATTCATTATCAGTGTGAACGTGATTCATTATCCGCGTGAATATGATTCATTATCAATGTGAATGTGATTCATTATCAGTGTGAATGTGATTCATCATCAGTGTGAATGTGATTCATTCAGGGTTTATGCGATTCATTATCAGAGTGAATTTGATTCATTATCAGAGTGAATGTGATTTATTATCAGCATGAATGTGATTAATTATCAGTGTGAATGTTATTCATTGTCCGTGTGAAATCGATGCATTATCAGTGTGAATTTAATTCATTATCAGCGTGAATGTGATTCATTATCAACGTGAATTCGATTCATTATCAGTGTGAATTTGATTCATTATCAGAGTGAATGTAATTTATTATCAGCATGAATGTGATTAATTATCAGTGTGAATGTTATTCATTATTATCGTGAATTCGATTCATTATCAGTGTGAATTCGATTCATTATCAGTGTGAATGTGATTCATTATCAGTGTGAATTTGATTCATTATCAGCGTGAATATGATTCATTATCATCGTGAATTTGATTCATTATCAGTGTGTATGCGATTCGTTATCAGTGTGAATTCGATTCATTATCAGTGTGAATGTGATTCATTATAAGTGTGAATGTGATTCAATATTAGTGTGAATGTGATTCATTATCAGCGTGAACGTGATCCATCATCAGCGTGAAGTCGATTCATTATCAGTGTGAATGTGATTCAAAATCCGTGTGAATGTGATTTATTATCAGCGTGAATTTGATTCATTATCAGTGTGAACGTGATTCATTATCCGCGTGAATATGATTCATTATCAATGTGAATGTGATTCATTATCAGCGTGAATGTGATTCATCATCAGTGTGAATGTTATTCATTTATCAGTGTGAATCGGATTCATTATCAGTGTGAATGTGATTCATTTTCAGCGTGAATTTGATTCTTTGTCAGTGTGAATGCGATTCATTATCAGCGTGAATTCGTTTCATTGTCAGTGTGTATGCGATTCATTATCAGCGTGAATGTGATTCATTATCAACGTGAACGTTATACATTATCAGCGTGAATTCGATTCATTGTTAGCGTGAATGTGATTCATTATCAGTGTGAATGTGATTCATTATCAGTGTGAATTTGATTCATTATCAGCGTGAATATGATTCATTATCATCGTGAATTTGATTCATTATCAGTGTGTATGCGATTCATTATCAGTGTGAATTCGATTCATTATCAGCGTGAATGTGATTCATTATAAGTGTGAATGTGATTCAATATTAGTGTGAATGTGATTCATTATCAGCGTGAACGTGATCCATCATCAGCGTGAAGTCGATTCATTATCAGTGTGAATGTGATTCAAAATCCGTGTGAATGTGATTTATTATCAGCGTGAATTTGATTCATTATCAGTGTGAACGTGATTCATTATCCGCGTGAATATGATTCATTATCAATGTGAATGTGATTCATTATCAGCGTGAATGTGATTCATCATCAGTGTGAATGTTATTCATTTATCAGTGTGAATCTGATTCATTATCATTGTGAATGTGATTCATTTTCAGCGTGAATTTGATTCTTTGTCAGTGTGAATGCGATTCATTATCAGCGTGAATTCGTTTCATTGTCAGTGTGTATGCGATTCATTATCAGCGTGAATGTGATTCATTATCAACGTGAACGTTATACATTATCAGCGTAAATTCGATTCATTGTTAGCGTGAATGTGATTCATTATCAGTGTGAATTCGATTTAATGTCAATGTGAATGTGATTAATTGTCAGCGTGAATGTGATTATCAGCGTGCATATGATTCATTTCCACCGTGAATGTGATTAATTGTCAGCGTGAATGTGATTAATTGTCCGCGTGAATGTGATTAATTGTCAGCGTGAATGTGATTCATTATCAGCATGAATATGATTCATTATCAGCATGAATGTGATTAATTATTAGCGTGAATGTGATTCATTGTCAGCGTGAATGTGATTAATTGTCAGCGTGAATGTGATTCATTATCAGCGTGAATTCCATTAATTATCAGGGTGAATGTTATTCATTGTCCGTGTGAAATCGATGCATTATCAGTGTGAATTTAATTCATTATCAGTGTGAATGTGATTCATTATCAGTGTGAATATGATTCATTCAGGGTTTATGCGATTCATTATCAGAGTGAATTTGATTCATTATCAGAGTGAATGTGATTTATTATCAGCATGAATGTGATTAATTATCAGTGTGAATGTTATTCATTGTCCGTGTGAAATCGATGCATTATCAGTGTGAATTTAATTCATTATCAGCGTGAATGTGATTCATTATCAACGTGAATTCGATTCATTATCAGTGTGAATTTGATTCATTATCAGAGTGAATGTAATTTATTATCAGCATGAATGTGATTAATTATCAGTGTGAATGTTATTCATTATCATCGTGAATTCGATTCATTATCAGTGTGAATTCGATTCATTATCAGTGTGAATGTGATTCATTATCAGTGTGAATTTGATTCATTATCAGCGTGAATATGATTCATTATCATCGTGAATTTGATTCATTATCAGTGTGTATGCGATTCATTATCAGTGTGAATTCGATTCATTATCAGCGTGAATGTGATTCATTATAAGTGTGAATGTGATTCAATATTAGTGTGAATGTGATTCATTATCAGCGTGAACGTGAACCATCATCAGCGTGAAGTCGATTCATTATCAGTGTGAATGTGATTCATTAGCGTGAATGTGATTCATCATCAGTGTGAATGTTATTCATTTATCAGTGTGAATCTGATTCATTATCCGTGTGAATGTGATTTATTATCAGCGTGAATTTGATTCATTATCAGTGTTAACGTGATTCATTATCCGCGTCAATATGATTCATTATCAATGTGAATGTGATTCATTATCAGCGTGAATGTGATTCATCATCAGTGTGAATGTTATTCATTTATCAGTGTGAATCTGATTCATTATCAGTGTGAATGTGATTCATTATCAGTGTGAATGTGATTCATTATCAGTGTGAATTTGATTCATTATCAGCGTGAATATGATTCATTATCATCGTGAATTTGATTCATTATCAGTGTGTATGCGATTCATTATCAGTGTGAATTCGATTCATTATCAGCGTGAATGTGATTCATTATAAGTGTGAATGTGATTCAATATTAGTGTGAATGTGATTCATTATCAGCGTGAACGTGATCCATCATCAGCGTGAAGTCGATTCATTATCAGTGTGAATGTGATTCAAAATCCGTGTGAATGTGATTTATTATCAGCGTGAATTTGATTCATTATCAGTGTGAACGTGATTCATTATCCGCGTGAATATGATTCATTATCAATGTGAATGTGATTCATTATCAGCGTGAATGTGATTCATCATCAGTGTGAATGTTATTCATTTATCAGTGTGAATCTGATTCATTATCAGTGTGAATGTGATTCATTTTCAGCGTGAATTTGATTCTTTGTCAGTGTGAATGCGATTCATTATCAGCGTGAATTCGTTTCATTGTCAGTGTGTATGCGATTCATTATCAGCGTGAATGTGATTCATTATCAACGTGAACGTTATACATTATCAGCGTAAATTCGATTCATTGTTAGCGTGAATGTGATTCATTATCAGTGTGAATTCGATTTAATGTCAATGTGAATGTGATTAATTGTCAGCGTGAATGTGATTATCAGCGTGCATATGATTCATTTCCACCGTGAATGTGATTAATTGTCAGCGTGAATGTGATTAATTGTCCGCGTGAATGTGATTAATTGTCAGCGTGAATGTGATTCATTATCAGCATGAATATGATTCATTATCAGCATGAATGTGATTAATTATTAGCGTGAATGTGATTCATTGTCAGCGTGAATGTGATTAATTGTCAGCGTGAATGTGATTCATTATCAGCGTGAATTCCATTAATTATCAGGGTGAATGTTATTCATTGTCCGTGTGAAATCGATGCATTATCAGTGTGAATTTAATTCATTATCAGTGTGAATGTGATTCATTATCAGTGTGAATATGATTCATTCAGGGTTTATGCGATTCATTATCAGAGTGAATTTGATTCATTATCAGAGTGAATGTGATTTATTATCAGCATGAATGTGATTAATTATCAGTGTGAATGTTATTCATTGTCCGTGTGAAATCGATGCATTATCAGTGTGAATTTAATTCATTATCAGCGTGAATGTGATTCATTATCAACGTGAATTCGATTCATTATCAGTGTGAATTTGATTCATTATCAGAGTGAATGTAATTTATTATCAGCATGAATGTGATTAATTATCAGTGTGAATGTTATTCATTATCATCGTGAATTCGATTCATTATCAGTGTGAATTCGATTCATTATCAGTGTGAATGTGATTCATTATCAGTGTGAATTTGATTCATTATCAGCGTGAATATGATTCATTATCATCGTGAATTTGATTCATTATCAGTGTGTATGCGATTCATTATCAGTGTGAATTCGATTCATTATCAGCGTGAATGTGATTCATTATAAGTGTGAATGTGATTCAATATTAGTGTGAATGTGATTCATTATCAGCGTGAACGTGAACCATCATCAGCGTGAAGTCGATTCATTATCAGTGTGAATGTGATTCATTAGCGTGAATGTGATTCATCATCAGTGTGAATGTTATTCATTTATCAGTGTGAATCTGATTCATTATCCGTGTGAATGTGATTTATTATCAGCGTGAATTTGATTCATTATCAGTGTTAACGTGATTCATTATCCGCGTCAATATGATTCATTATCAATGTGAATGTGATTCATTATCAGCGTGAATGTGATTCATCATCAGTGTGAATGTTATTCATTTATCAGTGTGAATCTGATTCATTATCAGTGTGAATGTGATTCATTTTCAGCGTGAATTTGATTCTTTGTCAGTGTGAATGCGATTCATTATCAGCGTGAATTCGTTTCATTGTCAGTGTGTATGCGATTTATTATCAGCGTGAATGTGATTCATTATCAACGTGAACGTTATACATTATCAGCGTGAATTCGATTCATTATTAGCGTGAATGTGATTCATTATCAGTGTGAATTCGATTTAATGTCAATGTGAATGTGATTAATTGTCAGCGTGAATGTGATTATCAGCGTGCATATGATTCATTTCCACCGTGAATGTGATTAATTGTCAGCGTGAATGTGATTAATTGTCCGCGTGAATGTGATTAATTGTCAGCGTGAATGTGATTAATTGTCAGCGTGAATGTTATTCATTATCACTATGAATATGATTCATTATCAGCATGAATGTGAATAATTATTAGCGTGAATGTGATTCATTGTCAGCGTGAATGTGATTAATTGTCAGCGTGAATGTGATTCATTATCAGCGTGAATTCCATTAATTATCAGTGTGAATTTGATTCATTATCTGCGTGAAATCGATTCATTATCAGTGTGAATTCGATTCATTATCAGTGTGAATGTGATTCATTATCAGTGTGAATATGATTCATTCAGGGTTTATGCGATTCATTATCAGAGTGAAATTGATTCATTATCAGAGTGAATGTGATTCATTATCAGTGTGAATATGATTCATTCAGGGTTTATGCGATTCATTATCAGAGTGAATGTAATTCATTATCAGAGTGAATGTTATTTATTATCAGCATGAATGTGATTAATTATCAGTGTGAATGTTATTCATTGTCCGTGTGAAATCGATGCATTATCAGTGTGAATTTAATTCATTATCAGCGTGAATGTGATTCATTATGAACGTGAATTCGATTCATTATCAGTGTGAATTAGATTCATTATCAGTGTGAATGTGATTCATTATCAGCGTGAATTTGATTCATTATCAGTAGGTATGTGATTCATTATCAGTGTGAATTCGATTCATTATCAGTGTGAATGTGATTCATTATAAGTGTGAATTCGATAAATTATCAATGTGAATTCGATTCATTATCAGTGTGAATGTGATTCAATATCAGTGTGAATGTGATTCAATATTAGTGTGAATGTGATTCATTATCAGCGTGAACGTGATCCATCATCAGCGTGAAGTCGATTCATTATCAGTGTGAATGTGATTCAAAATCCGTGTGAATGTGATTTATTATCAGCGTGAATTTGATTCATT